>NC_135953.1:51578749-52178749 GCF_053455715.1 Rhinoraja longicauda
AGAGAGAGAGAGAGAGAGAGAGAGAGAGAGAGAGAGAAAAATAAATAAAATATAGGTGCAGGAGGAGGCCATTTGGACCTTCGAGCCAGCACCGCCATTCATTGTGATCATGGCTGATCATCTACAATCAGTAACCTGTGCCTGCCTTCTCCCCATATCCCTTGATTCCACTATCCCCTAGAACTCTATCTAACTCTTTTAAATTCATCCAATGAATTGGCCTCCACTGCCTTCTGTGGCAGAGAATTCCACAAATTCACAACTGGGTGAAAAAGTTTCTTCTCACCTCAGTTTTAAATGGCCTCCCCTTTATTCTTAGACTGTGTCCCCTGGTTCTGGACTCCCCCAACATTTTTCCTGCATCTGGTTTGTCTTTTTCTTTCCTGCATCTAGTCCTTTTATGATGTTATATGTCTCTGTAAGATCCCCTCTTATCCTTCTAATCTTCAGTGAATACAAGCTTAGTCTTTCCAATCTTTCCTCATATGACAGTCGCTCCATCCCAGGGATTAACCTCGTGAACCTACGCTGCACTGCCTCAATAGTAAGGACGTCCTTCCTCAAATTAGGAGACCAAAACTGCACACGATACTCCAGATGTGGTCTCACCAAGACCCTATACAACTGCAGAAGGACCTCTTTGCTCTAATATACTCAAATCCTCTCGTTATGAATGCCAACATGCAATTATCTTTCTTCAATGCCTTCTGTACCTACACGCTTACTTTCAGTGACTGGTGTACAAGGACACCAAGGTCTCGTTGCACTTTTCCTTTATCTAATCTGACACCATTGAGATAATAATTTGCCTCCTTATTTATGCCGCCAAAGTGGATAACCTCACATTTATCTACATTATACTGCATCTGCCATGCATCTGCCCACTCACGCAACCTGTCCAAGTCACCCTGAAACCTCCTAATATCCTCTTCGCAGTTCACACTGCCACCCAGCTTTGTGTCATCTGCAAACTTGCTAGTGTTACTTCTAATTCCATCACCCAAATCATTAATATATATTGTAAATAGTTGCGGCCCCAGCACCGAGCCTTGCGGTACTCCACTCTCCACTGCCTGCCATTCTGAAAAGGACCCGTTTATTCCTACTCTTTGCTTCCTGTCTGCCAACCAATTCTCTATCCATGTCAATACCCTACCCCCAATATCATGTGCTCTAATTTTGCTCACCAACCTTCTGTGTGGGCTTTCTGAAAGTCTAGATACACAACATCCACTGGCTCTCCTTCATCCATTTTACTTGTCACATCCTCAAAAAATTCTAGAAGATTAGTCAAGCAGAATTTCCCCTTCATAAATCCATGCTGACTTGGACCAATCATTTTATCGCTATCCAAATGCGCCGTTATTATCTCTTTAATAATTGACTCCAGCATCTTCAGGCGAACTGGTCTATATCAATCCCGTTTTCTCTCTTGCTCCTTTCTTCAAAAGTTGGATAACATTAGCTACCCTCCAATCCACAGAGCAAGAGAGAGAGCAGGAGAGCATAAAAGATCCAGATTTAATTTCATGAAATATATCATCTACTAATGAAATTCCTATCAGCAGATTGCATAAGGAAAATTTCAAATGTAATCTCAGTTTATCTCCATTTACTAGCAAATGTACTCTCCATTTTCCATCGATCAGCAGATCCACTGGTCATGTCACTATATTATTCCATCCTCTGCTTATCAAAATTATTTAATAATCTCTTGTGTGGCACCTTATCAAAGCCTTTTTGAGGTTGAAATACATTAGCATCCTGCATATTTTACCCCAAAGAATGCTGACCATTGCTGCTATCTTAGTTCTCTGATGTCAACACTCATAGCTGTACCACCCCTCCTTCTCCCAGTACTGTAAAATAGGCTTATGCTCAGGCTTCATGCTGCTGTGCCAGAAGCTGGATGTATCCCTACCCTTCACCAGTGGCCTCACAGCAATGAATCAACATGGCTCCGTGTGGAGAGGCTCCCGTGTGGAGAGTGCTTGTGCTGAGTGGGCTAGGATGACCAAATGCAACTAGTGTGGCACGGTGGTGCAGCAGTCGAGTTGCTGTCTTACAGCGCTTCCAGCGCCAGAGATCCGGGCTCGATCCCGATTATGTGCTGTCTGTAAAGAGTTTGTACATTCTCCCCGTGACCACGTGGGTTTTCTCTGAGATCTTCGGTTTCCTCCCAGGCTCCAAAGATGTATAGTTTTGTAGGTTAATTGACTTGGTATAGTGTAAATTGTCTCTAGTGTGTTAATGTGCAGGGATCGGTGTGCCGAAGGGCCTGTTTCCATGCTGTATCTCTAAATTAAACTAAACTAAACTACTCAGTGGATTTCAAGGCTGTATCATGGCCTGCACCATGAATATAGGCAATTGCTGGGGACTGGCAGCTGCTGTTCTCGGTATAGACTGACTGCCCAGATTCAAATGTCTCTCTCATCACCTCATTGGATGTAATGGACCCAGCCCCCACACAACACACTCCAATCATTCTTTGTATTTGCTACACAAGCTCAAAGCCCTGAAACCATGGTTGAGTTTGTTAACAGAAAAAAATGGAATCAAACATTACCCCAACAACGAGGAACGCTATCTCACAGCTCTAACAACCCCAGTTCAATCCTGATCTTGGGAGCTCTGTGTGGAGTTTGCATGTCCCTCAAACATCCCAAGCATGTGCAGATTGGTGGGTAAATTGGCCAATGAAATCTGACCTAGTTGGGTGACAGGAGTTTCTGCTAACAAACTTAACCATGGTTTCAGGCCTCATGAGGAAACAGGATTGCTCTATGAGGTATCATGGAGTCAGTGGCCTGAATGGCCTTCTTCAATGAGGAAATGTGGAAAAACCTCTCTGCCACAAAACAAAGAGGGAGGGAGGGAGGGAGGGAGGGAGGAAGTTGACAGCAATCCATCAAATCCAGCAGGAGGTGATGAGTGAGACGCCAGCAGTTGGGTGATCAAACAACAATGGAGCAGAAGATGCCAGTCCCCAGCAATAGTCTAGTATCTCAATGCTGAGAGGCCACAGTGTTCACCCCACACTGGCCAACATCCACCCTCACAATCTACCACTCCACACCATGGGATGGGAAAATCATTTGTAGGTTTGGGCCATGTTCCTGATACAGCGGTAAGCAGTCCTGGACCGAGGTGCCTGTTTCCATCCGATATAACTCGATAGCTCCATGACTCTAAAATTCCATTAATCAAGCACTCTTGGGATTTTTGCGATTCCAAACTGGCAGATCTTTGGATGCAACCACACTTTTAATTCACTTTTTTGGATGTTACTCAGTACAAAAAAAGAATTCTAAGGAAGCACGGGAAAACAGAAGCAGTTGAAATTCAGAAAGTGCAGGGACCAGAACCCCAGTTGCTTAAAGGGAACATGGGAACCAGATCTCTGGTCTGCTAAAGAGAACATGGGGATTAGGCTCCAATGTGGTAGAAGGAGCACAGCAGAAGGTGCTCACGTCCACTCAATGTCTTCAGTGATCTCGTGCAAAACTTCATCTTCATCAAGGAATAGTGTCTGGAGTTAGTCTTTGTTCAGAAGTCTTTGTTCTCAATGAAGTATGTTACTTACTCTAGCCACAATCTGAGCCTCAGAGAAGGATAAAGGTTGCATTGCAATGACCTAAAATCAACATGGTCATGAATGTTTCTGTATCCAGTTCTTTCTAAACTGGAGCTGAATTTATTTCCAACCTCTTGTAATTTGCCATCATCTAATCCACGAAAAACATTTAAATTCTCTCTTGTGAGCAAACAACAGATGGAATAACAAGATAACTTTGTGAGGAATCTAGGCAGTGTGACTAGATGAAACAATTGAGGATTGTAATGCTAAACTGTCTTTAAAACTAATACTTTACACACTCACCACAGTCTTTCATTTGTCTGCTTTAAAAATGCATTGGTCACTGCTTCAAATGTTCCCTGTTGCTTAGCTTTCCAGATCTTCTTTTCAGAATTAGTTTTTTTTTTCCAAATTGTTCACAGCAGTTTCTATTAGAGATCTCGCAGGAGAACTATTATTGCCAAGAGATCTAAAGGTTTTAAAGAAAAACAGCACATCATTCTCCTTTTCCCTTTGTGCTCTGCCCCAAGGCCCTTCACTGGGTTCTGCTGCGAGATTTCCCACATCTGCATTTCTCCATGGCTCCATGGTTCTTTCATTAACTTTTAATTATAAATGGAAGCAATCATTTTTCCCATGGAAGATAGAGATTAATTGATTTATCTGCAACACATTGAGGATAGAACAATTGTAATATGATGCTTCATTCGTTGGCAAGGGATACAATTACTAAGTTTATTCCTGTTTAAAAATATTAAAATACAAAATATATAGTTTATTAAAATCAGCAAGTGCCAGAGAAGTTTCCTTCCTCGATGTTTGAAAGATTTTCTGACATTTCTATACTACTGACCAGTTTTTTTGATTATTTTTAATAACTCGTTAAATACTACCCACCAATTCCTTGGTCTATTCTTTTCCTGCAAAGATTTGGTCAATAAGTTACAAAACAAAAGAAAATTGAATAAAAATTGGAACCTGTTGCACCCTTTTTCCAGGCATAAAACCCTTGCAAATTTATAAGAGAAAACAAAGTTACCCCTTAGTGCAAGAGTTGGTTTGATGCAATGGAAACAATCAAATGTCTATAATTCCCAGCTACAAAGAGCAATATGAATGCCAATGGCATACTGATAGATATGGAGGGGTGGATTTTTCCGCCAAATCAATTCGAATTTTAAAGAACACTGTGGAACTCACCATTCTATTTCTCACCATTCATGTCACCTTCCTGATGTGCTAGGCTATCATTTTAAATGGTGTTGAATTAGGTTTAGGACAGGCTTAGCAAGTCTCTTTTAAAAATGCACATCAATTCTGAACATATCACTCTAACCTGATTGTTACCTTCTCCTGCATAAGAAAGCCGAGTTGGATCCAATGCAAGATACAGTCCAATATGTCCATTTTTTTACATTGATTTGAAGTTTTCCGGAAGAGCTGGAGCATGTTTGGTCAGGAAGTCAGCAAGCACCATGACAATAAGTTTCAGCTCTTAAAATGTATTTCCTTGTGTTACCCATAGGGCTAGCTGCTTACAGGGTAGCTGTCAGCTTTGGCAGCAAAAACTACGCCAAAGGCCCCAAAGATTATCAGCAACATTGCAAATATAAACACAAAAAGCTGGAGTACCTCAGTGGGTCAGGCAGCATCTCTGGAGAAAAGGGATGGGTTATGTTTCAGGTCAGCATCCTTCTTCATTCTGAAGAAAGGTCCCGACTCAAAACTTCACCGATGCTTTTTCTCTAGAGATGCTGACTGACCTGCTGAGTTGTTCCAGCAATTTGTGACTATCTTTGGTATGTACCAGCATCTGCATTTCCTTTCTACACTGCAAATATAATTTAAGCTCAACGCCCAAAAAGAATGGCATTGACTCCAGAAACAAACAACATTGCAGTTCTTTGCTACATACTGTATGCTGGAAATGGGATGAGAGTTGCAAATATAATTCATTTATGAAGTAGTCTCTGACCGCGTATGGTCCATTCAAGTGTTCCTGCCACTCAATGGCCTTGATCCCTTCTCAGAACATCTGCAATTCTCCTTATTCACATTTGATCGGTGACCAAGATGTTGTGACAAATTGAAATTTAAGTAACAGATGACAGCATTTCTCATAACAGTCTCAGATCAGCAATGATTCATAGATTATTAATTGCTTGACTGCTTTAATGAAGGACACTGTGGCTTGTGTACCAATGTAAGTAAATTCAATGGGACACTGTAAGCAGAGAAAGAATAAAGTAGAAAATCCATGTCAATGTAAAAAAATACTTGGGGCTGCAAAATATGGCCCCCAGTTATAACTAGCACTTCAGCTAATCCCTTTGTGGTCTTAAAATTGTACACTTAAATAAACCTAGGAATCAAAATATTGGAAGTGAATGCTTTAAAATGTTCTGCATGACCTTGGCTGACAACATTTCAATCCTTATTGCAGGCATTAAAAATATAGCACACTTAAAACTGAATATCTTAGCAATGAGATTATTATCAAGAATCAATTATTTTTTACACAAAATATAAAATAATTAAAATCAATAAATATATATATATTTTTAATCATAAGAATTTAATAACCAGTAAAAATATAAACACTCTATAACATTATTTAGTCATTAGAATCAAATGCCATTTAAATTATCTTTAAATTATTAACTGTCAGTAATCATGCAATAATCAAGTATTCTTTCAAAAACTTTCATCAATATGAAATATTTAACACTCCATTAAATTCCACCGAATCTCAAACAATAATTTCAAATCTTTAATTGCATGGGCATCTTTTGTGAATATCATTTCCAAATAGTTTTATTTTTCATATCAATGAAGTAACTGCCAAACCATTCAATCAATGTCTGGAGTTGAAATGAATATTAGCTTATCGGAGATAACCATGCAAGGCTGAGATACATTACTTACAAAGCCCCGCAGTTATATCAGACTCTCGCACACCAATTTCTAACAACGTCATCTTGGAGCAGTGTTGCCAAATCTCTCTTGTCATTTGCTGCAGTTTAACACTTGTCTGAAGTTTTTAAAAGATGTATCAATGTTTAGTTTACTATTATTGAGCATTTTTTTGCTTTTAATTTATACCCACAGCTGCCTCATAGACGGTTATGAGATTCAATAGATTCTAAAAGACAATAAAAACACACGGGATAAACAACATGAAGCTCTTTACAAATTAGGTCTTTAGGTGCTATTTTGTTAGGGTGGGAACCTAGAGACAAGGCTCACTTCCCACACAGCAGATCAAGCAAAGTGAAGCACGTGTAATTGGAATTTGGAAAACACACATAAGTTATTGAAACAAAACTGTATTGATGCAACAAGAAGTTTATAGTGGAGAAAAGAGGATTGGAAGATGGTTATAATATAATGCCAACCTTTGACTTGGACATGTAAGGAAGATACAGTAGGTGGTAGATTGGGAAATGTGAGAACGGTTTGGTATGAACACAAGGACCTAAGAGATAGAAGAACCAGTGGCCTTCAAATCTGATCTTCCATCTCAACATATCCCCATATCTATAACATCTAGAAATCTATTGAGCTGTGTTTTGTTTCGGATCTTTCAATATTCATATTGTGCCCTAAATATGGCAGGTCAGTGCCACATTTTTAGAAAATTGTCATAATTCTTTTGGTCATGAGAAACTCAGACTCCAAATCTATTTGTGCAAGGCAAAAAAGTGTTCAAATAGTTTCAAGGAGACAAAAAGCATCACTTATTTCTATTGTTCATAAGCAGATAAAACATATCAAATTAAACCTAATTATTTTATCCCCATTTTGCTTTCGAACCTGTAAACTCTGTTCATCTATGTGAGCTTTCTCCAGGTGTTACAGTTTCCTCCCACATCCCAAAGGTATACTGCTTGGTAGGAGAGTGGAAGAATCTGGGGAGAACTGATGTGAGTGTGGATACTTTAAAATTGGATTAGTGACAATGGCTCTTTGATGGTCAGCACAGACTCAGTGGGTTGGAAGGCACATTTTGGTGCTCAATAACCCTATGAAGTTTAATCTTTTGCAAATGAAAGAACAACTGAAAATATTAAGAAGACGTTTTGATATGCAATACATGTGACATAGAGCCATTACATCTCAATACTTGGATCTACAGTTGAAATCCTATTTGAGCTCCAACCATTGGGTCATGTGAGAGAACAATTAATGGCTAAGAGTACACATTTGATACATAAGAAATTCACGTCAGAAAAGTCTACATAGTAATTTCCAGTTTGTGAAAGTCGTGAAAACTGATTCAAGTCACTGCAATTCTAGAATTGCAAATGCCAACCAAGACATTTTAAATGAAAATATGGCTTCTAAACTGCCTGTTTCAATTTCCCTGTAATTTACTTTAAAGGACCTTATGATATAAATCTCCAGTGTTTACACAATAGAAAGTAATATAGTCAGCAGCATTTCTTCCATCACCACAGTAAGATCTGGCATTTGCATTCTGAAATTCAACATTTCCCCTTTATGTGAATATCCTCCCCAAATCAAAAAATTTGGAACCTTTGTGTCCCCAAGTTTTATTTGTTCATCACAACATTTATTTGTTCATCACAACCTCTGCCATTGTCCTTACTTTGAAACATTTATCAAGATCTTATTGAAGTTAATGAATGCAGCACTAAGCATGTTTGCTGAAAATCTAATACAAATAATCATAAATCTTACTTGAGCTTGTTAGTTCTGAACAAATATTTCTTGAGTTTGGAATAGCAGTCTAAATTGAATAACCTGACTAAATTTAGTGCATTCATGCTTTCCAACATTAATCACATCCAAGTGTCTCATTAACAGAACATTTTCAAATTACAGTGTCACTTGCAGAAATAAGTCGCAAACAAGTGATCTTTGCAATCAATATCTGATCACATGAACCCATTGACAGTAGTGCAATTGTACAAAGCACAAGAGGGACTACACCATGAGTGTGGTTTTGATCCCCTTATTTAAGGAAATAAATCCTTGAGATAACCTTGGAGGCAGTCAGAGAAAGTTCAGTAGAATGAAGACAGCTACAGTATTGCAGGGTTATCGTATTAGGAATGGATGAGCAGGTTGGATTCGCACTCATTGGTCTGTATAGAGGTGACCTTATTGAAACAGTTAAGATTCTAAGGAGGCTTGAAGAGGAAAATGTTGGAAGGTTATTTCACTCATGAGAGAGTCTACAACCAAAGATCATAGTTTCAAAATAAGGGTGTGCTCGTTTAACGTTGAGATGAGAAAGGATTTCTTCTCTCAAAAGGTTAAGTTGTTGAAACTCCTTGTCTGAGAAAGCTGGATTGAACAGAAAAATCAGTAAATAAATCAAGAATTAGGCAGATAGGGCAAAAGGTGAACCTGAGGAATGTTCAATAAGCCATGATCTTAACGAATGGCAGAGCAGGCTTAATGGGTAAGTAAACTACACGTTCGCAGGTTACAGAAGACCTAACTTACATCGATATAACTTTTCACAAATTCTCCCATAAATTTTGTAAGCATTTTTCAATACAGGATAGAAAAAACATTTCTTCACACAGAGAGTGGTGAGTCTGTGGAATTCTCTGCCACAGAAGGTAGTTGAGGCCAGTTCATTGGCTATATTTAAGAGGGAGTTAGATGTGGCCCTTTTTGCTAAAGGGATCAGGGGGTATGGAGAGAAGGCAGGTACAGGCTACTGAGCTGAATGATCAGCCATGATCATATTGAATGGCGGTGCAGGCTCGAAGGGCCGAATGGCCTACTCCTGCACCTATTTTCTATGTTTCTATGTTTCTATGGTTACAGAAATTTTCAGAAGTTGTGGAATACAGGTGGCAGCTAGTTAATTCAAAAGATAACCAAGCATTAAAAACATTTACATACAACCTCCTCGCAGTAATCAGACAGATACAATGTCTTTTGGAAAACATTTAATGGTTAGCAGCAGGAGGCTCGCTAAGAGAGTTGCTTTGCAGTTCTTATTTCTCTGTGGTGGGATGTGTGTTTTGCTGGCAAAGCCAACATTTGTTGCCTACTCCTGACTCCTCTTGAAAAGTTTGTGAGCCTTTTTTTGAATTGCCAATTCATCATTTTGAAAATTGTCCCATGATGCTATTGGCCAGGGTGTGCCAGTACGTTGATCAAGTGAAGAACTGTCATTATATTTCCTAAATACGGTAATGCCAAGAAAAAGAGAGTCAAGAGTGTTGTGTACCAGATTTAAATTGCACTCAGAATGCAACAATGAAATTCTTATTTGCTACACTTCACAGATAAAGTCAACACAGATCACAACAAATTATCGGTTATTCTTAGTAAACTAGACAATAGACAATAGACAATAGGTGCAGGAGTAGGCCATTCAGCCCTTCGAGCCAGCACCGCCATTCAATGCGATCATGGCTGATCACTCTCAATCAGTACCCCGTTCCTGCCTTCTCCCCATACCCCCTCACTCCACTATCCTTAAGAGCTCTATCCAGCTCTCTCTTGAAAGCATCCAACGAACTGGCCTCCACTGCCTTCTGAGGCAGAGAATTCCACACCTTCACCACTCTCTGACTGAACAAGATTTTCCTCATCTCCGTTCTAAATGGCCTACCCCTTATTCTTAAACTGTGGCCCCTTGTTCTGGACTCCCCCAACATTGGGAACATGTTTCCTGCCTCTAATGTGTCCAATCCCCTAATTATCTTATATGTTTCAATAAGATCCCCCCTCATCCTTCTAAATTCCAGTGTATACAAGCCTAATTGCTCCAACCTTTCAACATACGACAGTCCCGCCATTCCGGGAATCAACCTAGTGAACCTACGCTGCACGCCCTCAATAGAAAGAATATCCTTCCTCAAATTTGGAGACCAAAACTGCACACAGTACTCCAGGTGCGGTCTCACTAGGGCCCTGTACAACTGTAGAAGGACCTCTTTGCTCCTATACTCAACTCCTCTTGTTACGAAGGCCAACATTCCATTGGCTTTCTTCACTGCCTGCTGTACCTGCATGCTTCCTTTCAGTGACTGATGCACTAGGACACCCAGATCTCGTTGAACATCCCCTCTTCCTAACTTGACACCATTCAGATAATAATCTGCCTTTCTATTCTTACTTCCAAAGTGAATAACCTCACACTTATCTACATTAAACTGCATCTGCCATGTATCCGCCCACTCACACAACCTGTCCAAGTCACCCTGCAGCCTTATTGCATCTTCCTCACAATTCACACTACCCCCCAGCTTAGTATCATCTGCAAATTTGCTAATGGTACTTTTAATCCCTTCATCTAAGTCATTAATGTATATCGTAAATAGCTGGGGTCTATTAGTATAATAGTACAAGCCAAGTACAGTACATAGAGGACATTTAGCAGTGTAAAGTACAGAGCAGTTCAGTGGTGAGGTTGGGTTGTGGTTAGGGTGGTTTAAGAGCCTAATGGTTGATGGGAAGAACATGTTTCTGGTAATAGTTTCCTTGCCTACTTGAAACAAGCCTCATAAATCCCTTCAACGGTGGGGAGAGCAATGCTGATGATGCACTGGGCAATGTCCACCACTTCCTGCAGCTTTCTTTGTTCTTCAATGTTCGAATTACTGCCCTCTCCACCACGCCGGGTATTCAGTAACATGCTGAATCTCCTCAAACCTTTGAGGAAGTAGAACCTTTGGTGAGCTTTTGTTGGAATTGTATTGTTGTGCTGGACCCAGTGCAGATTGGAAATGCGTATACCTAGGAACTTCAAACTCTTGACTCTTTCCACCCACTGCCCACGCTGATGAACCCAGATGTATGATTCAGCAGCTTTCCATTCTTGAAGTCGACAAGCATTTCCTTGATCCTGCCAATGATGAGAGCAACATCGGTGTTGTGGCACCACTCAAACAGATTATTAATCTCCCTCCTGTATTCCAACTCCTCATCACCCATGTGTCATTTGGAAATAAATTTATTGGGATCAAAGTTTCCTTCCAACTGCATTTGTCCCAGTGAGTTGCAACTGCACCTTCTCCAGGAGAGAACCTACAATGCGTCACATGGATGATATACATAGTCACCATCGTGCAACAGTCTTAAAGATATATGGCAGTTGATAGGAACTAATCAAGCAGGCTGCTTTGTCCCGGAAAATGCTGAGTTAGTTAAATTTTGGTCAATTTATTGATGCAGATGAGTGGAGTGTATTCTGTACAATTCTAACTTGTACCTTGTAGATGGGAAAAGATAATGGGAAATTAGTTGAGGATTCACTGCGAGCAGAAAATGACTGCGACCTGAATCTCCTTTGTTTTTAACTCTTTAAGCAGCCTCTCGGGATCAAGGAACATTTGCTTCCACCTGACTTCCATGGATTCTGAAGTGATTGATGGCATCATGGAATCTGCCACAGGTGGGACTGGAGGCGCCAGACCAGGCAGCAGGAGGGTAGTCCGTCCACTCAGAAATTTCTCCTCATCTCAATCCTACACGATTTACACCTTATCCTGAGACTGTGTTCAAGGCTCCTCAACCAAGGGGAGCAGCAGACAGTACAGAGACAACTCTCTGGGTGAAAAAGTTCCTTCTCACCTCAGTTTTAAATTAGTTTTAGGGACCAAAACTGTATACAACACATCTACCGGTTTCCTTTTACATGTTCTACTGGTCAATGGCGCTCCTCATGCTGTTGATACAGGGGAATTTGACGAAGTTCACAGTATGAATTCTTTCATGAGTTCAATGCAAGATCTCTTCTCGGATGTGGAAAGAGAAGCTTGAGGAATTTTTTGGAATCATCGGGATTTATTTGGAAACTTGGGTTTTCCTTTATGCAGCATAATAAAACTGTATTTACTGTCTGGCAACTCCCTGAAGAAATTATGCCAAACAGTTACTTTTAACCTCACCAAACTTGCATGCTGCAACTTGGAGCTTGCCAGTTGCACAGAGCTTGTTAGGAAAATGAATTGTAACTGGAACAAGAACAAAGTTTTAAATTGCTGTGTGCGAATCACAGCATGAACTCCTGGCGGACTTGGACAATGTTGGACCCAATTTAAAAAATCTTTCCTCACTCAGGTTGTTTTAAGTTTTCAATGTTATTTTTATATCCAAGACAATTGTGAATTATGTCTGTCTCAGATTATATCAAATTCATTATGGGTCGCATCTTAAGAAAATATATTCATCAAAGTAAGTGAACATTTTGCACGATGATATTTTAAAACCATAGGCATGGCTGAATATAAGTTCAGTACGAGATCAAATCTGTGAAAGTAAACAAGCTTCGATTCATTAATTCTATGATACAAACAGTCTTGTTATCACAGAAGGTGGTTTTGTCCATCATGTCAGCTGTGAACAAAGCCACACCATCAGTCCCATTCCATTTCCTTTCCTCACAGTTCTGTGCTTTTTTCTGTTGATTACCTATTTATTTAATTCTTTAAAAAAAACGTGATTGACTCTGTTTCAATCACCTAAATAGTGTTTTTCAGATTATAACTTCTGTCTGGTTCAAACTATTTTTCCTTATATCCTTGAATCTTTTACCCAAAATGTTATATCAGTGTCTCTAGCCTTTGAAACACTGTTAGTAGGAACAGCTTCCTTCACTACACCTTATCTAAACCAGCTGTAATTTTGTAAATATCTCTATCATGCCCTCTCTGTCTTGTTTATGCTGAAAGATGAACAGCCCCGTGATCTCCACTGTAACCTAACAGCCGAAATTCCACATTCCTGGAACTACCATGATAAATATTTTCTGAACCCTCCTGAGACCTTCACATCTTTACAAGCCCATTACTTTGGATAATGGCTTTTAATCACAAGCTGATCCACCCACTATGCTTCATCCCTAATGATGCAGCCTGCAATTGAGAGCCATTATCCTGATGCTGGAGCCTGAGTAATGTGTGTGAACAGCTTTATGATATTTTAATGCTCCCAGAAAGCCCAATTTCTTAGATAACGCTTAGGAAGCAGTGTGTGTAACCAGTTCCATCTCATTCAGTTACTGGCATTCTCCTGTGCAGTTAACACTCAAGTCACCAGCTCTTAAAAGGAACAACTAAGATAATCATAATGCTGCAAGCAGTGTGGGTGAGGAGATGGTAGATGGAGCGGGAGACTGGAAAGATAAGATTTACAAACAGGATCTGGACATGTTAATTGATTAAATTTACTCACAGATGCTGGTCCTAAACATTTTCTTTGAAGAAGTAGCCATAAAGGTTGACAAGGGTAAGGCTATAGATGTTGTCTATTTGGAGAAACAAGGAAATAAAGATGCTGGGAAACAAAAAGGGACACAGAGTACTAGAAGTGGGTCAGGCAGCATCTCTGGAGAACATAGATAATAGACAATAGACAATAGGTGCAGGAGGAGGCCATTCGGCCCTTCGAGCCAGCACCGCCATTCAATGTGATCATGGTTGATCATTCTCAATCAGTACCCCGTTCCTGCCTTCTCCCCATACCCCCTGACTCCGCTATCCTTAAGAGCTCTATCCAGCTCTCTCTTGAATGCATTCAGAGAATTGGCCTCCACTGCCTTCTGAGGCAGAGAATTCCACAGATTCACAACTCTCTGACTGAAAAAGTGATAAGTGACGCCTCCCAAAGGTGCCGCTGAGGAGACAAGGCCAGTGCCTTACGGCCCAGTTCTCGTGAGCCAGAGCCTTACGAGTCGGAGGTGGAGCCTCGCGGTTTGACGAAGCCCGCGGCCATCAGAGCATGGATCTGTGGATCCCGCGGCTGGTGCCTGGGTCGGCGCCACGGAGGCATCCGGTGAGGACAAGGCAGCATAAGTGGAGAGGTTGGTGTGGCAGTCGATGATGGCGCCGACCGACGGATGAGGGCGGACAAGTGGAAGTGAGAACGCCGCAGCCGGGGGAAGGAACAAAGGAGGACCGGGTGTGGAGGAAAGGGGAGGGGGAAGAAAAAAGGGGGACCTGGGGCAGGGGGGGTGGGGAATTTGTAACTTTGTAAGCGCCCTTTATGGACGACTATTTGCATACCTTGGGTATGCAAGCAAAGAATTTCACTGTGACTTGTCACATGTGACAAAGTATTCAATTCAACATGTCAAGACACTTCTTCAGCCTGAAGAGTCCCAACGCAAAATGTCACGTATCAACATTCCCCAGAGATGCTGCCTGACCTGCCGAGTTACTCAGTACTTTGTGCCCTTGTCTATGTGGATTTCAGCAAGGCCTTTGATAAGGTTCTGCATGGTAAGCTCCTCTGGAAGGTTAGATGGCATGGGATCCAAGGAGAGCAAGCAAACTGGATACAGAATTGGCTTCGGGGAAGGAAGCAGAGAGTGGTGGTGGAAGGGTGTTTTTCAGACTGGAGATGTGATGAGTAGTGTGCCTCAGGGATTGGTGTTGGGCCCATTGCTGTTTGTGCAAGGCAAGTTTTCAGATGAAGCTTGTGGTATCATAGATGGTGAAGATGGTTATCAAAAGTTTCTGCAGTCTCTTGATCAGCTGGGCAAGTAGCCAAAGGAATGGCTAATGGGTTTTAATGCACTTAAGTGAGAGATGTTACATTTTTGGAAGTTAAACCAGAACAGGACCTTCACATTGAATGAATGGTCTCCAGGTCATCAAGCTTTCCTTTCTTGAGATGAGCGTTCTTACTAAAAGAATCGGCATAATTGCAGAGAGCATTTCTGCAAAATGTCAGAGCTAGGAGCATTGTTAGAGGAATGGCAGTTGCACTTTGGATCTGTCTTCACTGAGGAAGATACACACAATCTCCCAAATGTTCTAGGGGCCGGAGAACCTAGGGTGATGGAGGAACTGAAGGAAATCCACAATAGGCAGGAAATGGTTTTGGGTAGACTGATGGGACTGAAGGCTGATAAATCCCCAGGGCCTGATGGTCTGCATCCCAGAGTACTTAAGGAGGTGGCTCTAGAAATAGTGGAAGCATTGGAGATCATTTTTCAATGTTCTATAGATTCAGGATCAGTTCCTGTGGATTGGAGGATAGCAAATGTTATCCCACTTTTTAAGAAAGGAGGGAGAGAGAAAACGGGTAATTATAGACCAGTTAGTCTGACATCAGTGGTGGGGAATATGCTGGAGTCAATTATAAAAGACGAAATTGCTGAGCATTTGGATAGCAGTAACGGGATCATTCCGAGTCAGCATGGATTTACGAAGGGGAAATCATGCTTGACAAATCTACTGGAATCTTTTGAGGATGTAACTAGGAAAATTGACAAGGGAGAGTCAGTGGATGTGGTGTACCTCGACTTTCAGAAAGCCTTCGACAAGGTCCCACATAGGAGATTAGTGGGCAAAATTAGGGCACATGGTATTGGGGGTAGGGTACTGACATGGATAGAAAATTGGTTGACAGACAGAAAGCAAAGAGTGGGGATAAATGGGTCCCTTTCGGAATGGCAGGCAGTGACCAGTGGGGTACCGCAAGGTTCGGTGCTGGGACCCCAGCTATTTACGATATACATTAATGACTTAGACGAAGGGATTAAAAGTACCATTAGCAAATTTGCAGATGATACTAAGTTGGGGGGTAGTGTGAATTGTGAGGAAGATGCAATAAGGCTGCAGGGTGACTTGGACAGGTTGTGTGAGTGGGCGGATACATGGCAGATGCAGTTTAATGTAGATAAGTGTGAGGTTATTCACTTTGGAAGTAAGAATAGAAAGGCAGATTATTATCTGAATGGTGTCAAGTTAGGAGGAGGGGGAGTTCAACGAGATCTGGGTGTCCTAGTGCATCAGTCAATGAAAGGAAGCATGCAGGTACAGCAGGCAGTGAAGAAAGCCAATGGAATGTTGGCCTTCGTAACAAGAGGAGTTGAGTATAGGAGCAAAGAGGTCCTTCTACAGTTGTACCGGGCCCTGGTGAGACCGCACCTGGAGTACTGTGTGCAGTTTTGGTCTCCAAATTTGAGGAAGGATATTCTTGCTATGGAGGGCGTGCAGCGTAGGTTCACTAGGTTAATCCCCGGAATGGCGGGACTGTCGTATGTTGAAAGGCTGGAGCGATTGGGCTTGTATACACTGGAATTTAGAAGGATGAGGGGGGATCTTATTGAAACATATAAGATAATTAGGGGATTGGACACATTAGAGGCAGATAACATGTTCCCAATGTTGGGGGAGTCCAGAACAAGGGGCCACAGTTTAAGAATAAGGGGTAGGCCATTTAGAACGGAGATGAGGAAGAACTTTTTCAGTCAGAGGGTGGTGAAGGTGTGGAATTCTCTGCCTCAGAAGGCAGTGGAGGCCAGTTCGTTGGATGCTTTCAAGAGAGAGCTGGATAGAGCTCTTAAGGATAGCGGAGTGAGGGGGTATGGGGAGAAGGCAGGAACGGGGTACTGATTGAGAGTGATCAGCCATGATCGCATTGAATGGCGGTGCTGGCTCGAAGGGCTGAATGGCCTACTCCTGCACCTATTGTCTATTGTCTATTGCACAGGATTCTGCACTATTTGTACAGTAAATGTTGATAATAAACAACAAAAGTCTATTAGATTGTGCACGTCGAGTTGATTGCATTAGTCGAAACAGGGTGGACCACGTGAAGGTTGCAATCCACGTGAAGGCTGCAACATCATCAGGAAACTTGCAGGCAACAGCTGGGGATCCAATGCACACACTCTCCGTACCGCACGCTTAGCCCTAGTCTACTCAACAGCCAAGACATGCTCAACAGCTTGGGCTAATAGCTGCCACACCAAACTAGTGGACACTGTCCTTAACTCTGCAATGCGGGTCATCACAGGGATGCTTAAGTCAACACCTTTGCAGTGGCACCCTGTCCTCTCACATCGCCCCTCCCACCATACGCAGAAAGGAGAGGATGTTGAAAGATTGGTGCACCATCAAGGCTCACCCTAACCTTCCTATCCATGCTGACGAACAATATGCCCAACATGCGCCTGAACTTCCGCAAACCCTTCTGGTCTTCAGCCAAATCCCTGGAAGACTTGGACTCCAAGACTGAGTGGCACAGATTCTGGAAAGATGCCAACACCAACAATGGAGAGGTCATCACAGACCCCACAGTGAAAACACTGGGATTTAACCTCCATCGCAAGCAATGGCTAACTCTGAACACGATCCATACCCTTCATGCATGGACAGCCCATCACCTGGGGGAAGACAGACAGCCCTGCTTGCGACTGCGGATATCCAGACCAGACCATCCCACACATCGTGAATGACTGCTCACTAAGGCTTTTCCCTAGTGGCATCAAGGCCATCCACCCAGCAACTGATGCTGCCCTGGCCTGGATGTCTACCCTTGACCTACAACTTTAGGCTGTGCACGCCATACGCAAGAAGAGGAAGACAACAAATGTGCTTCTATAAAATGAAGAGATAGTATAAAAAGGGACATTAATTCCTCTTGAAGACCACATGAGCCATTTTGTAAAACATGGCACATTGATATTACAGATCACTTCCTTTGGTATCCCTATGAAAGATACCCTGAGAGAGAACTACTGTGGAGGGAGGTGTTCATGAAGCATGGACTCATTCCACTGATTGATGGTGAGCGTGTGACCCAGATGTAAAGATGGCGATTGGACAGGTTAATTCTGTTGAGGATAAAGTAACTGTTCCACCCTCTCATTGGCTCAGCTACAGTACCTGACTCCAGGCTGCAACCACACATTAGAAAAATAACTCATTTGACCTGGCATTTAAGGATTCATATCTCATTGTTGAAAACACATGTTTTAAGATTTATGCTTTAAAAAGGTGTATCTTGAATTTCCCCATGTGACCTTTGTGGCTTTATATTGTTTTTCTACTACTATTGCAGCCAATCCAAAGTGCAACTTGATACCACACCGATCGCAAAAATGAAGGGAGGAGGGGGAGGAGGGGGAGGAGAGGGAGGAGGGGGAGGAGGGGGAGGAGGGGGAGGAGGGGGAGGAGGGGGAGGAGGGGGAGGAGGGGGAGGAGGGGGAGGAGGGGGAGGAGAGGGAGATGATAGCAGATATGCTGAAAATCCCACAGTTCTGCAGGACAAGGAGCCACCCTGCCCCCAGCACCAAATACTGTCATGGAAAGAACTATTAATTTTAGAACTTCGTTTAATTTTATAATTTGCAATTAAAGTATATGTTTGCTCAATATTTTTGTTTAAACATTCAGACGTCATGTAGACAATAGACAATAGGTGCAGGAGGAGGCCATTCGGCCCTTCGAGCCAGCACCACCATTCAATGTGATCATGGCTGATCATTCTCAATAAGTACCCCATTCCTGCCTTCTCCCCTTACCCCCTGACTCCGCTATCCTTAAGAGCTCTATCAAGCTCTCTCTTAAATGCATTCAGAGAATTGGCTTCCACTGCCTTCTGAGGCAGAGAATTCCACAGATTTACAACTCTCTGACTGAAAAAGTTTTTCCTCATCTCCTTTCTAAATGGCCTACCCCTTATTCTTAAACTGTGGCCCCAGGTTCTGGACTCCCCCAACATTGGGAACATGTTTCCTGCCTCTAACGTGTCCAACCCCTTAATAATCTTATACCCTGCAACCTCATAGCATCTTCCTCACAGTTCACACTCCCACCCAGCTTTGTATCATCTGCAAATTTGCTAATGGTACTTTTAATCCCTTCATCCAAGTCATTAATGTATATTGTAAATAGCTGCGGTCCCAGCACCGAGCCTTGCGGTACCCCACTAGTCACTGCCTGCCATTCTGAAAGGGACCCATTTATCCCCACTCTTTGTTTTCTGTCTGCCAACCAATTTTCTATCCATGTCAGTACCCTACCCCCAATACCATGTGCTCTAATTTTGCCCACTAATCTCCTATGTGGGACCTTGTCGAAGGCTTTCTGAAAGTCAAGGTACACCACATCCACCGGTTCTCCCCTGTCAATTTTCCTAGTTAAATCCTCAAATAATTCCAGAAGATTAGTCAAGCATGATTTCCCCTTCGTAAATCCATGCTGACTCGGAACGATCCTGTTACTGCTATCCAAATGCTCCGCAATTTCGTCTTTTATAATTGACTCCAGCATCTTCCCCACCACTGATGTCAAACTAACTGATCTATAATTTCCTGTTTTCTCTCTCCCTCCTTTCTTAAAAGGTGGGATAACATTAACTACCTCTGGCTTCCCACTCTTCTTTGCTGTATTATACTTCTTCTCTTTTATTTTTATGCTATCCTTGACTTCCCTTGTCGGCCACGGGTGCCTCTTACTCCACTTAGAATATTTCCTCCTCTTTGGGTGGAATTTGAGTATTTATTCTGTCAATCACTGGATATTCTTAGCATATTGGTGCTTTCATTGTGAAGCATGGTCTGCAACTTATTTAAAAAGGACTTTTAGTTACAATTTCAGCATTCTGCTGCAACACTCCAGGACATCTGATCTGTCCTCCTTTTTGAGGAAACACAACTTCCTCAACTCAGTGGTTAAACAAGCCCTCGTCTGTTTCTCTTCTATATCTCAGATCTGCTAAGAATATCCAGTGATTGACAGAATAAATACTCAAATTCCACCCAAAAGCACTAGCTATTTGTACCACATGTTTTCGCACAGACTGTCCATACAACAGGAAGCGCCCAGTCGAATTTTTAGATTTATGTGAGAAAAAAAAAATTCACCCAGGGTTGTGAATTTGTGGAATTCTCTGCCACAGAAGGCAGTGGAGGCCAATTCACTGGATGAATTTAAAAGAGAGTTAGATAGAGCTCTCGGGGCTAGCGGAACCAAGGGATATGGTGAGAAGGTAGGCACAGGTTACTGATTGTGGATCATCAGCCATGATCACAATGAATGGCGCTGGGTCGAAGGGCCAAATGGCCTCATCCTGGACCTATTTTCTATGATTTTTCTATGAGAAACAAAACCGAAAATGTAATTATTGTTTTTAATCTGGAAATAATTGATTTAATTTACATGACATTTAAGAAAAATGATACTCTATTAAATGTTTCTGCCATCCATCTTTGCATCGCCTTCTCTAATTGCATTACATAACATGCTTTTGGTTTTGTTTAAATAGAAAGTGATGAAGAAAAAATGAATACACAATCACATTCTGTATTATATTAATTTCTTGTTTGCTGTGATTTGCAGTGATGCAGTATTATGGGATTGTAAGTACTACTGACACTGAAACAAGAATTCATAAGGAGAGAGAACTTCATACGTATCAAGTTTTGCTTTTAGGTTTTGAATAGCAATGGTGAAATTATTAGATATTGCACCAGGTAGTGTAATAAAATAACTGCAGATGCTGGTACAAATCAAAATTATTTATTCACAAAATGCTGGAGTAACTCAGCAGGTCAGGCAGCATCTCAGGAGACCCGAAACGTCACCCATTCCTTCTCTCCTGAGATGCTGCCTGACCTGCTGAGATATTGCACCAAGTCATTTGATGATTGGAATACGAAGTGTTGGCATGATCAGAGGTTCAGTCTTAAGGTATTAATCTTGCAAAATTAGGTATTGTTCTAAAATATTCCATCAAAGATTTATGCTCACAATATGGCTGGTGTGTGAATCAAGCCAATTGATTGAGTTTTCATAATAAGGAAACTGAAAGCACTCAAAATATTTATTTCATAATCATTTAAAATTGCCTTATTTGAAGATGGGGGGGGGGGTGGGTGGGGGGAACAAAGGGGGACTTGGTGTAGGGGAGGGGGGAAGGGGAGGAGAACAAAGGAGGACCTGGTGTGGGATACTTTGTAACTTTGTAAGTGCCCTTTACGTGGTGACTATTTGCATACCTTGGGTGGGCAAGCAAATAATTTCATTGTGACTTATCACATGTGACAATATAGTATTCAATTCAATTCAAATCAAATGTGCAACTAGCCAACCTCCGACCACTCACTAGAGTTGCAATATAAAAACAAGAATCATTGGCTGCACAGGAACAGAACTTTCATCAAGTAGTAGCATTGCCAAGGATTTCGAACTTAGTAGAAAGCACTCATGTTGGTCTTCACTTCATCGTCAGTGCCTTGATGAACAGAAAGTGCTTGTGTCCAATTAACATTTCATTCGCTGTCAACCAGAGAAGCACAACAATGCATAAAGATTATATTATTCAGGAAGTAGCAATGATGTCTGTGTTGGGAAGCTGTCCATCTAGTTTGCACTATTTGAAAGCTAAGTTGGACATGAAAGATGAGCGGCAGAGAGACCTGGGTGATACAGGGTTGATGACTCATGCCCGCAGCAAGAAGCAATTATGACAAGTCACACCTTGGCAGTAGAATACATCACTATAACTGGAAAACAATATATATTAACGATTTAGATGAGGGAAATAAATGTGACATCTCCAAGTTTGCAGATGACACAAAGCTGGGTGGCAGTGTGAGCTGCGGTGAGGATGCTATGAGACTGCAGGGTGACTTGGATAGGTTCGGTGAGTGGACAGATACATGGCAGATGCAGTATAATGTGGATAAATGTGAGGTTATCCACTTTGGTGGCAAGAACAAGGCAGATTATTATCTGAATGGTGTCAGATTAGGAAAAGGGGAGGTGCAACGAGACCTGGGTATGCTTGTACATCAGTCACTGAAAGTAAGAATGCAGGTACAACAGGCAGTGAAGAAAGCTAATGGCATGTTGGCCTTCATTGCGAGAGGTTTTAAGTTTAGGAGCAAGGAGGTCCTACTGCAGTTGTACAGGGCCCTGGTGAGACCGCACCTGGAGTATTGTGTGCAATTTTGGTCTCCTAATTTGAGGAAGGACATTATTGCTGTTGAGGGCGTGTAGCTTAGGTTCACCAGGTTAATTCCCGGGATGGCGGGACTGACATATGATGAAAGAATGGGTCGACTGGGCTTGTATTCACTGGAATTTAGAAGGATGAGAGGGGATCTTATAGAAACATATAAAATTCTTAAAGGATTGGACAGGCTAGATGCAGGAAAAATGTGTCCGATGTTGGGGGAGTCCAGAACCAGTGGTCAGAGTTTAAGAATAAGGGGTAGGCCATTTAGGACTGAGATGAGGAAAAACTTCACTCAGAGAGTTGTGAATCTATGGAATTCTCTGCCACAGAAGGCAGTAGATGCAAATTTACTAGATGTTTTCAAGAGAGAGTTAGATTTAACTCTTCGGGCTAAAGGAATCAAGGGATAGGTGGAAAAAGCAGGAACGGGTTACTGATTATAGATAATCAGTCATGATCATATTGAATGGCTCAAAGGGTCGAATGGCCTACTCCTGCACCTATTTTTCTATGTTTCTATGTTCTATGTAACGCAAAATCTCGACACCTTTCAGGTGGGTATTTTCTACTATAGCTGAGAGGAATAGTTATGGTCTGCTGCACAGCGTTTCAATTTTGGAAGCACCCAGCACTACTATTTCATTTTCTTTTTTGCTTATTTTTTATTCCAGGAACACAGATACAAGTTGAAGCAACATCTCAATGTGTGAGATTGGATCAAATGCACACAAAAGAACAGAATCTCGTACCTCCTCGTTCAGTGTAAACAATTTCTAAAACACACTGTTCAGATGAGCTGAGCAGTATTATTTCCATTGAAATGTTTTATACTTCAACCTTGAAAATCGTACAAATATAAAAATGACATTTAGATGACGTTCTCCTAGTCATTCCTTCAGAAATAATAAATCAAATGCAGCCAGCTAAATTTAGTATTCAAAAGGAAATCTATTGATGTCTCACAGTCCGCTGATGGAAGCAAATCAGGTAATGCCATTAAAATCTAATCAGCAATAAACTGCCATGGCAACTCCTCGATTTGTATTTAGGACAAACTTGGAACGCTTGGGAACTTCATTATAAAACTGAGGTCGCGAATTTCCCCGATTTTGACTTGAGGTTTACAGCTGCATCTATACACAACCACCCACCACGCGGTTTCTTCCTGCCCATGGCTTTCCTTCAATGTTTATTGCTTCGATTTTCTATATATTTTTGTCAGACCACCCCCCCCAAGTTGAATCAGGGTGATATTGGAACATACAGTTTGAGATATTCACTATTATCAGACAGCGATCTATATTCTCAGTGTTGTGTGGGTCTTTCATCGTTTAATATCATATGAGCTGAAGTGTCTGCCAACGTCGAGCGAAACGCTCACCGTGCACATTGATTCCACCTTCTACACAACCGCAGTCTTTGTCCAGCGAATATCGGGAACAGTCCGTTTGGAAACTGCTCGTAACTCTGCAACAACTCCCTATCAGAAGAACATTTCCACGTCGATGGTCTTCCCCACTCCACCCCCTCTGCTCCCTCCCAACCCCTTCCACTCCCATTGAAGACGGCGGCCCTTCGGGATACAAGCGGACTCTGCCTCCCAGCGCGCCGCTTCTCGGACGTGAAGGAGCAGGTATTTTGGAAGCACCCAGAGCACTACTATTTCATTTTCTTTTTTGCTTATTTTTTAATTCCAGGAACACAGATACAAGTTGAAGCAACATCTCAACGTGCGAGATCGGATCAAATGCACACAAAAGAACAGAATCTCGTACCTCCTTGTTCAGTGCATACAATTTCTAAAACACACACACTGTTCAGATGAGCCGAGCACCTGAGATCTTTGCATAAGGTGGCAGCAGCTTCGGCCGAGCTGGCTGGTTGCCCTGGGCGACACGGCAAGTCACCCCCTCCCCCACCCTCCCCCCCTTCATGTCACCCCCCACCCTCCCCTCCTCCATGTCACCCCCTCCTCCACCCTCCCCTCTCCCCCCCTTCATGTCACCCCACACCCTCCCCTCCTCCATGTCACCCTCCTCCATGTCACCCCCCCCCCCACACCCTCCCCTCCTCCATGTCACCCCCCCCACACCCTCCCCTCCTTCCCCCTCCATGTCACCCCCCACCCTCCCCTCCTCCATGTCACCCTCCACCCTCCCCTCCTCCATGTCACCCTCCACCCTCCCCTCTCCCCTCTCCCCTCCATGTCACCCCCGTGTGAACATAATAAACCTACCGCCTGAATCCCTGGAAGGAGGATGGCCAGGACATCCTGGATTTCTTCAGGCCGGGTCTGTTGCCGGTGTCCACGGCGTAGGTTTGCATGGCTCGGTGCAGCAGGTACTTGTCGGTGTCTGAGAAGCCGCGCTGTTTCACCTTGACGTGAGCCCTGGGCTGGCGCCACAGGTGTTTGGGCGCTTTGCTGCACCCGTTGTCCCCACCTTCCATCATTTGCCTTCACACCGACCAGTCACTTCACGCCACTCAGCACTCAGGTGCAGCCCAAGTTTGTTTGTTGTTGTTTATTCGCCCCTCTCGTGTGTAGCAGCAGGAGAGCGGGGACTGTGGTGCTGAAAGTTGGACAGCTCCTTTCCCGTTTGCTCCTCCAATCTTTGTCGCCGTCACTTTTCTGCTCACAGCATATATTACACGGCTGGCCACTCACTTCGGTCACATTGAACGGTTTGCAGCCGCTTTTGTTTTCTTTTTAAGTGTCCGCGCTGCCGTGTGTGAAGTAAGTGAAACGTGGACTGTTCCTTTTCTTTGGGGGGGGGGGGGTGGAAAAAAGGAGCGTTGCAACTCCAAGCAGCGAAAATGCAGCTGGACAGAGAGGAAACTTGAGCTGCGAGTTGCAGACGGCGCGCTGTGTGCAGTGTGTGGCAGTGAGACAAGGACGCCAGGGGAACCGAACCCGCGCCCCTCACTCCGACTTCGTGCCAACTCCTCCCCTCTCCTCTCCTCTCCTCCCCTCCTCCTCCTCCCCTCCCCTTCTCCTCCCAGCTGTGCCGGCCACTGGGCGGGGTCGCCGGCATCACACAGGTGGGTTGGAAGCCACTGTACGCTTCACGAAGTTAATTTACAAAATAACCAGTAAACATCGACACAGTGTGGAGATTTAAGCGATTAATGTGCGAACGTCCACCTTCTTCAGTTGCTTTTTACAGATCTGTACCGGGACAGGTTCCTCCCTTGTTTTATTAGTTGAAATGTGCAGATGTTTTCTGCATTGTATTACGCCGCTGTTAACCTAACTATTAATACATATCAAATGGAAAAGCTGAATGACAATGTTTTCTAACTTAATTATTGTTTTGAATTCCGGGATGAGTGGAAGATTATACATGCACAGCAGTACTATTGTACCGGACTGTTTTATTGAAATAAAAACGTTTATATTGATGTTCCAATGGAAAACGAGAGATCACACAGCACCACCAGGATAAAGCATTGCCCACTAGACAAGAGCATTTGTCTTTTATCCATATTGCCATGATGTTCTGGCTCTCAAACAACGATATAATGCTGCAAATGAACCTTGATCCTTCAGAGAAAAAGTAATCTGCGATTGGATGCGGTATTTTTTCTGAAAGGAAGAATTAAACGTGGTTTGATGAATGAAGACTAATTCATTCAAAAACAACGACCATTATTATCATCTTTATAGTTCCCGTACTATTGGTAATTTCCCGATTTTGATACATTTTCTTTGTTTACCTAATGCAATAATGATACTTGATTTAGATCATCTTTATTGGTCATCGTTCAATTCTTGGTTGAAAGGCAACGATGGCCAATATGCTGTATAAATATAAGGGCTGAAGTACATTTATTATCAGGGGAAAGTAGAACATATGTTTCGAACTACTTTTCCTGAATTTATCATGTAATATGCCAACATTGGAACAATTACACATTTACAATTTTTTTAAAAATTCCAGTACATGTACATCTTCAATGGAATCTTCATGCATTGCTTGTAAAATGTAGTCTCCTTAGCCCCATTTATTTCATATCTCATCTTTTGTTTTTGGGTTTTATCAACCAAACGGTAATGTTTAATTCAAGCAGGCAAACAATCCACTTCCAGGAGTCTGATGATATTGATAATGAGTCAGCTACAAGGCTGCTGGTGGAAAAGCAAAATACAGTGACTCACTCTCCAATTTTTCATCCACCCTTACTTTCTATGAAACAGGGTTTAGAGAATCAAATAACTTCACAATTATTTAATATCCTTCATTATGATTAAATATCCTTGCTCTTTCTTGAATGTGTAGTTTCTGATTGGAACAATTAAGTCAAGTTTTTAACATTTAAAAAGAGTGTATTCTGACGATTTGTCTAAATGAAGTGATTTGCGTCTTTCTGCTCCACTCGCTCATCTCTGGCAACAAAGGCACAACAAGGTTCAATACTAAACAGTGATCCTTTTGATATCTTAGGAAAAATAATTTTCCAAACATGTTGTACTAGCACTAAATGAAATAGCATGTTGTACTAATTTAGAGTGAATAGTAGGTTAATTAAAGTAGAAAATTACGTGATTCAGGTTAACATTCCATTCACTGACATAACATGACTCATTCTCAAACCATGATTCAAACAGATTTCAGGAATATTTCAGCAGACTGAAATATCTTGCCTACAAATCACATGTGAATTAAATTTGTCAAGGTTTTTGCTTGGCCTTTCTGGAGTTCTGATGTATGTTTAAACCTCCCACATTTAGATCTTCTGAACACAATCTCAAAGAAAACAAACATAATAGGAAATATAAAAGGAAGATATCTCTATATACATATTTTTTAAATGATGGTTTGCCCAGTCAATTAAACTGACAATGAAACTCCAGACCAAAGCCCTGAGAATTGGATCCAAAAATCACCAGCTAAATTGGTGCTCCTATTACTTTGTGGCCACAAATGGAGCTAAATTATTCTCAAATTTAAGCATTTATCGGAATTGAAATATGGTAGATTTCCAACACATTGAAAACAAATGCAGTTCAGATTTATATTATTAGCATTGCAAAAGCAGGTTTCAAGAGATGAAAAGCAATCAATGAAATAGCAAACACAATTTCTGTCTACTTATCCACTAATAGAAATAATTTGTACTCAACTCTTCTATTTCTTTAGTGTTCAGGTCCTCCATTAAATCCAGATAAATTATCTTGTTTAGGAAAATGCAGTCAAAATTTCTCAAGCCTCTCATTTGTGGTTCAGCTGTTTAAAATTAGTACAACCCAAGTAAATAATGGAATCACTAAACTACAGAATAGTTCCAGCACAGAAGGATTGAGTTTGCACTGGCTCAATCTAGCTATTCCCACTTCCCTGTCCTTTGCATACAGCTCTATAAAGTATCTTCATTTGCAGATTTATCCAGCTTCGGTTTGAACTCTGCAATTGAATTTACTTTCACTATTACCCCTAAATTGTGAATTCAAGACTCTAGCCACTCACCCTCGAAAAAAAAAATCCTCATGCCATTTTTAGTTCTTTTACCAATGCTTTCACTCCACGTCCCATAGATCTTGAACCCTCTACCAATGGAAATAGTTTATTTCTATGTATCTCTATTTGTACTTTTCATGATTTTAAATATTACTATCAGATCTCCTTGCCATCTCCTCTGTTATTGAAAAGCAATCCCAGCTTCAATATAGCTACATAACTACAATCCCTCATTCCTACAATCATTTTCATAAACCTCTAGTTCCATAAAGCAGCACAGTGGTACAGCAATAGAGTTGCTGCCTTATAGCATCAGAGACCTGGGTTTAATCCTGACCATGAGAGCTGTGGGTTTCCTCCAGGTGCCCCGGTTTCCCCCCACATTCCAATGGCACGCAGGTTTGTAGTTTAATTGGCTTCTGTAAATTGTTCCGAATGTGTAGGATAGAACTAGTGTGTATGGGTGATCGCTGGTTGGTGTGGACTTAGTGGGCCAAAGGGCCTGTTACTACACTGGATCTCTAAACTAAAATAAACCAAATCTCTTCAGCACTCTCTCTACAACCTTCACAACTTTCCTAAAGCGTAGCGCTCAGCACTGGACACAATATTTGCTTGTGGCCAAACTAGTATTTTATAAAAAATCATTTTGACTTCCTTGTTCTTATACTCTATACCTCCAAATAGAATACCCCAGATTCTTTTTGAACTTGACCTGCTTATTTCAATGAACTATGCACATGGCACAAACCCAAGGCGTTTCAGATATTGTACTTCTTTTAGAAATGTGACCTCCAGTTTACATGGCAACTTCTCATTCTTCTTACCAACATTTTGCAACATAAAATGTAAGTTCCATCCTTCCACCAGCCCGTCTATTTGGCCTTGAAGTCTATTACATTCCCCCTCATAGTTCATCTCTAAGTTTTGTGTCACCTACAGGGTGTCTTGTTCATCCATGTCCAAGACATTAAGAAAGGCGATGACCCAAATACTGATACTTGGGTAATTCTAATTATACACTTCCCACCAGACTGAAAACCAATCTTCTTCTATTACTCTCTGCTTCATGTTGCTCAGCCAATTTTAAAATTATGTGGTTATGGCTCCATCCATGAATGGCCTTCAATGAAGATGACAAGCCTATTATTTGACATTTTATCAAAGATTTCTTTGTAAGTCAATTTATACGGCATCAATTCTATTTCATTCAACCATTTAACCATTTAATTAAAAATCTTTATCATGTTAGTCTGACATGATTTGCCTTTAACAATTCCACGCAGGGTCCTCTAATCAATACAATTCCACAAGTGACTGTTAATTCTGTACTTGATTATTATCCCTAGAAATTTGTCCTCACTGAAGTTAAATTGGCTGATCTGCAGTTACTGATTGTATCCTACCTCCATGTCTGTACAAAATTATAAAATTGGCAAGTCCTCAAGCACCACCCACGAATCAGAAGTCTGGAAGATTATGGCCTGGGTTTAAGTAATTTCCTCTCCTACTTTCATCAACAACCAAAGATGCATCCCACCTGGACATGGTGATATCTTAACTTCAAGTGCCACTAACATTTCCAGAAACTCTCCTATAAGAATTTTAGTTCTGCCAGAATTTCATTTACATTGAAATTTCCTTTATGTTATCTATGGTTTGTGACAGATTGAATTGGTACTACAATATACAATTTACATTTGCTCAAGAGTTAAACAAATGTTAGAGGAATAAATAATAAATCAAATAATGAATCAGATTTACTTACTACCCAATGGGATGCAAGTTAGATCATGCTATACCCCGACCATGTCCCTCCACACTAAAGAGGCATCTAACATGGTGGAGCAGGCACTGAATGGTGAATAGACCACTCAGAACCCGAGTGGTGAATACCACTCATATCCTGCCCCAGAATGTGCTACCAGTCTGTGGTATATTGCGGCTATTGGATTATCTATCTGATAAATTAATTATTAAAAAACATTAAAATAAAGAGAGTAGTTCAAGCACATATGTGTAATTAGCTTTTTCCAAAGAGAGCAACTCCAGTCAAATGAATATGGCCCCATCAGTTCACCAGCCAGCTGTGGCATGAAGTGTTGGCAGTGTGTGACAATCTCTCACTCCAGCAAGTCAGTGCTCTGCTTCTGGTTTCAAAGGTGAGTTCAGTGGCAGAGCAACAGATGGGATGTGCTGGCTGAATGTCAGCTCATTACAGTCTATTTGTGCACAGCAATCATACCACAATTTGGTTTAAGATACATTTTTAGAGGGAGAAATAAACGGCAGATACAAACATTGTAGTCTGGACAACGCTGCCTTTTATATAATGACTTAGTGACTGCTCACAATTAAACTGAGTAAACCTTAATGGATGAATACAGGACAATATGCAGAAAATTGGAATTGAACTACTTTGAACATACTGTAGATGTATATTCCCATCCTTGATGTACTTAATTATTATGGGAGGCAACATGCAGACTTCAACCCTAACATCCCAAGGTAAAGCAACAGATCAGAAGGTGTTCAAAGAACATTGTACTGAACCATTTAGACCCTCAAAAGCAAGCTCTCTACTTACCTGAGCTAAAAAGCCACAGACAGCTGCTAAAGATTTAAGGCATGCATAAAACTATAAGAGAAACACTGAAGAATGCAAACAAAAAGTGCTGAAATTGGTGAATGAGAGATATACAAAATATAGAAAACAGGTGACAAAGTAGAAAATAAAAGTCACACAAATCAACTATGGAAAGGTACTTGGAAGGGGTATAAAAAAAATCTTTAGAAATATGTTGTAATTAGGAGTATTGTGGGCTGTTTTCAATTGATATCCATATTGCTAGTAAATGGAAATGCAAATACAAATGCAAAAATGTAAATGCCAGAGAAATTCAACGAGTCTGACAGCATGTGTGGAGGGGATAGATGGCCCTCATTCAGACCAGAAACATTGTGTGCCTATGCCCTCCGCAGATGCTGCCTGGCCCACTTTATTCAGGACATTATTTTTGCTTATGATTTCAGCATCTGCAATTCCTCGTGTCACCAATCTACCCGAACATGATGTTAAGTCCTTGAAGTGAGATGGCTGCCGTCCCAGATTTTGAAGGAAGTAGGTGAAACATCTGTGACATGAAAATCTGTCCAAATTTGATCATTTTAATAGTGGACAATAAAGCTTCTAACAATTATCCACAGCACTACTATTTAAGAAGGTCAGGCCAGGACTGGTAATTAGACCAGTTAGGCTTATATCTGGAACAGCTTGAAATTTTTCTATTGATCAGCATGAATTTCAACTATGTAAATCATGCCTGATGAATATTGCAGCTATTGAATCATCTATCTGAGATAAGGATGTTAATCAAAATGCAAAATTCTGTAGATGCTGAACATCAGGGGGGAAAAACAGAAAGTGTTGCACATATCTGGCAAGTCAGGCAGGAACCGTGGGGAGATAAACAGTGTAACCATTTCAGATTGATGACTCACTTCACAATGTTTGATATTTTATTTTCAATTATAAGTTGATAAAAGCTGCTCAATACCTTATAGCTGCATGTTTTGAATATATTAATGGGATTTGAAAGTTACAGTGTTCCAAGACAGAAGATGAGGTACTGTTTGCGTGAGCTGATATTCAACTCTGCTAGAATAGTGTAGGAAGACAAAGGAAGAGGATTTGGGTGGGAACAGGATGGAGAATTAAGCAAAGCAATCTGAAGCTTGTGGACTGAATGAGGTGCCATGCAACATGTTGAGACATGAAAGTGAAGGGGTTGATCAAGTGAAGTTGAGAGCAGGGTGGGAATTGTCAACAAATGGTATAATGTTCTCTACAAGAGAATGGTGATGGCATGGTGGCACAGTGGTAGAGTTGCTGCCTTACTGTGCTTGCAGCGCCAGAGACTTGGGTTTGATCCTTACTACGGGTTCTGTCTTTACGAAGTTTGTATGTTCTCCCTATGACCGCGTGGGTTTTCTCCGACATCTTCGGTTTCCTCCCACACTCCAAAGACGTACAGGTTTGTAGGTTAGTTGGCTTGGTATAAGTGTAAATTGTTCCTCGTGTGTGTAGGATGGTGTTAGTATGCTGGGATTGCTGTTTGGCGCACTCAGTGGGCCGAAGGGACTGTTTCCGCACTGTATCTCTCAAGTAAACTAAGAAGGGAGCAACAATGGTACGGGCATCAAGATATTGCAAAAAGGGGTCAAGGAAGCAGCCTAAATAGGACTGAAACAAGGACAATTCTATGTATCTCACAAAGGGAGGAGGCAAAGGTTGGAACCATCAAGGTTCCCATAGTAAATCTTTGATATGGTGAATGTGCATAGAGCTGAAGTAAAGTTGTTCAATGTATGAATGAAGGGACAGAGCCAAGGCATGAAGAAACTGCAGAATTGGCTGAAATAAGTGGTTTGGGCGGACAGTCCTGCTTGTGGAAATTTGGAAGGAGGTAAAAGAAGGCTTCTCAGATGGTTTACAACCCAGATAAATTATCTGACTTCATTTCAAAGTGTTTTAACCTTGTGAGCTTTTCCACTAAAGCTAAACTCATGGAATTGAAGTAAAATAATCTATCTGGGTTGTAAAATGGCTGAGAGGTAGGAGGCAGAAATTACAGATGTATTGCAGAAACACAAATTCTCTTAAAATGTATAATGGTGAGTGTTAGGGTCACAACTGTTCTGATGAACAACTTAGGTGGTGGAATTGAAAGTGTTTTATGCAAGTGATGCAGGCAACTGAATCATACTACCACAACCAGAGAGCAATCCTGAACTACTATCTACCTCATTGGTGACCCTCAGACTATCCCTTGCTCAGACTTTGCCACCTTTACCTTGCACTAAACATCATTCCCTTATCATGTATACACTGTAAATAGCTCGATTGTAATCATGTATTGTCTTTCCGCTTAATGGATAGCATGCAACAAAAGCTTTTCACTGAACTTCGGTACATGTGACAATAAATTAAACTGAACTGAAAGTGTGGGTGATGACACATGGACATGCAGCATTGTAAAATGTATAGATTATAATCTAAATTAGAAAAAAAAATTGCACAATATGAGATGTCTCACCAGCTCTCAGCCATGTGGGCTTGAGCATGTCTCAGACATCTGTGCAATCACCATCAAGCAGGGAAATGTGAATGAGCAGTAGGCCAGATGCCAATGCACCCGTCCTCCAACTCCACCTGTGCTCTCACCGTTGAGTCACCGTTGAATCCAATTGAGTCCAATTGAATGCTACCTGCCGGGAACATGAGGAGTTTCCCTTTACACTTGAAGAACAGTAAATGCAATCCTTTGAAGAACAGTAAAGGCAGTTTAGTTTAGTTTGGTTTAGAGATACAGCGCGGAAATAGCCCTTAGGCCCACAGAGTCCGCACTGACCAGCGATCCCCGCACATTCACACTACCCTACACACACTGGGGACATTTTTACAATAATACCAAGGCAATTAACCAACAAACCTGTACGTCTTTGGAGTGTGGGAGGAAACCAAAGTTCTTGGAGAAAACCCATGCAGGTCACGGGGAGAACTTACAAACTCTGTACAGATAGCACCCGTAGTCGGGATCGAATCTGGGTCTCTGGCGCTGTGAGGGAGTAGCTTTACCGCTACACCACCGTGCCGTGCCGCCCAGTTGATGCTTTTAGATATTTTATTGAATTTTAATCTATATAATGATGTTTTAATAATTTTTAAATTTCTTTATAATACAAGGGTCTCTATTCAGAGCAGGGAAGATCACCCGGTCCCTCAGCCTATTCCACCATTTAATAAGATCATGACTGAGATGATTGTTATTTCAGCTCTGCATTCCTGTGTACCCTCAGTAACTTTTCACCGGCTGTTTATAGTTTTAAAAAAAATAAAGTAATTCTGTAAAAACCTATTTGAATAATTTTAAATGTCCTTGGTTAGCAGAAACAAGAGTTAAGAGTCAAGAATCAAGAGTATTTAATTGTCATATATTGTTCAACAATAGAACAATGAAGTTCTTACTTGCAGCAGCATACCAGGCCTGTAAACACAATACTCATAGATAACATATAATAAACAAAAAAATCCAATAAATGAATAACCCCAATACTAGTGCAAAAAGGCTCAAAGTACCTGATGCAAATAAGACAGACCATTGTTCATAGTTTAGTTAGTGTTTTGTAGTGTTCAAGAGCCTGATGGTTGTTGGGAATAAGCTGTTTTTTAACCTGGAGGTCATGGTTTTCAGGCTCCTATACCTGCTTCCCAATGGTAGGACTGAAATGAGAGTGTGGCCTGGGTGGTATGCATATAAAAGTTCAAGTGAGTATTTATTGACATACCAAATCCTCAAATTTCTAAGGACATGGAGGCATTGATGGGCTTTCTTTATGATTGCATCAATATGCTGGGCCCAGGAAAGATCTTCAGAAATATGTACACCCAGGAAGTTGAAGTTGTTGACTCTCACCACTACCACTCATCGATGAAGATCGATCTGTGGATCCTCAGCTTCTCCCTTCTACAGTCACCAAACAGCATCTTGATCTTGCCGACATTGAGATCAAGGTTATTCTGGCATAATTCAATCAGATTATCAGTCTCCCTCCTGTACTCTGAGTCATCATTACTAGTAATTTGTTCAACAATGGGAGTGCCACAATGAATTTAAAGATGGAGTTGGAACCGTGTCTGGCTACACAGTCGTGGGTTCAGAATGAGTAGAGCAGGGAACAGAGCACACAGCCTTGAGCTCCCCCTATGCTGATGAGTATCGTGGAGGAAGTGTTATTGCCCATTTGTACCAATTGTGTTCTGTTGATGTGAAAGTCGAAGATCCAGTTGCATACGCATGAGCAGAAACCCAGTTCCCCAAGGTTGATGACAAATTTGAAGGGATTGAGGTGTTGAATGCCAATTGCATCCCCCACTGATCTATTATGGCAGTCGGCAAAGTGTAGTGGGCCCAGATTCTTGCTAAGGTAGGAGTTAATATGCGCCATAACCAAACTCTCAAAGAACCATTACCAGTGTGCCACCAGTCAGCAGTCATTGAGGCATGTCACATTACTCTTCTGGGGCACCAGTATTATTGATGCCCTTTTAAATCAGGTGGGAACCTCAGACCTGAGTGATGAGTGATTGAAAATGTCCTCAAAAGCTCCAGCCAGTAGGTCTGCACAGGTTTTGAGAGTGCTGTATGGTACACCATCAGGTCTGGACACTTTCTGAGGGTTCACTTCATGAAGGATCTTCTGGTGTCGGTCTCAGTGACTCAGATTATCATGCGAGGGCAGCCCAAAGATGCACATCGGTTTTCTCCCTTTCGAAGCATGTGCTCAGCCGGGAGTAATTGAGCTTATCTATGACCCCCTGTTGCTTGAGCTGCCACTTGGTTTTGCCTTGTAGGAAACGAGGGCATGCAATCCTGCCACACCTGCCAAACATCTGTGACACCCTCCAATTTAGAACAAAAGTGTCTCTTCGTCTTTGTTTTGGCCTTATCGAGGTCATACCCGGATTTCCTTTCTGAACCTGCATCACCAGACTTAAATATTCAAGATCTGGTTCTCAGCCTGATTCATCCAAGGCTTCGAGTTGGGGAACACTCAGGTTTATTTGGTGGGGACACATTCCTCCACACATTTCCTTAAGAAGTCAGTGACAACCGTGGTGCATTCATTCAGGTCCATTGCCGAGTCCTTGACCATTGCCCAATCTACCAACTCCAAGCAAATATGCGTCATTCATCTGCTTCCCCTGACCAATCTGTACAATCCTCACCATCAGAGCTGCCCACTTCAGTCACTGCTTATACGCAGGAATAAGCAGCACAGCTAAGTGATCTAATTTCCCAGAGAGGGGGCGACAACTGGTGCGATAGGTATCCTTGATGATGGAGTAGCAGTGACCCAGGGTGTTTGATCCTCTGGTACTGCAGGACACGTGCTGATGGTAGTTAGGGAGTTACTTCTTCAAACAGGCCTTGTTGTACTCCTCAGTTAAGATCGGAAAAGGCACGGTGGTATTTGTTGACCATGGTGTGCGGCTCCTCCAGTGCTAGACGAACATCAGCCTGGGCCAGGAGGTAGACAGCGGTCATGAAAATGGAGGTGAATTCCCTCGGGAGGTTGAAGTGACAGCATTTTACTGCCAGCTGTTCCAGCAGTAGAGAGCTGGGCTTGTTCATGAATGCCACGTCTGAGCACCAAGTCGTTTACCATGAGACAAATGCTTCCGTTTCAACCCTTCCCTGAAGTCACCGTGCGGTATATGTGATGAATGGAGAAACTTTCCGACTGGAGGGCCGAGTCTGGAGAGCTGGGGATGAGCCATGTCTCTGTGAAACAGAGCACACAGCAATCCCTCATATCCCTCCGGTAAAGAGGTTAAAAGCCCATGAGCAATGGGGATCAGGGCATTCAGCTAGCAGGTCTTCAGGACCCTCCCTGAGGCAGATGCTGAAAGCTGGTTTAGTCCTCTACATCCAAAGAAATTAAGTTCAAGAAAAAGAGTATTGTGTGCGATGAGGCCAAGCAACAGGCAGTATTTGGTCTGCCCGCCCGCCCCTCCCCTCCCCTCCCCTCCCCTCCCCTCGCCTCCCCTCCCCTCCCCTCCCCTCCCCTCCCCTCCCCTCCCCTCCCCTCCCCTCCCCTCCCCTCCCCTCCCCTCCCCTCCCCTCCCCTCCCCTCCCCTCCCCTCCCCTCCCTCCCTCCCTCCCTTCCCCTCCCCTCCCCTCCCCTCCCCCTCCCTCCAATCCCCCACCCCATTAACAGATGAAGCAATCAAGTAATTAAATTCATCAGATTAAGAAAAATATGTGACAAATGGATTTCAATTTAGGCAAATGTTAAATCATCCATTTTGAGCTGTAGAGGGATAGGAGAGAGTTCCTTCTAAATGACAAAAAGCTAGAAGCAGTGGAAGCCAAAGAGATTAGGCAGTCCATTACATAAATCATTAAAGTGCAATGGTTAGATTCAGAAAGCAATCATAAAGGCTAATTGAATGTTGGTTTTTATATCCAGAAGACTAGAATACAAAATTGTAAGACTTGTGGTCAGTTATATTCCACAAGGACCTAATTTGTACAAATTTCTGGACCGCAGACTGTAAGAAGGATACAGTGGTCTTGGAGGGAGTACAGCAGAATTATACTTTGTGTCCAAAGTTCAACCAATGTGGAAAGTATACACAAACTAGAGCTATATTTCCTGGAATTTAGAAACTTTTACTGGTTGAGGTTTGTGAGATGCAAAAGGAAACTACAAAGATCAATAGAAGGAGACTTCTGCTCATCGGAGACCCAGGGACTACGGGAATTGTCTAAAAATGATATATTTAGAGAACTGTGTCAGGAAACAATTCTGTATGCTTTGAACTCGTTGACCCTGGCAACTGATGCAAGATTAATTGTTCATTTCAACCCCGAGAATGATAGTCTTTTGCTAACTGGATACATTAAGTAATTTGGAACAAGCTCAATTATGTGGAGTCAACCATGTTCTCAAAAGGTTAAATAGCTTGTTGTTGTTGCTGTTGTTGTTCGTCCTTCGGGTTCGAAGATGACCATGACTTCACTTTCAGTTGGAGGATTGGTGACTGTGGGTCCGGAAGTGACTGGTGAGGCCAATCCGGGCCCGGAAGGCACGCCCACACGTAGGACACAAGTGGATGGGTGCTGCAGTGGAAGTGGAGGTAGCCCGGGCCTTGTGCGCGGTACGTTTCCTCTGGGCCTCTGCAGTGCGTCTATCTGCCTTGATGTTATCCAGCAGGGGGGGGGGAGGGGGGAAGGGGAGAGGAGGGGGGGAGGAGGGGGAGTAGAGAGGAGGGGAGGGAGGAAGGAGGGAGGGTGGGAGAGAGAAAAAGAAAGTGGGAGCCTCCCTGTGTTCCCCTGTTGCAATTCTGGAGAAAGACTGGACCACTGAGTCTGAGCTGCCAGGACAAGCCCCAGGCAGCCAGCATCTCCACTGAGGCCAAGACTGCATGGCTGGGGCATGCCTGATACCACCAGTGCCTCTTACCTGCCCACAGACAACAAGGGATGTTGCCCACATACAGAGGCAAAGACTGAGTTGTTAGGATAAGCCAGAGACCACCAGCATCTTCTCTTGAGCCAAGGGTGAACTGCAAGGACATGGCTGAGATTGGCAGCACCTCCTCACATGTGCACTGGCTACGAGGGACAGTACCCTCATACACACCTTGACTTTGTTGTCACTATAAATAAACCATATTATGCGAGTTCACCCTACTGCGAGTGTCGGTGTAGTCATTGTCGACCCGGCGTCATCCCTGACGCCACGCTGCTTACGTTAACAGGAGTTCAAACAGATGTCTCAAGAATGAATAGCGCAATTGCTTCCTCTGCACTCGTACCAGTTTGCAGCACTTTGCAGAAATCCTGCAGTATTCTCCAACCAATATCAATATTCATTCTTACGTTTTTAAGAAATGCCCAATCTAATACCTCCACCCTACATGTGGGAAGGAACTGCAGATGCTGGTTTAAACCAAAGATGGACACAAAGTGCTGGAGTAACTCAGCATCTCTGGAGAGAAGGAATGGGTGACATTTTGGGTTGAGCCCCTTCTTCAGACTATATTACAGTATATGTTTCATATCATATCATCATATATATACAGCCGGAAACAGGCCTTTTTGGCCCTCCAAGTCCGTGCCGCCCAGTGATCCCCGTACATTAACACTATCCTACACCCACTAGGGACAATTTTTTACATTTACCCAGCCAATTAACCTACATACCTGTACGTCTTTGGAGTGTGGGAGGAAACCGAAGATCTCGGAGAAAACCCACGCAGGTCACGGGGAGAACGTACAAACTCCTTACAGTGCAGCACCCGTAGTCAGGATCGAACCTGAGTCTCCGGCGCTGCATTCGCTGTAAAGCAGCAACTCTACCGCTGCGCTACCGTGCCAACGATGTTTGATTCTTTGCAAAGTAGGCTGCATGTGAGTGGAAAGAATAAACAACATAATTGAAGCTTCGAACTTTTGAACGCTAAAGAATCTTAAAGAAGCTATTTCTAGATTTATAAATTCTTGATGACAAATGAATGACCCCATATATATCAATATAGAAAAAAACACAAAAGATGATCATCATATTCAAAATATTTGTACTTTATAAAGGGATGCCAATTCAACAAAGACCCTGACATGTGAAAACAACTTTCAGTGGCTGAGTAACCTAAGATAAATGCAGCATTTATTTTCTTATAATTGGGGGAAAAACCAAGAGGGATGTGAAAAATCACTAGAGCAGAATTCAGAGAATGCACAAGTTTCTGTCAGTCAACAACTTTATTAATTAATACTAATTATGTAAGTTAATTGATATATTAAGTTCAATTATTCATTAAAAAATTGAAGTGCTTGTGGGAAGATATTTCTATATATCCATGCATTGGCAGAACAAGCCAATTCTTTCTGCTTCAATTTTTATGGTAAATTACATGTTCATATAAAGACACTTTAAATAACATAATATATATTTGCTGAGTAAAACAAAATCATGGAATATTCAAGTAAAATATGTTAACTTATCAGTCAAATATCTGATTGATTACCTTACGATTTCAACCATAAAATATTATTTGAATTGAGTAGTAACTTAATGAACAAGCTATTAAATCCCTAATGAATCTTCAAAGCTACTATTTGTAGGCCAGTAGGTAATGTTAAACCATTTACAATTTCTTCCCTTGATCCTTAATTAACAATTTCTTTTAGGATGGCCACACACTACATGATCAAACTAGAAATATAGAAACATGGAAAAATAGGTGCAGGAGTAGGCCATTGGGCCCTTCGAGCCAGCACCACCATTCAATGTGATCATGACTAATCATCTAAAATCAGTACCTCTTTCCTGCTTTTACCCCGTAATCCCTTGATTCCTTTAGCCGTAAGAGTTAAATCTAACTGAGGGATATCCTGATGCCGGGAGTCTCTATATTCTCCGATACCAATTTCCTTGTCAGTATAAAGTTGGGATGCTATGCTAAAGTCAGGGCGGCACGGTGGAGCAGCGGTAGAGTTGCTGCCTTACAGCGAATGCAGCGCTGGAGACTCAGGTTCGATCCTGACTACGGGCGCCGTCTGTACGGAGTTTGTACGTTCTCCCCGTGACCTGCGTGGGTTTTCTCCGAGATCTTTGGTTTCCTCCCACACTCCAAAGACGTACAGGTATGTAGGTTAATTGACTGGGTAAATGTAAAAATTGTCCCTAATGTGTGTAGGATAGTGTTAATGTGCGGGGATCGCTGGGCGGCGCGGACTCGGTGGGCCGAAGGGCCTGTTTCCGCGCTGTATCTGTAAATCTAAAAAAAAACTACAATCTATTCATTCATCCAGAAAAATATCAGTCATATTCTTGGATCCAACATATAGACACAAGCCTTCTGGAAGATTCTAGTAAAAATTCAAAGTGGGAGAATGATACAAAGGTCACTGTAGTCTTAATTCCCTTAAATTTCATATTAATTTAAAAGCTGTTTGTTTCACAATTGGCAAACGTATTTGACACTTTCCAGCACACCCAAAGAGCTTAGCAGGAAACCACAAGACACAAATTTAATTAGTTGTTAATTAGCTTGAGTTTCAATATGTGATTTAACCCAGAAAGCAAATCATTGGCACCAAAATACCTCTATTCACTTCTGCTAAACACAGGTTATTGAAAAATATATTTTCCATTTTTAAAGAAATTTAAATAATTGCAAAACCATGAAAGGTTCCATAACAGCAATCTTCCATGCTGTGTTTAAAGTGTCTGCTCAATTTCTCAGTGACATATGCAAAAACGACTGGGTACCTTTGAATGCTCAATGAGAATATTGTGTCACAAAGACTGTAGAAAAGGAGATCATTTGATCCATGTTTCCTGTGCAGGCTGTTTGAAAGAGCTATCAATTAATCATACCTTTAAGGGTCAGCAGAGGAGCGACAGGTGAAGGAGTGAGTGTGGGGATTGGCTGAGAAGGTAATCTCTTGGGGAGTTTTTCAGTGTTTTTTTTCAGGAGTGGGTGATTTAAAAGGAGCGCAAATGAAGGCGTGTGCGCAGATTGGCTGAGAAGGTAAATTAGCAAATTGGTAAGTTAGCTAATTAGTGAATTAGTCCATTTATCAGTTAATATAAGCCAGGTTTACACCAGGAGTGCCTTGTGAGAAAAGTGTGAGTCTTTGGAGAGGAGGCTGAGGGAGGAGACTACGCCAAAAGTTAGCGAGGGTGAGACGCAGTGAAGAAATGACAGGTAAGCTGATTCAGTGTGATGCTTGCAGGATGTGGGAGGTCAGGGACGCTGCTGCCGCCTCTGGCTGCTACAACTGTGGAAAGTGTGTCCAGGTTCAGCTCCTGAAGGACCGTATTGGGGTACTGGAGAGGCAACTGGATGACCTCAGGATCATCCGGGAAAATGAGAGTTTCCTGGACAGGACCTACAGCGAGATCATTACACCAAAGATACTGGTGGGTGACGGTGAGGAAGGGAAGGAAGCTTGGAGTACAGGAGACCCCGGGGGATGTAACTCTTGAACAGGTTCACCCTTTTGGAAGCTGTTGGGACATAAGACACTGCCAGTCTGAGCGGCGGACAAGTCTGCGAGTCAAAACGTGGCGGTGAAGCAAAGCCGAAGAGACCGACGTCAGGCTGAGCCGTGGTAGTAGGGGACTCCATTGTGAGAGGTATAGACAGGGTTTTCTACCAACTGGCAACTGGCGTGATTCAAGGATGGTGTGTGTTGCCTCCCTGGTGCCAGGATCCAGGACGTCACGGAGTGTGTGTAGAGCATCCTCAAGGGTGAAGATGAGCAGCTGGAAGTGGTAGTGCATGTCGGCACAAATGATGTCGTGAAGAAGTGGAAAGAGATTCTGCAGCATAACTTTAGAGAGCTCAGAAGAAGGCTGAAAACCAGGACCTCCAGGGTGGTCATCTCCGGTTTGCTTCCAGTTCCTCGTGCTGGTGAGGGCAGGAACAGGGAGATACGGGACCTGAATGTGTTGCTGAAGGGCTGGTGCAGAGGTCAGGGATTTAGATTCTTAGACCACTGGGATCTGTTTTGATGTTATTGTACAAAAGGGACGGGTTGCGCCTCAACAGGAGGGGGACCAACATTCTGCTACACGGGTGGGTTTAAACTAAACAGTTGGGGGGGGGGGGGGGGGGTGAGAGAGCCAAATTGGAAATACAAGGATGGAGTTAAAGGAAAAGAGTATAGGAAAAGTTAAGAAAAACACCAGAATTAACGGGACAGAAATCTCATAAAGGGATAGAAGAGTAAGGCCAAATGAAATAGGAATCGATGTGAAAGGTGAGGTGGGTAATGGATTAAAAGTATTATATGAATGTGCAAAGTATAAGTAAAGTGGCTGAGATTGAGGTTCAGTTTGAAGAAGGGTCTCGACCCGAAACGTCACCCATTCCTTCTCTCCCGAGATGCTGCCTGACCTGCTGCGTTACTCCAGCATTTTGTGAATAAATTGAGGCTCAGTTAGATTGGTAGATATGACATTGTGGCTGTTACAGGGACGTGGCTGCAGGAGGATCGGGACTGGGAACTGAGTATTCAGGGTTTTATACGTCCTATGGAAAGGACAGGTGGGCAGAGGAGGTGGGGTAGCTCTGTTGGTGAGGGATGGAATTCAGTCCCTTGCAAGGGGTGACATTGGGACTGATGATGTAGAATCACTGTGGATAGAGTTGAGGAATTGTAAAGGTAAGAATACACTAATGGGAGTTATCTACAGGCCCTCAAACAATAGCCTGGATATGTGTGGATGTTGCAGCAGGAGTTAAATTGGCATGTAACAAAGGTAATGCCACTGTGGTTATGGGAGACTTCAATATGCAGGGAGACTGAGAAAATCAGGTTGATTCTGGACCCCAAGAAAGGAGGTTTGTAGAGTGCCTCCGAGATGGATTCTTAGAGCAGCTTGTAATGGAGCCGACCAGAGAGAAGGCAATTCTGTATTTAGTGTTGTCCAATGATCCAGATTTAATAAGGGAACTCAAGGTAAAGGAACTGCTTGGAGGTAGTGACCATAAACTGATTAGTTTTAATCTGCAATTTGAGAGGGAGAAGGTTAAATCAGAAGTATCAGTGTTGCAGTTGAACAAAGTGGACTATGAAGGCATGAGAGAAGAGCTGACCAAGGTCGACTGGAAAGGCATGCCAGCAGGAATGACAGTGGAACGACAATGGCAGGAATTTCTGGGTATAATCCAGAAGATGCAGGATCATTTCATTCCAAAGATGAAGAAAGATTCCAAGGGGACTAAGAGGCAACGGTAGCTGACAAGGAAAGTCAGGGATAGAATCAAACTAAAATAAAAGGTGTATAACATAGCAATGAATAGCAGGAAACCAGAGGATTGGGCAACTTTCAAAAGACAACAGAAGGTAACAAAAACAATACGGGGTGAAAAGATGAAGTATGAGGGTAAACTGGCCAAGAATATAAAGAAGGACAGTAAAAGCTTCTTCAGGTATGTTAAGAGAAAAAGATTAAGGACAAATGTGGGAATCTTGAAGGCAGAAACAGGTGAAATTATTATGGGGAACAAGGAAATGGCAGAAATGGCACCAATGCAGGAGAAGTTTGGGTCCAATGGGTCCACTTGGTCTAGTATATATTAATGATTTTGATGATAAATTAAAAGTGACACTAACAAATTTGCAGATGATAAAGCTGGGTGGCAGTGTGAACTGCAAAGAGGATGCTAGGAGATTGCAGGGAGACTTGGACAGATTGAGTGAATGGGCAGATGTATGGCAGATGCAGTATAATGTAGATAAATGTGAGGTTATCCACTTTGGCGGCACGAACAAGGGGGCGGATTATTATCTCAATGGTGTCAGATTAGGAAAAAGGGAAGTGCAATGAGACCTGGGTGTCCTTGCACAGCAGTTATTGAAAGTAAACATGCAGGTACAGCAGGCAGTGAAGGAAAGCTAATGGCATGTTGGCCTTCATAAGAGAGGATTTGAGTGTTGGAGCAAAGTGATCCTTCTGCAGTTGTATAGGACCCTGGTGAGACCACATCTGGAGTATTGTGTGCAGTTTTGGTCTCCTAATTTGAGGAAGGACATCCTTGCTATTGAGGCAGTGCAGCTTAGGTTCACGAGGTTAATCCCCGGGATGGTGGGACTGTCGTATGAGAAAAGATTGGGCTTGTATTCCATGGAGTTTAGAAGGATGAGAGAGGATCTTATAGTGACATATAAAATTATAAAAGGACTGGACAAGCTAGATGCAGGAAAATGTTCCCAATGTTGGGGGAGTCCAGAACCAGGGGCCACAGTTTAAGAATAAAGGTGAGGCCATTTAAAACTGAGATGAAAAAACTCTTTCACCCAGAGAGATGTGAATTTGTGGGATTCTCTACCACAGCAGTGGAGGCTAATTCACTGGGTGAATTTAAAAGAGAGTTAGAGCTCCCGGGACTAGCGGAATCAGGGGGTATGGGGAGAGAGTAGGCACGCGTTACTGATTGTGGATGATCAGCCATGATCACAATGAATGGCGGTGCTGACTCAAAGGGCCATATGGCCTCCTCCTGCACCTATTTTCTATGTCTCTATGTTTCTGTACTCTGTCCTATAAATGTCCTTTTCAAACATTTTTCAAATCCCTTCTGCAAATTTCAATTGAACGCACTTGCACTGTCCTTTTAAGGGCCTGTCCCACTTTAGGCGATTTTAAGGCGACTGCCGGCGACTGTCAAAGTCGTAGCAGATCGCTGAACTTTTCTTTTACCCGACAACAATGACCACAACAATGCCGAGTCAGGTCGAGATTACAGCGCCTTCGGAAACATCACGAAATTCCCACGCTGTCAATGCTTCTCTGGCATCCTAATTTTCGCTGAAATCACTGACAAGTCGGTAAGTACTTGAGAGTTTTGAACTATAACATCTTGTATGGGTTATTTAAAAACCAAGCATCACTGTAACAAGGCATAAACTGGATTTACTTCCAGTTTACTAATAGCTGTATTAGAAAAAAAAATTTTTAAAGTGGTTAAGTGGATTTTTGTGAAAAGTGTGTGGGCATTCTTTGAAAATGTACAGGAGATGCATATCTGGTTTCTGGGTTGCATATCTGGGTTGGGAGCCCACTTTAAATGTAATGGCTGATGGCCATAAACGTCGCAAAATTCCCACGCTTACCTGACCGTCAAATTGTCGCCTCCAATCTAACTATCAAATGTCCTGAAGGTAAATAAATTGGTTAAACACAAGCATTTTATGGTATTTTGAAATGACTTTACTTATTTTAATATAATGTGCTTCTAAATGCATCTAAGACAACCTAGCAAACCTGGGGACAGCATGCGACAGCCCCCTCAATAAGCAACGATACCTGGCGACAAGCCAGCTGTTGCCGAGAAATTTCACTCCGGATGATTTCTCAGCGACGCGCTGAGATCCACTACGATTCTTGGAAGACTCCTCACGATCATGCCCGCGACACCTGGCGAACTGTTGGCGACAGCCTATTCGCCGGCAGTCGCCTTAAAATCGCCTAAAGTGGGACAGGCCCTTTAGAGATGGCATCCAGGTTATAACATCACCAAGCATAAAATATTCACAAAATGCGGGAGTAACTCAGCGCGACAGGCAGCATCTCTGGAGAGAAGGTCTGGGTGATGTTTCGGGTCGAGACCCTTCTTCAGACCCAAAACCACCCATTCCTTCTCTCCAGAGATGCTACCTGTCCGGCTGAGTTAATCCAGCATTTTGTGTCTATCTTCGGTTTAAACCATCTGCAATTCCTTCCTAAGCATAACCTATTTCCTCAATTCTATTTGGTAATATTTCTAGTTACTTTAAATCTGTATCTCCCACTTGTTGGTGTGGTAAGAAATTTTGTCCTTTTGGATATTTTCAAACCCCTATCGATGTTTCTATTAAATGAACCATTAACTTTCTCTGCTCCAAAGAGAAACAGCAAATACTGGGAAATGCTCAGAAGGTCAGGCAGCATCTGCAGAAAGAGAAACAGAATTAATGTTTCGGGTCCAAAGACCTTTCATCAGCACTGGGAAATTGAGATTACTTTGTAGATTTAAATTGCAGAGAATATGACAAGATGAAGAATAGAGCAAATGGAATATCAGTGTGAGTTGAGGATGGGTTGCTCTGGGCTGAGTTACAAGAGTTATTTGTTCAAATAGGCTTACTGGGGGCTGTAGAGGGTGATGACACAGACCAAGAAGTGTTCCTCTCCCTAACACAGCCATAGAAAGAGACCTCAATTTCACTCTATCACAAGATATTCCCTTAGTCCTATCCATCCCTTCCGCCACCATCTCTGCAATTTAAATCTACAATTTGTATCTCTCCCTCTCTCCACTTCTGATGAAAGTTCCTCAATCTATCTCTTTTCTCAAATGATCCTGACCTGCTGAATGCTTCCAACATTTTCTTTTTTTTTACAAAATATTTCCAACTCAGGATGGTAGATGACCTGGAGGGAATTTACCTCCTACCTTCTGGCCTTCTGCTTTGAGATAGTAGAGGTCATAGGTTTGAAAGGTGTGGTCAAAGAAGCCCTTGCAAGTTGCTGTCAAGCATTATGTGTATGATACTGATTGTAGTAAAAGTACAAGTGATGGAAAGATTACGTCAGGATTTTTGAGTGTTGCTGGAGTTATGCTAATTTAGGCAATTGGAGCATTTACATCATATTCGTGACTCATTCCTTGTAGATAATGGATTTTTTTTTGTAACCAATGAATCACACGCTGCAGAATTCTTGGGTTCTGACCTGCTCTTGTAGCCTTAATATTTAAGTGGCTGCGCCTATTATGTTTCTGGACAGTGGTGGCCATTAGAATGTTGATTGTGGGGACTGATAATATTCAATGACATTGCAGGCCAATGGACCTTCTGTTGTTGGAGAGAACCATGGTCTGACAGTGAGGTTGCTAAGCATTATCTTTCATAAACCGATGCTGCTGCTGCAGGTTCACAAAATTTTCCTGTTCTTGGAATACTATTCTTGGAATGTCCTTTTACCTTCTTCGTGGAATTAGGGCCATTCCCCAGCAAGATAATTAGTGTGAGGAAATGGACATGCGATGAAGAACCTGATGAAATATATTTTTGCTGCTTCTAATTTATCCATTGTGCTTCATATTTCCTTAACTTTGAGGTGCTAGGCCCGTTCTGAATCAGTACCAGGTCGGATAGCAACAAAGATTGAATGTTATCTTCATCATGATTGGGCATTGTCACTCTTAACAATATAGACACAGAATAGAAGAGATCGATCATTTAGAACAAGTTCAAAATCATTTTTCTCTCATGTTTGTTTTCGCAACCCATTGCCAATCCAATCTGTCTGTTGGGTTCTTCAAGACTCGCGTAAATCACAGATTGGGGGCTTAAGTAGGATAGGCTAGTAATGGATATTATGTGCTCAGCTCAGCCTTACCACCATCAGTATTTATACAGTGGGATGTTCAACAAGAAAGAACATTTATTCAGTGGTTGAGGGAGGGAGGTTACGGAGTTTTCGATGCCTACACTGGACCTGATGCCATAATGTTTCATTGGATCTTCTCTCCAACTGTAAAATGCAATGTCATTACTTATGGTGTGTTTGACTAGCTTGTGGGACAGGACATTCCTTTGGATGATAAGGAAAGTTTATTGGACATTGACTGAAATGTATGATTCTGAGAGTATGACTAACTCATCCAGATGAACATCATTCTGTTGGATAGCTGTCCCAGATTTGTCACTGGTACCAAACTGACAAAGTAGGTGTTTGTTATGTCCTACCCTGATGTTCTGCTCCACATCAGGTTTTAATTTCATAATTTATTTTTGCAACATAATCATCATTTTGTCAACCACATTTTTGGTGGTGTGCAATCTGAGCAATATTAATGCAGTAATATAAGAAATTTACAGAGAGAGAAAATCTGAAACATTCTTGGGTGCCAATTCATGTGAACATGAATTGACTGAATTTCCAGAGAGGGCATTTCTGGTGTCACACAGACTTATCTCTGATGTAAGTCTCATAGAACAAGACAGCACAGGAATCAGGCCTTTGGTCCGCAGTGTCTGTGCTGAATAGAATGCCAACTCCAACCCTTATCTGCCTGCACATAATCCATATCCCTTCATGCCTATCCAGGAGTCTCCTAAATGCCACTATCGTGTCTGCCGCCACTGCCACCCTTGGCAGCAGATTCCAGGCCCTCACCGCCCTTCCTGTGACAAACTTGCCCCACATATCTTCTTTACATTGTACCCAACTTAAAGCTGTGCCCTCTATTATTTGCTAGTTCCATCCTGGGAACCAGGTCCGTGTAATGGGGGGCAACTAACAGCGATTTCGCTGATTTCGGCAAAACGGTGAACCGTAGCGCCACGATTTTTGCACCGCCTTAATCACCACGCGGACAGCTGCTGGAAAATGATATTTTTATTTAATTCGGTCGCATATTTTTTAAGTTACAGAGGTTTTAATGCGCTGCCCCCCCTGATTTATCGAAGGTTTTAAAGAAGGGGGGCGCTGTGGTGCGGATTTAGTCTTCATTGTGATGTCACAATGCCCCTGTGAGATGAACTCGAGCTGACCCCCCTTCCCCCCCCCCCCCGCGGTATTCAGCGTGTGACGTCACAATGGACAAGCAGCTGCTATTGGGTGTCTACTCTTTACAGAGGTTTTAAATTTACATTTTTTTATTTCTAACCTTTTTTTTCCAAGGTCTTCAGCTTGTGACGTCACAATGATCGCCGTGAGAAGCACTAAGTAACCGCGAATGTTTCAAAAAAATCACTTAAAAAGCACTTCTTTTTTTTTAAAGTATTTTTTTTTATTGCAAGTCACTTAACATACACAGATCAGCATTGGGCCACTATGCTCGTGGGCCACCGGGGCAAGTAATTCCCCCTCCCTCCCTCTCCCCTCCCCCCTCCACACCTCCCTCCTCCCTCCCTCCCCCTTCCCTCACCCCCACTCCCCTCCCGGTTACAATGGAAACCCTACGAGGATGGGCCCAACGGGGAAAGAGGGGTACTGGGAAAAGGGGAGGTCCCCATCCCTCCCCCTTCCCCCCTCCCCTCCCCCCTCCCTCTCCTTCCCCCTCCCCCCCTCCCCCCCTTCTCCCCTCCCCCCGTCCCTCCCCCTCCCCTCCTCCCTCCACACCTCCCTCCCTCCCCCTTCCCTCCCTCCCCTCCTCCCAGTTACAATGGAAACCCTACGAGGACGGGCCCAACGGGGAAAGAGGGGTACTGGGAAAAGGGGAGGTCCCATTTCTGCAGCTGATCTATATCTCACTGTATACTCTGACAGCCTTCCTCACAGACTGCGATATCAGCAATATGATGTCATCTGCAACATATCTCAGAACCGATCTCCGCGAAACTGCACTAGTTACAGACCTCGAGCCGAAATATTGTCCTTCCACCATATTCTTGTCTTCTATCACCAAGCTGGTTCTGAATCCATATGACCAAGCCAATTTTAATCCTATGCATTTTAATTTTCTAGATCAGTCTACCATGGGGGACTTTATCAAATACCTTATTAAAATCCATGTAAAGAATATCCACAGCCCTACCCTCATTGATCACCTTCATCGCCTCCTCAAAAAAAAGATCAAATTAGCAAGACATATGAAGCCATGCCGACTGTCCCTAATTAACTTATTCTCTTCCAAACAGGAGTAAATCCTATCCTGAAGAATCCTCTTCCATAGTTTCCCTACCACGAATGTGAGGCTCACCAGCCTGGATTTTCTCTACTTTCTTTATTAACCAAAAGACCAACGTTAGCTACTCTCCAGTCCTACGGGACCTCGCCTGTGGCTAGAGAAGATGCAAAGATCTTTGTCAAGGCTCCTGCAGTCCTCTCTCAATAACCTGAGAAAGATCTCTGGAGATTTATTCACCCTAATGCTCTTTGACGAACCCCAACTCCACCTCCTTTTTAATCACAAACTGTCCTTGCTTATTAGTATTCTCCACACGGATCTCACTGTACTCCTTGTCCTTCTCCATGGTGAAACCAGATACAAAATTTTTGTTGAGTACCTCACCAACATCCTCTGACTCCAAGCCCAAATTCCTTCATCCTTGAACGGTCCGATCTTGTCAGGTTTCCTGGGTTAGAGTCCAGTGGTAGAACACCAGTTTTCTCACTGCTATGGAAGGATATTTGCCCACTTAAACTAGCACATGGTGTACCGAGTAGAGCTGTAGTCATACTGCTCCAGTGACCTCAGTTGAGTGCTGAACTTTAGTTCTGTTGTGTGAGGGACTTTGCTTATTTTCACTGCAACCGAACTTCCTCTGGGTGCTCTGGTTTTCTCCCACATCCAAAAATGTGCGGGTTGGCAGGTTAATTAGCCACAGTAAATTGCTTTTAGTCTGCAGATGATGATAGAACTTGGAAGGCGGAGGTTGGGAGTTGATGGGAATATAAGGGAGTATAAAATGTGCTAAATGGATGCTTAATCATCAGTGCAGACTCAGTAAACCACAGATCTGTTTCTGTACTATTTATGAAACAGCTTCATGAGAAATTGAATTTTGAGATAATTTACATTTTGAATTCATTGAGTTTGTTCACAGCATTTGAATGCATTTCAGTTATTTTAAGTGGTTTCAATGTTAAAATTATATTTTATTTTAATATTAGATGTTAATGTTTTCAACTTTAACATTTTACAAATAACATTATCCTTTCTTAATTTCTTTTTGAATGCCTCTGAAGGTCAGAGACACTCAGGCACATTCATATGCTTGATACATTTGACAGCTGGCTGAGCCTGGTTTGGGGCTTAGCTGTCAACATGATTATGGGAGCAAGGGCAGCAGTTCTTAAGGAAGATCCTGTGCTGAGCAGGGCTGAGCCAATTAATGACCATGTTCCCGCTCTCAGTAATAGAACAGAAAGCTGAAACAGCTCACCACTCACCGAGGCAGTAACTGGTTGCAATGGTGGAAAATAAGCCATTAAATTAGAGATTAGTAGAAATATTAGATTAATTATTTTTCTATTTTATTAATCCAACATTTTAACTGTAGTGTTAAAATATGTTTTAAGTCTTTCAATCTTTGTTAAAATGGAGATTGGAGGAAAGTTGTAACTGCATTAAGTATTTACTTGGTTATGTCTCTTAAAGTACAAAATTAATAAATCTATGCAGATTCCTGAACACCCTGACATTTCAAACAAATTGAAGTGGTTGTGATGGATGGCATCTGATACATCTGTATCAATTATCCATCCCAGCCCTACACTCATTCCACCCGCACCTCCTTAGAGAAGATCATGAGTATTTTTGTCAGTACGTCTATTTTATTTGTTCACTTTATTGGCTTTTAACCAATTGGCAAGACTGCAAAAAGTTGTGAACACTACCCAGTCCATCACCGGCTCTGACCGCCCCACCATCGAAGGGGTTTACCGGAGTCGCTTCCTCAAAAAGACAGTCGGCATCATCAGAGACCCACACAACCCTGGCCACACATTCATTTCACTCCTGCCATTGGGAAGAAAGTACAGGAGCCTTAAAACTGTAACATCCTGGTTCGGGAACAGCTTCTTCCCTACAACCATCAGGCTATTAAACACTACAACCTCAAATAAGCTCTGAACTACAATAGACTATTATTGCACTGCTATTGTTTGTTTTGTGTGTGTGTGTGTGTGTGTGTGTATATATATATATATATATATATATACACACTATATATACATTACACTACATATACACTATATATATTCACTACATATATATACTATATATACATACTCACAAATACACACACACACACACACATATATATATATGTGTATTTGTGAGTGTGTGTATATATACAAAAGTCTCACTGTGCCTAGTCACATGTGACCATAAAGTATTCCTATTCCTATACACATACTGAACTTTTTATTCTCTCTAGTTTATTATATTGTTTACAGTGTACTATGTTTATATATTCTGTTGTGCTGCACAAGTAAGAATTTCATTGTTCTATCTGGGACATATGACAATAAAACACTCTTGACTCTTGAGCTTCCAGAAGCATCCAAATGGCCCAGGTTCAAATCTCATATTGTCTTATTTCTCTTCAATCTCATATACCACACAACTGCCCCATAAACCATCCATTAGCTCATCTTGTCCATGAAATCCACCTCCTATTTCCATCATCCATTAATCTAATATATTCGAATTAGCTTCTTGTTCTCATGCTGACTGATATTGGTTTTTTTGTTGTCAAATCTGCTATAGTCAGCAACATACAGTACAATGTGCTTAAGTAACACATCTATTCAAAATGGTCAATTATGTCTCAAAACTGAAATATTTGTCTTGCCATTCAGTTTAGTTCAGAGGTAAAGTGCAGAAACAGGCCTCTCGGCCCATCGTGTTCGCACTGACCAGCAATCCCTGCACACTAACACTATTCTATACACACTAGAGACAATTTACAATTTTACCAAACCACTTAGCCCACAAACCTGTATGTCTTCGGAGAGTGTGAGGAAACTGGAACAGCCAGAGAAAAGCCAAACATGTCACGGGGAGAATGTACAAACTCCATACAGACAATACCTGTAGTCTGGATCGAATCCGGGTCTCTGGTTCTGTAAGGCAGCGACCCTACTGCTGCGCCACTGTGTCGCCCATGTCATGCCATTGGATATAAGCAGTTTACAAACTTCCGAGTAGAAAATGGAATGTGGACAGTTGTTCCATTGCAGAAGTTCTTAAAATGAATGGCATATTCAGCATAAGACAAAGTCTCACCAGCCGGGATCAATAAATGCTGGAGAAATCCATTTGGTCCTGTCTTCTGATAAAGTTAGAGCAACTGGAGATTATGACAACATCGTCTCACAAATGGTTAAGAGAATTCTAATCACATCACCAAAGTTATTATTGGAGATTTAGAATAATAGCTGCAAGAGGCTGGATCTAATTTGTTGATGGGGTTGTTGCAGTTACCCACATCATGACCAATAATGAGATCATTGTCAATCTAGGCAACGATGAGAATTCCAACAGAAAGCCAAGGATGTTAACAGTTTTAAAACTATGCTTAAAGCTATGCAAGTCTTGCAGGAAGGGCATGGTACTGGCTTCATTATAACTTCTCAATTCCGTAAACTTTCTAACAATCGTCCGACCTAAAAAATAGTAAATAAAAACCTATTTTTAATTATTTTTGATTTTATATTCGGTGATCTTATAAACTCACATTTATCCACACTATACTGCATCTGCCATGCATCTGCCACACACCCAACTTATCCAAGTCACCCTGCAGCCTCATAGTGTCCTCCTCGCAGCTCATTCTGCCACCCAGCTTTGCGTCATCTGCTCATTTAATTCCCTCGTCTAAATCGTTAATATATATTTTAAATAACTGGGGTCCCAGCATAGAGCCTTGCAGCACCCCACTCGTCACTCCCTGCCATACTGACCTGTTAATTCCTACTCTTTGCTTCCTGTTTGCCAATAGTTCTCTATCCATGTCAATCCCGTACACCCAATACCATGTGCTCTAATATTGCACACTAATCTCTTGTGTAGGACCTTGTCAAAGGCTTTTTGAAAGTCCAGATACACCACATCCACTGGCTCTCCCTTATCCATTCTACTTCTTACATCCTCAAAAAATTCCAAAAGATTAGTCAAGCATGATTTCCCCTTCAAGGATGAGGGGGGGATCTTATTGAAACATATAAGATAATTAGGGGATTGGACACATTAGAGGCAGGAAACATGTTCCCAATGTTGGGGGAGTCCAGAACAAGGGGCCACAGTTTAAGAATAAAGGGTAGGCCATTTAGAACGGAGATGAGGAAGATCTTTTTCAGTCAGAGAGCGGTGAAGGTGTGGAATTCTCTGCCTCAGAAGGCAGTGGAGGCCAGTTCGTTGGATGCTTTCAAGAGAGAGCTGGATAGAGCTCTTAAGGATAGCGGAGTGAGGGGGTATGGGGAGAAGGCAGGAACGGGGTACTGATTGAGAGTGATCAGCCATGATCGCATTGAATGGCTGTGCTGGCTCAACGGGCTGAATGGCCTACTCCTGCACCTATTGTCTATTGTCTATTAAATCCATGCTGGATTTGACCGATCCTGTCACTGCTTTCCAAACGTGCTGCTATTACATCTTTAATAATTGACTCAAGCATCTTCCCCACTACCGATGGAACGCTAACTGGTCGATAATTCCCTGTTTTCTCTCTCCTTTCTTAAAAAGTGGGGTTACATTGGATCAGTTCCCCTCCAGTCCACAGGAACTGATCCAGAGTTGAGAGAACATTGGAAAATGATCATCAATGCATCAACGATTTTTGGGCCACTCCTGGAGTATTGTCTATTGTCTATTGTAATCTGGGATGCAGACCATCAGGCCCTGGGGATTTATCTGCCTTCAGTCCCAACAGTTTACATAACACCATTTCCTGAATAATGTGGATTCCTTCAGTTCCTCCCTCCCACTAGATCTTTGGTCCCCTAGTATTTCTGGGAGATTGTTTGTGTCTTCCTTCGTGAAGACAGAACCAAAGTATTTGTTTAACTGGTCTGCCATTTCCTTGTTTCCCAATATAAATTCACCTGTCCCTGATTGTAAGGGACCTACATTTGTCTTCATTAATCTTTTCCTCTTCACATATCTAAAGAAGTTTTTACAGTCAGTTTTTATATTCCCCGCAAGCTGTCTTTCATGCTTTTTCCCCCCTTAATTAACGCCGTTGTCCTCCTCTGTTGAGTTCTAAATTTCTCTCAGTCCTCCGGTTTGCTGCTTCCTCTGGCCAATTTATATGCCTTTTCCTTGGATTTGACACTATCCTTGATTAGCCATGGTTGAGCTGCCTTCCCCGTTTTATTTTTTCGCCAGACAGGGATGAACAATTTTTGGAGTTCATCCATGTGGTCTTTAAATCTCTGCCTTTGAATGTCCACCGTCAACCCTTTAAGTATAATTGGCCCGTCAATCCTAGCCAATTCCCGTCTCATACCTTCAAAGTCTCCTTTCTTTAAGTTCAGGATCGAATTAACCGTGTCAATCCCCATCTTAATGCAGAATTCCACCATATTATGATCACTGTTGCCCAAGTGGCTTTGCAGAACAAGATTGCTAACTAATCCTTCCTCATTACAATACAGTCTAGGATGGCCTGCCCTCTTGTCGGTTCCTCTACATATTGGCTTAGAAAACCATCCCGTTTACATTCCAGGAAATCCTCCTCCTCAGCGTTATTACCAATTTAGTTGGCCCAATCTATATGTAAATTAAAGTCACCCATGATAACTGCTGTACCTTTGCTACACGCATCCCTATTAACCTGCTTGATGCTATCCCCAACCTCCCTACTGCTGTTTGGTGGTCTGTATACAACTCCAACAAGCGTTTCCTGCCTTTGGCTATTTCGCAGTTCTATCCATACAGATTCTAGCGAGCTAATGTCTCTCCTTACTATTGCATTAATCTCCTCTTTAACCAGCAATGCCACCCCACCTCCTCTTCCTTTCTGTTTATCCTTCCTGAATATTGAGTACCCCTACATATTGAGCTCCCAGCCTTAGTCACCCTGGAGCCATGTCTCTCTAATCCCAACTATATCATATCCGTTAACTACTAGCTACGCATTCAATTCGTCCATTAAGGAAGTATAAGGTGTGAAAATGAGGCATAAAAAAGGATGAGATCAAGGAAAATGTAGAATAGATCATTGTTATCTGGGAGAAGGTGATATCCTCGTTTGCTTTGTCGTCACCTCCTAGCGAACAATGATCTATTCTAGGAAAATAACTGCAGATGCTGGTACAAATCGAAGGTATCACAAAATGCTGGAGTAACTCAGCAGGTCAGGCAGCATCTCTGGAGAGAACGAATGGGTGACGTTTCAGACTGAAGAAGGGTCTCGACCTGAAACGTCACCCATTGCTTCTCTCCAGAGATGCTGCCTGACCTGCTGAGTTACTCCAGCATTTTGTGATACCAATGATAGAAACTTAGAAAATAGGTGCAGGAGGAGGCCATTCAGCCCTTCGAGCCAGCACCGCCATTCATTGTGATCATGGCTGATCATCCCCAATCAATACCCTGTGCCTGCCTTCTCCCCATATCCCTTGATTCCACTAGCCCCTAGAGCTCTATCTAACTCTCTTAAATCCATCCAGTGATTTGGCTTCCACTGCCCTCTGTGGCAGAGAATTCCACAAATTCACAACTCTCTGGGTGAAACATTTCTACATTTTCCTTGATCTCATCCCCTTTTATGTAATTTTATACATTTTCCTTGATTTCCTTTTATGTCACATTTTCACACCTTATACTTCCTTCTCTCGGTATCTCCCTCTCCCCTGAGAGTCTGAAGAAGGGTCTCGATCCGCAACGTCACCCATTCCTTCTATCCAGAGATGCTGCCTGCCCCGCTGAGTCACTCCAGCATTTTGTGTCTATCTTCAGTTTAAACCAGCATTAAAGGCAATACGGGGAGAAAAGATGAGGTACGAGGGTAAACTAGCCAATAATATAAAGGAGGATAGCAAAAGTTTTTTTAGGTACGTGAAGAGGAAAAAAATAGTCAAGGCAAATGTGGGTCCCTTGAAGACAAGCAGGGGAATTTATTATGGGGAACAAAGAAATGGCAGACGAGTTAAACCGTTACTTTGGATCTGTCTTCACTGAGGAAGATACACACAATCTCCCAAATGTTCTAGGGGCCGGAGAACCTAGGGTGATGGAGGAACTGAAGGAAATCCACATTAGGCAGGAAATGGTTTTGGGTAGACTGATGGGACTGAAGGCTGATAAATCCCCAGGGCCTGATGGTCTGCATCCCAGAGTACTTAAGGAGGTGGCTCTAGAAATAGTGGAAGCATTGGAGATCATTTTTCAATGTTCTATAGATTCAGGATCAGTTCCTGTGGATTGGAGGATAGCAAATGTTATCCCACTTTTTAAGAAAGGAGGGAGAGAGAAAACGGGTAATTATAGACCAGTTAGTCTGACATCAGTGGTGGGGAAGATGCTGGAGTCAATTATAAAAGACGAAATTGCTGAGCATTTGGATAGCAGTAACGGGATCATTCCGAGTCAGCATGGATTTACGAAGGGGAAATCATGCTTGACAAATCTACTGGAATTTTTTGAGGATGTAACTAGGAAAATTGACAAGGGAGAGTCAGTGGATGTGGTGTACCTCGACTTTCAGAAAGCCTTCGACAAGGTCCCACATAGGAGATTAGTGGGCAAAATTAGGGCACATGGTATTGGGGGTAGGGTACTGACATGGATAGAAAATTGGTTGACAGACAGAAAGCAAAGAGTGGGGATAAATGGGTCCCTTTCGGAATGGCAGGCAGTGACCAGTGGGGTACCGCAAGGTTCGGTGCTGGGACCCCAGCTATTTACGATATACATTAATGACTTAGACGAAGGGATTAAAAGTACCATTAGCAAATTTGCAGATGATACTAAGTTGGGGGGTAGTGTGAATTGTGAGGAAGATGCAATAAGGCTGCAGGGTGACTTGGACAGGTTGTGTGAGTGGGCGGATACATGGCAGATGCAGTTTAATGTAGATAAGTGTGAGGTTATTCACTTTGGAAGCAAGAATAGAAAGGCAGATTATTATCTGAATGGTGTCAAGTTAGGAGGAGGGGGAGTTCAACGAGATCTGGGTGTCCTAGTGCATCAGTCAATGAAAGGAAGCATGCAGGTACAGCAGGCAGTGAAGAAAGCCAATGGAATGTTGGCCTTCGTAACAAGAGGAGTTGAGTATAGGAGCAAAGAGGTCCTTCTACAGTTGTACCGGGCCCTGGTGAGACCGCACCTGGAGTACTGTGTGCAGTTTTGGTCTCCAAATTTGAGGAAGGATATTCTTGCTATGGAGGGCGTGCAGCGTAGGTTCACTAGGTTAATTCCCGGAATGGCGGGACTGTCGTATGTTGAAAGGCTGGAGCGATTGGGCTTGTATACACTGGAATTTAGAAGGATGAGGGGGGATCTTATTGAAACATATAAGATAATTAGGGGATTGGACACATTAGAGGCAGATAACATGTTCCCAATGTTGGGGGAGTCCAGAACAAGGGGCCACAGTTTAAGAATAAGGGGTAGGCCATTTAGAACGGAGATGAGGAAGAACTTTTTCAGTCAGAGGGTGGTGAAGGTGTGGAATTCTCTGCCTCAGAAGGCAGTGGAGGCCAGTTCGTTGGATGCTTTCAAGAGAGAGTTGGATAGAACTCTTAAGGATAGCGGAGTTAGGGGGTATGGGGAGAAGGCAGGAACGGGGTACTGATTGAGAGTGATCAGCCATGATCGCATTGAATGGCGGTGCTGGCTCGAAGGGCTGAATGGCCTACTCCTGCACCTATTGTCTATTGTCTATTATCTGCAGTTTCTTCCTACACAGTTCCAATAAGATATTTAGCATTAGATATAAATTTAAATAATGTATTGAGGCATTTCAAGTATCCTATATGCTAAAGGCAGGCAATTCATGGCCACTTCAAATATTGTTTCAGGCTGTTCGAAACAATTATTAGATCATGTAGGAAATATTTTACCATCATGAAATGCATTCTTAATCATGCTTCAGATAGAAACGACAGAGCAATTGCCAGAAGTTTTAGCTCTTCTCCCCACAAGCAAGAGTTTGAACACCATGGCCCTGGAATCCCTCTGCCTACCCTTGTCTGGGCTGAATGTCGAAGTGGTCTTTACTTCGATCACTATCTTTTATACAACCTTTTTTATATGATATACTTTTCCTTCTTTCTGGCACTAAACAACTTTTTTTAACGGTATATCTCTGTCACCTCACTCAAGATTTATCAATCAATAGAAACAGCTGCTTCATACTCTCTCTCATCTACTCAATGAGGACATAAATGAATTGAAGTAACAAAATCATTGAATATGTGGATGTTGGCTTGCGATTGGCAAGTCTAAAAACTCTCAATTAGTCAATATTAGGTACATCAATTTTAACCAAAGGATGAAGATCCAGCATGGGCGAAGTAAAGGGGAAGACATGCTGATGATCAACCCTTGTCGTTGTTAAAGAGAAAACAATACAAGATGGCAGCTCAGACCCAATGTGACTACATTGGGAATCTTGATATTTATGACAAAGCACAATAACTCTCCAGTGTTTATGTTGAATATCGGTGATATCAAACGGGATTGATGAAATTGAGGATGAGATGGAAATATTTGTCAACTCAAAATGAAGACATGAATGCACCGACCATCGTGTCTACAATCTGCTACAACCTTGAACAACACTTGAAATACGAGTGTGGTTTGCAAGTTAGTCTTGCATGTCCACATGGGTGCTAGTGAAAAGCCATTCAAAACTGATTGAGGTAAAGCATGTGGGATTGTGCACCATCACTGAATGCACCATTGACAAACTCAGTTATATTTTCACTATAAATTGAATTCTTGAGCAGACTTTAGTGGACAATGATCCATAATTTCAGTTGTTTCACTTTGAACAATTTTAAAACAAAATAGGATCAAACATTCATATCTGCCTTAAATCCACCTGGAACTGCCTACCATGAGAGACCACCATACAAGCAAATCATGTAAGCCAGATAATGTCTCAATGTGAAACATTGGGGATCTTCTTCTGAGCTATAGATCAATGCCACAGTCCATGATGGGATACAATCCTGCACAGAAGACTCAGAATATCTCTGAAATGCAAAAGGATGTGGACGAAAAGCAGATGAAACAAGGCACATGTCAAAACACATCTTATAAAGGAAGAGGGTCCAAATTACACGAAGAATATCTTGAGTTAACAGTGCCATCAGAACTAAGATGGCGCCAATGACGGCTGCTACGGCGTACTGCTCCTTGCTGTTTTGTCTGTATTTGTTCATTTGTGTCATCTATGGAAATCACACAAAGATTACTTTCATGAGAGAGGAACTCATTAACATCAGACATTCGGTTCCTCCAAACATTGTTCCGGGTTTCTCTCACTCGCTGGATTATTTGGATATACTTGCCGGTGGGGCTGTGGTTATGTCCAAGGCCGTGTGACGTAGGAGGACCCGGGGGAATTGCTCTGGGACATTCGTCCGACTCCAGCAACAAGGATTACGCACACCTCTCCCAGGTATACTCCTTGCAAATCTACGTCCTCTCAACAACAAGGTGGACGAACAGCAACTCCTCTGCCAAACAAACAAGGACTTCTCTCGATCCACTGCCCAGTGCATCACCGAGACCTGGCTGTGTGAGTCGACCCCGGACAATGCGCTGTGACTGGCTGGCTCTCAACTACACAGAGCGGACCGCGAAGCGGAGGCAGCGAGGAAATCAAGAGGCGGTGGAATACGCACCGTCAAATTCCTTGTATATAGACATATTTGGCTAATAAATTTATTCTGATCAGCAATGAAAGAATGGGATGTTGGAAAAATGCTCCTTGCAATAGATTGTGCTGAAATCGGTGGTTTTGTGGTAAACACAAACCTTTCTGAAAATCTCACTCGCATTGCAAGATGTTTCTTGGAAAAGTATATCTCCACAATCTATTCTTCTTCTTCTTCTTTGAGGCAGCAGAAATTATGTAACACCCTCCAGGCGCTGTAGCCTGTGCAATGTGCTGTTGTCAAGGGCCGTGAGGTCTACCTCTCCACCAGGGGGATGGAGGACAGTGCAGTCGAAAATGACGTGCTGCGCTGTTTGCTGGGCTGCTCCACACACGCAGGCTGCTGATGGACGCAACCCCCTAACGATGCATGTTGGCATTGAACCGGCCGACCCCTGTGTGGAGCCGGTTCAGGGCGACCCACTCTTTGTGGGGCATGTCCAAGCCGGGTGGGGCTGTGGTGTTCAGTGCGACAGTGAATTGAGGAGGTCTATTGAAAGGAGCATTGAAAATTATAAGTTTGAGAGTCTTACAATTGTGGATAAGCTGACGCACACTTGGTTGCAGCAGTGAGTCATGAAATCAAGATGAAGGTGCAACAACACTATTTGCTGAGTCCCCAGATTCAACACATGCAACATCAGAACTATTACAAAGATCACAGAGAATTCAAAAGCTACACCAACTGCTGTGCCACAGTGTCACACACACTGTGTGTTTCTTAACAAGAGACTGAGACTCCATTGGGTCATATACATTTTAATGACCAAAGTGGAATTGAAAACTTCATAATAGGGCTTGATTTTGATTTCAAAATACCACAGCTTATTTAATGCTGTTATTTAACCAAAGTGTCACTGGATGAATTGAAGCAATGTAATGACAAATCTGTTGACTGAATTCAACTGCATTTTCTGAAAAGAGCATCTCAGCTAGTTTTTGCTTGTTTGAACAGTCTTCCGCTGCTATTTTTATAAGGCAGCTGAAAATCTTGGCACTCAGCAACTGTCAAGAAAGAAGTGTTAATTTATTGTTATTTCTTATTGAAGATGAGATTGTTTTAATACATCAAACTCAATAGAAAAGCCTTTCCAGGTTTCCAAATTTGCTGGATTCTTTATTTTGCCAGGTCAAACATTTGTCCTCATAAATATTGGGACACATGAAATTTGTCAGGTTGATGTTAGATTTTTTCACAGTTGGTCATTTTTTTTCTACTTCTCGAACAGGAATATAACACTGGCTCGAGCCTACTTCATGCGCACAAATTTAAATCTGCAAGCAGAATTGAAAACTCACGACCAGACAGAGCCTTATTTTCCCCTCTGGACTCAATTAGAGTATGGCTGGTTATATTTACCCTGGGTTCAGGTAATTATTTCAGAAACACTTCCTCTGCTGCAGTTATTGCTTGCAACTGTTCTAAATTCACCTGCAGTACATAATCCAACTTTCACTATTATTTGTTAAAAAATACAATAAACTCTCAAAGTATCTCTTGCCTTTGCTTGATTTACCACAATTAACTTCTCTCTGTTGCTCTTCTCTCTCTCCTCTCATATGCAATAGAAAACATAATTATGTTGTCTGCCAGCCTTAAAAACTGCTGAAGATTTCCCTTGCACTTCCTCAGCAGGTTCTCTTTTTTTTTCTGCAACCCTTGGAATTATCGAGCTTAATTTTATCGAAACTTTTTTTGAAGTTTTATCTAATTTGATTCTATTTCTATTTGATTCTGATTTATTATTTATTAACAGAACTCTTCTAAAAATGCTGTGGGAAAAGATGACTTGGGCACATAATTGACCAATACTGTCTGGGCACAATGGGTCAAAGTTTGATTATTGTAGAATGTACAAATCTAAATGATATAATTTTACACAATTCGTCAGAAAATTGGCCTGGTAAAGGAGATAGTTGAGAGTTGTTATATAATTGGAAGCCTATGATTCGCAGTGTATCCCACAGATCAGTGCTGGAACCCTATGTTTGTATATATATTAAAGACTGCGACTGTGAATTTAGAAGTTATGATTCGTAAATTTGCAAATGACACAAAAAATAGTGGTGCTATTGATAGCTAGGGGGCAGTCATAAGTACAGAATGATAACAATCAGGTGGTAAATTAGGCAGATTGAATTTAATCCTAAAGATGAAGTGATGCATTTTTGGTGGTGAAATTAGGGTTGGACTTTACAAGGATTTTGCCAAGACTTGAGGGCCTGAGCTATAGGGAAAAGTTGGGCAGGTTAGGACTTTATTCCTTGGAGCACAGTAGGATGAGGGGTGCCTTCTTCAGCCAAGGCATTTAATATTGAAGATGGTGTTGTACTTCGTGGTCCGGTATCTGTTGTACCTTTGTTATGACCCTGGACAGACCACAAGTACACGTGTGTAAAAGGTTATAATGCTGGAGCTTAACCCCAGGCTGTTTATTCCGTGGCCACCTGGAACCAGAGTGGCCACCTAATCACCTCATTCCCTTATATACATGTTACTACGCAGGCAAACAAAGTAGTCCTTGTGATACAACAAAGTGGTCCCTGCAATATCACAACAGATGGGACATAATGTCACAGTTGTACGATGTTGATGAGGCCACATTTGGAGTATTGTGTTTAGCTTTGGTAACCATGCTATAGGAAGGATGCCATCAAGCTGGAAAGAGTGCAGAGAAGGCAAGAATCACTCTCCTATTTTAAATCTCTTTTCTACCTGAAAATCTATCACCATTTCTCCACTCTATATCTTCCCCTTTGCCCTACCTGTTGTATATGAATTTGGCTTGATCGTATTTATCTATCATATTATCTGATTTAATTGGACAGCATGGAAAACAAAGCTTTTCACTGTACCTCGATTCACGTGAGAAAAATAAACTTAAACTTGAGCCTCCTATTTTCAGCCAGTGCCCTGGTGAAATATCCAGCTTATAATTCCCCATGACTGATCTGAGATTGCACTGATAACCACATATGTGCAATTTGATAACCTCTATCCCTATGGTATGCCAGGCTGAGCTACAAACCCAAGCATACCATCATTCTGGCCGGTATCATTAATGCTAGTTGATATAAATGTCCACCTTGGAAAACAGAATATCAATTACCCGGTTTTCCCAACCACAAGTCTCTGAGCACCAGAAAGACCTGAGGCAAGTGGTAACTTTGGCAAATTACACAGCTGCTTGTGCACGTTGGCCACCTTTTGCAACACGCAATGAGTCTTGTTTCAGTATGTTGCAAACATTTGGCAACTAATGCAATATCAGGAACAATCTCAAACTCCAGTTGTCATGCACACAAGGAATCTCAGTCTCTCTACTTTGCAAATATTGCCTTCTGCAAGTTTGATCACTCTGATGGAACACTTATGTTCTGCCACAGGTGAGCAAAGAGTAGCCTGATACTGTTCTTGACACTCTTGCTGTTGTTGTGCGTAGTCTTCATCTCAGTATCACCATATAACAGCAAAAGTAGAACATGTCGCGATGTGACCGTGGAAAGCTGCAAAGTGTAATTAGCTGCCAAGATTGCTACACTCTCTACCATGACAACTTTTATGTAGAAGACCTGGATTACCTTTGTCACTCTCCAGGCTCCTTTCAATCCCACTTTGTCCATGGTTTGGTTTCCAGGTGGCTCTTCACCTCTCTTAAGGAGGCTTCCCACACGCAGACTCTCACATTCAAGTTAAACACAAGCCAGCGAGCATATATTGATTTCCAAGGCTCCAAAATGTTACCACATTTAACACAACTCCCTCCTCCATTCATTCGCAATCCTACTCATTAGCAGAGGCTAAAGAATCCCCTAATACCCCTGAATACTCAATATACATATGTATTCAAACCTTGTATTAATTTAGTTGCAGCCTTTCTGATTTTTATTATCAGCTCCAAATTTAATTTAAAAATTCTTCCATATGCATCATTTTTCTAATATTGTGGATGGAAATTAGATTGTCAGCATTTAATTATTTTTAAATTTAATCACAGTATTGTGGCTCATATCTGGGGGAAAATGTATCACAATAACAAATGGATTTATATATGAATTAATTTGTGCTATAGACAATAATTAAATCAAAACATCAGCCATCATTTCAAAGCTTCTTAATATCTTAGTTTAATTTAATGTTGCTATGGTGTTTATAATCCACCCTCTCAACAAATAAAATTTGACCTACATAATAACTTGTTCTCGCAGCAAAAGGGCAGCAAAATTAGTCTGACTCATATCCAGTCATTATTTTCAATTGGCTGCAAAATAATTTGAAAACAGATCGAAAACTGAATACTTCAATTTAATAAATTAAGCATTAACCTTGTATGCTTCTGAATTTATTTAGTCATATGTAAGTGAATGTTTGCAAATAGAAATACTCTACTTGTTACAAAATATATTATAATGAAAGGCAGAAAAACAATCGGGTTTAAAGCGAGTTCTGATATATGATGTTTTTAAATGGCTTTGTGCATTTTAGCTGATGTGGAACATGGCTAAAATTAAGCTCAGGTGTAAAATTTATTTCACTCTCTAATTGTAATGAAAGGGCGGCACAGTGGCGCAGTGGTAAAGTTGCTGCATTACAGCGCCTGGGACACGGGTTCAATCCTAACTACGGGTGCTGTCGTTATGGAGTTTGCACATTCTCCCTGTGACCGCGTGGGTTTTCCCTGGGAGCTCCGGTTTGCTCCCACATTCCAAAGACGTGCGGATTTGTAGGTTAATTGGGTTCAGAAAAATTGTAAATGGTCTCTAGTGTGTAGAATAGTGCTAATGTATGGGTTGAACGTGGTTGGCGCAGACATGGTGGGCCGAAGGGCCTGTTTCCGCCTGTATCTAAAATTGCTTTTCTAATTGCCATGAACCTCACAGATAGGAGGTAGTGATCATAATATAATAAGTTTTAATCTACAATTTGAGAGAGAGAAGGGAAAATCCGAAGTGTCAGTATTGCAGTTGAGCAAGGGGGACTATGAAGGATTGAGAGAGGAGCTGGCCAGAGTTGACTGGAAAGATACCCTAGCAGGGAAGGCGGTGGAACAACAATGGCAGGTATTTCTGGGAATAGTACAGAAGGTGCAGGATCAGTTCATTCCAAAGAGGAAGAAAGATTCTTTCTTTTTTTTTCAAATCTTTTTATTAAATTTCAAAAAATGATAAGCATAACAGTTATATTAATACATAAGGATCAGAATTACATTAACAACAAATGTAACCTAAATATAAATCCAGTTTCAGAATCTGGGCTGCAAAAAATTTCAACAGTTAAGACCCCTGTTTGTCGTCAAATCCGTTCCACCAAATAAAGGTAAAAAAATATTATTACGGCTGGAGAGGGAACAACTTATATTGTGTGAAAATATTTAATAAAGCTTCCCCAAGTCCTATCAAATTTAACCGAGGGTTCAACAATATCACTCCTAATTTTTTCTAAATTTAAACATGATATCATTTCAGAATACCAATGGAGTGTGGTCGGAGGATTAGAGTCTTTCCATTTAAATAAAATAGATCTTCTGGCAATTAATGTAGTAAAAACAATCAACCGACGGGCTGAAAGGGACAGATGAATAGAATCTAACATTGGTAGCCCAAAAATTGCAGTGATAGGATGAGGTTATAAATCAATACCTAAATCTACAGAAATAGTATCAAAAATTTCTTTCCAATTTTTTCCCAAAAGTGGGCAAGACCAAAACATATGAGTCAGCGAAGCCACTTCAGAATTACATCTATCACAAGTAGGATTTATACAACTATAAAAACGCGCTAACTTATCTTTTGACATATGTGCTCTGTGAACCACCTTAAATGGTATCAGAGCGTGTCTTGCACACATTGAAGAGGTATTGACTAATTGAAGAATCCTCTCCCATTTCTCGATAGGTAAAGAAATTTGAAGTTCTCTTTCCCAATCATTCTTAATTTTATCAGATGTACCCTACTTGTAATTTCAAAATCAACTCATTGATCGTCGATATTAAACCTTTCTGATAAGGGTTCAAGTGTAACATTTTTTCTGTCATTTTGGTTTGATGTGATAACGGAAAAGAGGTTAAAGTAGCCTTCATAAAATGTCTAATTTGCAAATACCTATAAAAATGTGAATTAGGCAAATTATATTTATTGGACAGTTGTTCAAAAGACATAAAACAACTGTCTAAAAACAAATCACAAAAAGATACTAATCCCTTCCTCTTCCATAGCAGAAAGGCTTGATCATTACTGGAGGGTTGAAATAAAAAATTAGATATGATAGGACTCGATAAGATAAAATTATTCAATCCAAAAAACTTACGAAATTGAAACCATATTCGCAATGTGTGTCTTATTATTGGGTTAATAATATATTTATTCAATCTTGTAATTGTAAAAGGTAATGAGGCCCCTAGGATAGAGGTCAATGATAACCCCTGCATAGATTCAAGTTCAAGATTTATCCATCTTGGACATTGGTTATCCTCTAAATCTTTTGTCCAAAACGTTAAATAACGAGCATTAACTGCCCAATAATAAAATATAAGGTTCGGCAATGCCAAACCACCATCTTTTTTTAATTTCTGTAACTATTTTTTACTTAGTCTGGATTTTTATTCTGCCATATATATGAAGAAAATTTTGAATCAATAATATCAAAAAAAGATTTAGAAATAAAAATAGGTATCATCTGAAATAAATATAAACATTTAGGTAGAATAATCATTTTAATAGCACTGATTCGGACGATTAGGGATAAGGACATTGGTGACCATTCAGTAAACTGTTGTCTGACATGGTCAATTAAGGGCGTAAAATTGACTTTAAATTGGTCCTTGTGTTTCTTGGTAATCTTAATACCTAAATAAGTAAAACAGTCAGTAGTCAATCTAAATGGAAACTGTCCATAATTTGAAATTTGATTGTTTAATGGAAAAAGCTCACTCTTACTAAGATTTAATTTATAACCAGAAAAACTACTAAATTGATTAAGTAAAACTATTATTGCAGGAATAGATTTCTCTGGATTAGAAATATATAATAACAGATCATCTGCGTAGAGAGATGGTTTATATGTCTTATTCCCACAGACAATACCAAAAAATATTGGGGGATTCCCTAAGAGCAATAGCCAAAAGTTCCAAAGCAATATCAAACAATAAAGGGCTTAAAGGACAGCCCTGTCTAGTAGCTTGAAAGAGCGTAAAGAAAGGGAATCTCTGATTATTGGTAAGTACAGAAGCCTGAGGTTTATGATATATCAGCTTGATCCAAGAGATAAATTTTGGACCAATCTTAAATTTTTCAAATGTATTGAATAAGTACTCTCATTCCACTCTGTCAAATGCCTTCTCAGCAACAAGTGAAATGACACATTCTGGAATTCTATTTGAAGCAGTGTACAAAATATTCATTAATCTCCTAATGTTAAAGTAACAATTTTTAATAAAACCTCTCTGATCTTCAGAAATAATTTGCGGTAAATGGTCTAGTGTGTAGAACAGTACTAATGTATGGGTTGAACGTGGTTGGCGCAGACACGGTGGGCCGAAGGGCCTGTTTCCGCCTGTATCTTTAAAGTCTAAAGACTCTAAAATTGCTTTTCTAATTGCCATGAACCTCACAGATAGGAGGTAGAAACATAGAAACATAGAAAATAGGTGCAGGAGTAGGCCATTCGGCCCTTCGAGCCTGCACCGCCATTCAATATGATCATGGCTGATCATCCAGCTCAGTAACCTGTACCTGCCTTCTCTCCATACCCCCTGATCCCTTTAGCCACAAGGGCCACATCTAACTCCCTCTTAAATATAGCCAATGAACTGGCCTCAACTACCTTCTGTGGCAAAGAATTCCATAGACTCACCACTCTCTGTGTGAAGAAATGTTTTCTCATCTCGGTCCTAAAAGACTTCCCCCTTATCCTTAAGCTGTGACCCCTGGTTCTGGACTTCCCCAACATCGGGAACAATCTTCCCGCATCTAGCCTCTCCAACCCCTTAAGAATTTTATATGTTTCAATAAGATCCTCCCTAAGTCTTCTAATAGTGATCATAATATGATACGTTTTAATCTACAATTTGAGAGAGAGAAGGGAAAATTGGAAGTGTCAGTATTGCAGTTGAGTAAGGGGGACTATGGAGGAATGAGAGAGGAGCTGGCCAGAGTTGACTGGAAAGACACCCTAGCAGGGAAGACGGTGGAACAACAATGACAGGTATTTCTGGGAATAATACAGAAGGTGCAGGATCAGTTCATTCCAAAGAGGAAGAAAGATTCTAAGGGGAATAAGAGGCAACCATGGCTGACAAGGGAAGTCAAGGGCAGTATAAAAATAAAGGAGAAGAAGTATAACATAGCAATGATGAGCGGGAAGCCAGAGGATTGGGACTCTTTTAACAGAAGATAACTAAAGAGGCAATACGGGGAGAAAAGATGAGGTACGAAGGTAAGTTAGTCAAGAATATAAAGGAGGATACTAAAAGCTTCTTTAGGTATGTGAAGAGGAAAAAAATAGTTAAGGCAAATGTGGGTCCCTTGAAGACAGAAACAGGCGAATTTATTATGGGGAACAAAAAAATTGCAGATGAGTTGAACAGGTACTTTGGATCTGTCTTCACTAAGGAAGACACCAACAATCTCCCAGATGCACTAGTGGACAGAGGTCCTAGACTGAGGAACTGAAGGAAATTCACATTAGGCAGGAAATGTTTTTGGGTAGACTGATGGGACTGAAGGCTGATAAATCCTCAGGGCCTGATGGCCTGCATCCCAGGGTACTTAAGGAGGTGGCTCTAGAAATCGTGGACGCATTGGTGATCATTTTCCAATGTTCTATAGATTCAGGATCAGTTCCTGTGGATTGGAGTGTAGCTAATGTTATCCCACTTTTTAAGAAAGGAGGGGGAGAGAAAACGGGAAATTATAGACCAGTTAGCCTGACATCAGTGGTGGGGAAGATGCTGGAGTCAATTATAAAAGAAGAAATTGCGGAACATTTGGATAGCAGTAACAGGATCGTTGTCAGCATGGATTTATGAAGGGGAAATCATGCTTGACTAATCTTCTGGAATTTTTTTAGGATGTAACTAGGAAAATGGACAAGGGAGAGCCGGTGGATGTAGTGTACCTGGACTTTCAGAAAGCTTTTGATAAGGTTCCACATAGGAGATTAGTGGGCAAGATTAGAACACATGGTATTGGGGGTAGGGTGCTGACATGGATAAAAAATTGGTTGGCAGACAGGAAACAAAGAGTGGGGATTAACGGGTCCCTTTCAGAATGGCAGGCAGTAACTAGTGGGGTACCGCAAGGCTCGGTGCTGGGACCGCAACTATTTACAATATACATTAATGACTTAGATGAAGGGATTAAAAGTAACATTAGCAAATTTGCGGATGACACGAAGCTGGGTGGCAGTGTGAACTGTGAGGAGGATACTATGAGGTTGCAGGGTGACATGGACAGGTTGTGTGAGTGGACAGATGCATGGCAGATGCAGCTTAATGTGGATAAATGTGAGGTTATCCACTTTGGTGATAAGAACAGGAAGACATATTATTATCTGAATGGTGTCAAGTTAGGAAATGGGGAAGTACAAACAGATCTGGGTGTCCTTGTTCATCAGTCACTTAAAGTTAGCATGCAGGTACAGCAGGCAGTAAAGAAAGCTAATGGCATGTTGGCCTTTATGACATGAGGAGTTGAGTATAGGAGCAAAGAGGTCATTCTGCAGTTGTACAGGGCCCTGGTGAGACCGCACCTGGAGTATTGTGTGCAGTTTTGGTCTCCAAATTTGAGGAAGGACATTCCTGCTATTGAGGGAGTGCAGCGTAGGTTCACTAGGTTAATTCCCGGAATGGCGGGACTGTCATATGTTGAAAGACTGGAGCGACTAGGCTGGTATACACAGGAATTTAGAAGGATGAGAGGGGATCTTATTGAAACATATAAGATTATTAAGGGATTAGACACGTTAGAGGCAGGAAACATGTTCCCAATGTTGGGAGAGTCCAGAACCAGGGGCCACAGTTTAAGGATAAGGGGTAGGCCATTTAGAACGGAGATGAGGAAAAACCTTTTCAGTCAGAGAGTTGTAAATCTGTTGAATTCTCTGCCTCAGAAGGCAGTGGAGGCCAATTCTCTGGATGCATTCAAGAGAGAGCTAGATAGAGCTCTTAAAGATAGCGGAGTCAGGGGGTATGGGGAGAAGGCAGGAACGGGGTACTGATTGTGAATGATCAGCCATGATCACATTGAACGGAAGTGCTGGCTCGAAGGGCCTACTCCTGCACCTGTTGTCTATTGTCTATATATCAATGGGGGAACCAAATGGTAAAAATCATTATATTTTGAAACAATAACAAGGAAATAGGGGAGGAAACAAATTAAATTGACTATCTGGTTGGCTAAGAATTCTAATGTCTTTAAGTAGTATTTTGCCTGCAATAACAGAAGCAGATTGAGCATATCTGAGCGTGGACCCAGTCTTAGTATTTCAGTGGTGTTCATTGAAAAGCAATGGAGTGAGTCAAGGACATTGTGGGAAGATGAATCACATAATCTGGTGATGAATTTAACTTCAAAACTGAACATGAACAGGATGACAAAGTTTCATATTCTGATCAACTTTAGCCATTGACCAGTGGGGAGATAGAAATGATGATAAAGGAAGGCTCATGACATGGACTAAAAATTACATCTTTAGCCTAACTGAAATACAGACTAGAAAGGCTGGTAAAGTGTTGCCATATCCCAAGACTGGTTTTCATTTAAACTGAGGCAAAATTTTGTTGTACAATTTCAGGGAATTTTATTTCACTGTGTGACCATGCAGAAAATATCTTGCATCTTCTGGATGAACGTATAACTTCTGATTATCAATGGGTAACTTAACTTTGCTTTGAATTTACTAGCTTCCAGTCAATGGTGCTTCAAGCGCTGGTATTACATTTAACTTCAATGTACTTTTGTGAACAAAATGCAGTCCGGGATGCTCCAGGATATATTGGGATTGTGTAGTGTGTGAAATGGAAGTTTTCAAGTTGAAAACATGGTCAATATATTGTTTGAATGATTTTTTAAACTCATGAAACAAACTACAAAGTTCTGAACAGTTTCACTGTATAAAGTCATAGCTGAAGAAATAATCAATAATCAGTGGAAGGCAGAAATACATTTCCCTAGGAATTCAATGTCTCTGCTTTTGGAGCATTCGAACACTTTTGTAGAGTGCACCCACAGAAGTGAAAGGATGCACTACAACTTCCATTGTACAGATGCCCATGGAGGCAGAAGCAGAAGGCATGTAAATTCTTCGTACCGGAGTTTGTACATTCTCCCCGTGACCTGCGTGGGTTTTCTCCCGGTGTTCCGGTTTCATCCCACACTCCAAAGATGTACAGGTTTTTAGGTTAATTGGCTTTGGTAAAATTGTAAATTGTCCTTCGTGTGTGAAGGATCTTGTTAGTGTGCAGGTATCACTGGTTGGTGCGTACTCGGTGGGCCGAAGAGCCTGTTTTCACGCTGTATCTTTAAATTAAACTAAACAACTAAGAGATATGCAAATGCATTGTACAGTTTTATGTTCTATTGTTATGATGTCCTCTCATTCAAATGTAGAAGGTAAATGATAGGTTAGGGAATTTGAAGGATCTTCTGAAATCAATGCAATACAATAACTCAAACCTTCCTGACCATGAAGGGGAGGCCTCTTTTGTAATGCTGAAGAGATTCATGTATAATAAATATTCTGAGTATCCGAAGTAGGGAAACACTATTGTTCATCATTGTCTCATAATCACTTGGCTTAATGGCACTCTGAAAGATGAATGGTGAATCAACATTGGCCCTGAAATGTGAGTGCAGAATCATCTGAAGTATGATTAATTTAGAGATGAACAATCATTGCATAGATAACAATAGCTTGAAAAACAAACCGACATGACAACTCAGTTTGCATTGCTTCTACCACCAAAACAAAAGGACAGTTTGACGAGTTATTCCTACTGTGGTCAAGGCACTATTGAGCATTTCACTCCAACTAGAAACACTTTTCCAGAGGCATTTGTAACATTATTTTACTGAGATCTAATGTCAGACGGTCCACTGTTAAGCCTTCCAATTCAGTACAGTCTAAAAACCATTAAACCTGCTCATGTGATGTTGTTATGAATCCCAAATCAATGTCAATTACTTTAGTGACATGGTGCACAGGGATGCAGAGTACTGTAATGTTTGCTTTTTGATTATAATATTTATATAGTAATATGTATTGCCTGAATTGGAACCCAGTTACACTAAGTGATATTCAGAAGCGATGCCAGTAATGAGAATGGCATGATACAGAGGAGAGCTATTTCTAAGAGCTCCTTACACAGCTCAGTGTTCCATCTCTATTAATTAACATATGCATTAATTGCAGAGATTGAACCATTGGCCATTATGTTTATTGGTGTCATTAACTCGCACAATGACTCGAAAGTAATTCCACAAGCGGTCTTGATAACTAAAACAATAAGCTATAACATTATCTAACAGCTGTGCAGGGAACAGGGGAGTGTGCTTCCAGAACTTTAAGAACATAGAACAGAAATGTTCAGCACAGGATCTGGCCCTTCAGCCCGCAATGTCGGTGCTGATCATGATGCCAAGTTATTCTCCTCTGCCTGCAACTGATCTATATCCCTCCCATTACTTGCATATCCATCAGCTATTTAAATGTCTTTTCTTTGACAAACATATGAATGCCCAGTTGGAATAGGCCACTCAGCCTTTTTCCCCCAGATCGCACTTTTAATAAGATTGCGGCTCAACTGATTGTAACCTAAACTCGGCATTTATGGCGGTCCACCCACAGCAACTGGCTTATTGGGTGTCTGTCTACCTCTGCCTTACAAATTTACAGTGATTCTCCTTCAAGAAAATTAGACCTCTTTAATGCCATGACAAGAGGTAAATTGAGAAAAATCCCAGAGCTTTACTGGGGATGATCCAGAAATTTGGAATTTAAGTCAAGCCATGAGTTTAATGAGCAGAGTAGTCCAATTACACAGGTAATTCAAGTCTTTGATTTAGAAAGGCTTTGCCTAGAGCATTATGGCATGAACATTGAATTTTTCAATCCCAGGTAACATTCTCCTCCTGTGTTCCTCCCTCTTTCTCTCTTCTTCTGATTCACTAAGTTTATCCCACACTCTTTTTTCCATATGCCCCTGCAGCACCCTCCATCACCTATTTTTGCTCCCCTTCCCCCATCTCATGCTATCCACCTGTTACCTGCACATTTGCTTCTATTGTGTCTCACACCCACTCCCCCATCTCGTTCCATCTCCCCATCAGCCCTCTATTATATGGTTCCACTTATCAACTTATTTACTTATCAGAGCACAGCATTTGTACCTCGAGCCTCCAGTTATGAAAATCCATCAGCCTTTATTCCACCTAGGTCCACCCATCCTACCAGCCCCTTCCTCACCTCCCCCTCTCCCTTTTATACTGGCCATTCTCCCTCAGTGTTCCCAGTCTTAATACAGGGTTTCAAACCAAAACGTCGACTTTTCCGTCTGGCTGAATGACTTGCTGAATTCCTCCAGCCGTTTGTTTTTTTGCTCCAAGTTCCAGCATCTGCAAACCTGTTGTTAGGTTTGTATCCAGTGGCAATTAGAAGTATGAGAGGATACTTAGTTAAAAAATATAAGATTTAGAGCAGTCTTTATAAGATTAACAGGGAGAGGATGTTTCCTCTTATGTCATGATCCAGAACATGGGGTCTCAGAGAATTATGAAATCACTGCCTCAAAGGCTGGTGGAAGTTTCAGTCTGAGATAGATGGATGTTTTGATGAAGAAGGGGGTAAAAGGTAGATTGAATGCATGGTTGAGGTTACAATATCATCCACAATGAGACTTAACAGCAGTATGAGCCTCGGCGGCAGCGTGAGCCTCAGTGGCAGCGGGGGCCTCGGCGGTGGTGGGGCCTCAGTGGCAGCGTGAGTCTCGGCGGTGGTGGGGCCTCGGCGGTGGTGGGGCCTCGGCGGTGGTGGAGCTTCGGCGGTGGTGGGGCTTCGGCGGTGGTGGGGCTTCGGCGGTGGTGGGGCCTCGGCGGAGGTGCGGCTTCGGCGGTGGTGGGGCCACGGCGGAGGTGGGGCCTCGGCGGTGGTGGGGCCTCGGCGGTGGTGGGGCCTCGGCGGTGGTGGGGCCTCGGCGGTGGTGGGGCCTCGGCGGTGGTGGGGCCTCGGCGGTGGTGGGGCCTCGGCGGTGGTGGGGCCTCAGTGGCAGTGTGAGTCTCGGCGGTGGTGGGGCTTTGGCGGCAACAGGAGCCTCGGCGGCAACAGGAGCCTCAGCAGCAGTGAGGCCTCGCAATCGAACCGCGATCAACAGTCGATGAGCATGAGGGGGGGGAGAGGAAGACAATGGGGACCCAGCATAGGGGGACCGCATGACAAATAATGGAGGGCCCAGTGTGAGGGGATTGCCATGAGGGACGGTAGGAGAACAAAGGGGGACACGGTGTGGGGAGGGGTATTATTGTTGTTAGAAGGCCACATCGATGCAAAGAAGGCGTCATCAACATGAGCACAATTCCTGATCAAATCTGGTTTGCAGAATATCTAGAGAAGTGAGATCTAGAGGAGTAAGATATTGGCCAAGTATGTGCATATACAAGGCACATTCCTTGTATATGCACATACTTGGCCAATAAACTTATTCAATCATTCATTCATTCATTCATTCGTTCATCTGACACTGAAACGATCAAAAGTATAGCATGGAAATGGCCCTTCGATTCATGTCGAGCAAGACTCCCGTTTAAGCTGGTCCGATTTGTCTGCGTTTGACCCACATCCCTCTAAATGTATCCCATCCATGATTATGTTACACTCGGGAAATAAAAATTAATCTTATTCATATAATGTTGAATAAAAAAGCTTCACACGATTACATTTCTGCCAGTAACCTGACACAAACATACAGCTGAGATCCTTGGATGTAAAATTAAATATATTAAAAACTCATTTAAAATAAAGATAATAGGAAAGTATATATTATTTATCTTAATTTAAATACTGTAATGCACTTACACATTTGAAAATTTATTTGAGGCATTTACATTGAAATAACTCACAAGCAATTTCAGAGCTCCTCAGCCTTAATTTGGGGACAATATTTCATTTAAATGTTATGGCAGATAGAACTACATTTTCGAAATAGGAAGTGCGGCACAATAATTCTCATAATGAATATACTCTAAAAAAATGTAAACACATTTTTCCCAGTCAATACCAAGATTAATCTGGCACTTAAAATGCTATCCAGTGCAAACTAAATGTATTGGCTCCATTTAGAAGGAAACACATTTAAAATAATTTGGAAAAAGTTCCATTCAAAGCAGCATGAACACGCACTTTGAACAATTGCCACTTCATTGAGCACACTTAGAGTTAGCCAGACAAAAAGTTTGACGTTAAGAGAGAGCTAATTAAACTTAAACCAGTGGGGCAGAAAAAGTGAATGACTGGAAGCCATATGTGGTCAACAATTCTGCCAAGATTTATGGAAAGTTCCTCAGTTTACTTAGTCCAAGCAGGCATTTTAATTATCAAGGGTATTCTCTTCTCCAAGATAGAGTAATATCCAGCCAAGAGTGATGGTGGCTGAAATGGATCTGTGATAACCTTCTTTGTTCAATTAGCCTGGCATGCAATATAGGTATGGGTATGGGTACACTCCAGTCTTCACCTCCCAGTGGAACACACATTTTTCAACAGGATGTGTAGGAAGGAACTGTAGATTTTGGTTCAAACTAAAGATAGACACAAAAAGCTGGAGTAACTCAGCGGGTCAGACAGCATCTCTGGAGAAAAGGAATAGGTGATGCTTCGGGTTGAGACCCTTTTTCAGACTGAGAGTCAGGGGATGTTAGGTTTCTCCCAAATTAGATTGCAGAAACTCTGGGGCCAGATGCTCCATCTGTGGCAGATCCCCTTGTCACACTAATTTCTGGATAGGCAGAAGTTCCACCTTGCTAAAATCAGAAACATTTAATTAGAATATAGATCAGATCCGATCAGATACAACACCTCCACTTCATTCTCATTGGAGTTATGCTGAGGTTATATTAGAGATGCTGAGATTTTCAGACTCTGAATGCTGGCGTGATGGGAAAAGCAGTGATTTCTTGCAATATGATATTGTCAAATTCAGAAATAAGACCAAACTAAGAATTTAACGAGGAGGATGCAAGAAATCAGGAAGAGTTAGTTAGATAAAATATGTAAATCAATGGGATATTTTAATATTCATTAACCTAGCTAACTTTTTGTTTGGGCTTTTTTTAAAAGCATTACATAGAAGTAAGATAGATGGGAACAGATTGAATTGACTATCATCTTTGTTGATTTGGTTTCAAATGTGTATAATGAAAACTATAGAATTCTGAACTTCAAAGACATTCCATACTTGACCTACTGCCCTGTGGTTTATGGCCACCTGCATGTACACAGTGCAAAAACAAATTGCTGAAGGAAATGACTACTTCATCCCATCTCAACCCTTGTGTGATGGATGGCAAAAGCAGAGCTGGGTCTGTGACAGTTTGATCTTAGACCGATCCCTGCAATGCCCCAACACATTTTCACAACTTCATATCATATCATATCATATCATATATATACAGCCGGAAACAGGCCTTTTCGGCCTTCCAAGTCCGTGCCGCCCAGTGATCCCCGTACATTAACACTATCCTACACCCACTAGGGACAATTTTTACATTTACCCAGTCAATTAACCTACATACCTGTACGTCTTTGGAGTGTGGGAGGAAACCGAAGATCTCGGAGAAAACCCACGCAGGTCACGGGGAGAACGTACAAACTCCTTACAGTGCAGCACCCGTAGTCAGGATCGAACCTGAGTCTCCGGCGCTGCATTCGCTGTAAAGCAGCAACTCTACCGCTGCGCTACCGTGCCGCCCAAACTTGCCTCCCATTAGAGGCTGTAAGAAGGCACTTCAATAGTTTTCAAATTTCTTAGGTATGAAAACTAGTCTATCAGATTTACATAGTTTGAAATGTTAAAATTTTCAAAAACATCAACACCAAAATAATTTAACACATTTATTTCAATAACAAGTAACAAAAATCATTTAAATAAAGTAAGTTGAGCAAATATCTCCACTTACTTTACAACCACAGGATCAGTGAATCTATTCAACTAAGAGTCATGTTCCTTCGTCGGTCCTGTCTGGCACATCGTTGGGAAACGGAAGTAAAGGGTATCTAGAATGTCCCTTCAGGGAGTAATTGCTTCAGTGTTGGACTCAATGCTGAATCCGGCAATGAAGCAAGCAGTCAGATGTCCCAGCACATGATCCTCAGCCTGCATTGGACCTGCTTTTGACTTCCTGGTGTCTGTGGAACTTGGCCCTAATATAAGCAAAATCGTGAAGAACAATCAAGAAGTCATGTGGAGCAGCCTCGATGGGCCAAATCGCCTAAGTCCGCTCCTTTGTCTTATGGTCTATGTTCATGTGATACAAAATCCTAGATAAGCCTCATCATTAAAAATAAATCCTACCCTGTGCCATATGATACAAAGTCTGTGGAATTTAACTCAGAAAATATTGCAAATCAATAGCCTATTTTAAATATTTCCCATTTTTCTTTTTAACAATAGACAATAGACAACAGACAATAGGTGCAGGAGTAGGCCATTCAGCCCTTTGAGCCAGCACCGCCATTCAATGCGATCATGGCTGATCACTCTCAATCAGTACCCCGTTCCTGCCTTCTCCCCATACCCCCTCACTCCGCTATCCTTAAGAGCTCTATCCAGCTCTCTCTTGAAAGCATCCAACGAACTGGCCTCCACTGCCTTCTGAGGCAGAGAATTCCACACCTTCACCACTCTCTGACTGAAAAAGTTCTTCCTCATCTCCGTTCTAAATGGCCTACCCCTTATTCTTAAACTGTGGCTCCTTGTTCTGGACTCCCCCAACATTGGGAACATGTTTCTTGCCTCTAATGTGTCCAATCCCCTAATTATCTTATATGTTTCAATAAGATCCCCCCTCATCCTTCTAAATTCCAGTGTATACAAGCCTAATTGCTCCAGCCTTTCAACATATGACAGTCCCGCCATTCCGGGAATTAACCTAGTGAACCTACGCTGCACGCCCTCAATAGCAAGAATATCCTTCCTCAAATTTGGAGACCAAAACTGCACACAGTACTCCAGGTGCGGTCTCACCAGGGCCCGGTACAACTGTAGAAGGACCTCTTTGCTCCTATACTCAACTCCTCTTGTTATGAAGGCCAACATTCCATTGGCTTTCTTCACTGCCTGCTGTACCTGCATGCTTCCTTTCAGTGACTGAAGCACTAGGACACCCAGATCTCGTTGAACATCCCCTCTTCCTAACTTGACACCATTCAGATAATAATCTGCCTTTCTATTCTTACTTCCAAAGTGAATAACCTCACGCTTATCTACATTAAACTGCATCTGCCATGTATCCGCCCACTCACACAACCTGTCCAAGTCACCCTGCAGCCTTATTGCATCTTCCTCACAATTCACACTACCCCCCAGCTTAGTATCATCTGCAAATTTGCTAATGGCACTTTTAATCCCTTCATCTAAGTCATTAATGTATATCGTAAATAGCTGGGGTCCCAGCACCGAACCTTGCGGTACCCCACTGGTCACTGCCTGCCATTCCGAAAGGGACCCATTTATCCCCACTCTTTGCTTTCTGTCTGTCAACCAATTTTCTATCCATGTCAGTACCCTACCCCCAATACCATGTGCTCTAATTTTACCCACTAATCTCCTATGTGGGACCTTGTCGAAGGCTTTCTGAAAGTCGAGGTACACCACATCCACTGACTCTCCCCTGTCAATTTTCCTAGTTACATCCTCAAAAAATTCCAGTAGATTTGTCAAGCATGATTTCCCCTTCGTAAATCCATGCTGACTCGGAATGATCCTGTTGCTGCTATCCAAATGCTCAGCAATTTCGTCTTTTATAATTGACTCCAGCATCTTCCCCACCACTGATGTCAGACTAACTGGTCTATAATTACCCGTTTTCTCTCTCCCTCCTTTCTTAAAAAGTGGGATAACATTTGCTATCCTCCAATCCACAGGAACTCATCCTGAATCTATAGAACATTGAAAAATGATCTCCAATGCTTCCACTATTTCTACAGCCACCTCCTTAAGTACCCTGGGATGCAGACCATCAGGCCCTGGGGATTTATCAGCCTTCAGTCCCATCGGTCTACCCAAAACCATTTCCTGCCTAATGTGGATTTCCTTCAGTTCCTCCATCACCCTAGGTTCTCCGGCCCCTAGAACATTTGGGAGATTGTGTGTATCTTCCTCAGTAAAGACAGATCCAAAGTAACGGTTTAACTCGTCTGCCATTTCTTTGTTCCCCATAATAAATTCCCCTGCTTCTGTCTTCAAGGGACCCACATTTGCCTTGACTATTTTTTTCCTCTTCACGTACCTAAAAAAACTTTTGCTATCCTCCTTTATATTATTGGCTAGTTTACCCTCGTACCACATCTTTTCTCCCCGTATTGCCTTTTTAGTTAACTTTTGTTGCTCTTTAAAAGAGTCCCAATCCTCTGTCTTCCCACTTCTCTTTGCTATGTCATACTTCCTCTCCTTAATTTTTATGCTGTCCTTGACTTCCCTTGTCAGCCACAGGTGTCTCTTACTCCCCTTAGAGTCTTTCCGCCTCTTTGGGATAAATTGATCCTGCAACCTCTGCATTATTCCCAGGAATACCTGCCATTGCTGTTCTACCGTCTTCCCTGCTAGGGCCCCCTTCCAGTCAATTTTGGCCAGCTCCTGCCTCATGCCTCTGTAATCCCCTTTGCTATACTGTAATACTGACACTTCCGATTTTCCCTTCTGCCTTTCCATTTGCAGAGTAAAACTTATCATGTTGTGATCACTGCCTCCTAATGGCTCTTTTACCTCTAGTCCCCTTATCAGATCAGGATCATTACACAACACTAAATCCAGAATTGCCTTCTCCCTGGTAGGCTCCAGTACAAGCTGTTCTAAGAATCCATCTCGAAGGCACTCTACAAACTCTCTTTCCTGGGGTCCATTTCCAACCTGATTTTCCCAGTCTACCTGCATGTTGAAATCTCCCATAACCACCGTAGCATTACATTTGTGACACGCCAATTTTATCTCCTGATTCAACTTGCAACCAGTACCCGAGATAAATTTCAGACTACAGGGCATGAAAATGCAGTGAAAAGTCACAAAATAGATTCTTAAGAAGTAATTTTAATCTACACCACCTCTCTGGCTCTTCATACTGTCCTGACTCACCTGGAGAGATAGGGCACATACGTGAGGATGCTATTTATAGACTATAGCTCTGCCTTCAATACTGTCATCCCCACTACGCTCACCTCCAAACTCCACCAACTAGACCTCAGCTCGTCAACATGCAACTGGATCCTGAATTTCCTGACGGAGCGCCCTCAGGCAGTGAAAATGGCCCTCCACCTGTCCTCCACTACCACCCTTAGGGTTGTGTATTGAGCCCTATCCTCTACTCCCTCTTCACACATGACTGTGTTTTTGCATTCGCCACCAACACCATCGTCAAATTTGCAGATGACACAACGGTGATCGGGCTGATCTCCAACGGCGATGAATCAGCCTACAGAGCGGAGGTGCAGAACCTGGCGAGCTGGTGCTTAGAGAACAACCTGTCCCTAAACACATCTAAGACCAAGGAGTTAATTATCAACTTTAGAAAGTCACAGAATGCGGAATACGCTCCAGTCTTCATCAACGGGGATAGAGTGGTGAGAGTGTCCAGCTTCAGGTTTCTGGGCACACATATTTCAGAGGACCTCACATGGTCCACTAACACCGCTGCACTAGTCAAGAAAGCACAGCAATGGCTGTTTTTCCTGAGAACGGCCGGTCTGCCCCAACAGTTACTGATGGCCTTCTACCGCTGCACCACAGAGAGCATACTGACATACGGCATCTATGTGCGGTATCTCAGCTGCACAGCAGCGGATAGGAGAGCTGTTCAGCGGGTCGTCTGCAGAGCGCAGAGGATCATTGGGATACAGCTCCCAGCCCTGGAGGACATCTACAACGCACGCTGCCTCAGGAAAACCACCAGCATCTAATTTTACAATGACTCCACACACCCATGCCACCGTCTATTTGAACTACTTCCATCTGGCAGACGTTACAAAGCCTTCTATGGCCGCACCTCCAGACTAAGAAACAGCTTTATTCCTAGATCTATAGCTGCTCTGAATCGGTCCTGCTGAGAGCCGCCCATGATCTGTCTCTGCCCCCAGGGTCATCTGGCACAACTGACCCTGCATGAACCTTTTTTTGCAATTTATCTTGTTTCTTTCCCCCCCCCCCCTCCCTTTTGTTGTTTTTGTTTTCACCGTGATTTATTTATTAGCATCGATATGGAAGTGGCATTCTTAATCTTGTTGTACTTGTACAATGACAATAAAGATATTGTATTGTATCTGATGGGATTGGTTTGATTGCCCATATTACACATTGACCTATTTTAAGACTTATTTTAATTTCCATTGACTAACATAGAAATAAATCGTCGTGGGGTATTGAGGAAGATGCCAATCTCAGCCCATCAGTTTTTTCTGAAATAAAGTCTTTCCAATAGCCGTTAATCCTAGTTTTATTGTGTTTAAGATCGCACTGAGTTGTCACTTATTATTCGACATTTACTTTGCAAAAGGATTTTATAAAACTACTGGCAGAGCCCCCACTGGAAGAGAGACCAGGTGTAACATACGGATCACAACCCTTTTAATGGACATTCTATCCGTCAGATTTGCCCAGACCTGCTCTCCAGTGTGTCACATTTGACTCCCTGAGGCACAATAAAGATTACATGTCGAACTTCAGAGTCAATGTTTACAATTTCACAGAACGTTGGAGATTAAAGGTCAACTAGGAATCAAAAAGGTAACCAACAATTTTTTTTTTAAAGCATATTGCCTGGAGAATTGTTCATTCATATATACTGTAAATGTGACAGCACTAAACTGTATTGAAGTATTTACAACTTGACCTACAGTATGTATATTCAATACATTTACCTGTCTATGTGCGGCAAATAAAAAGCAATAAAATGAAAGTCTGAAGGTGAACTTTGAGGTATTACCAGAAAATCTACTTTTTGGTTTTTACGAATTAATATTTTGATATTTTGTAATTGTTCACAATAACATATGTATCGTTCAGCACTGTGGGAAGTATATTGAACATGGCCAATGTACTTTTAATTTAACTAATCAGTGAAATTACTTTGCTGATGTCAGCTTGAAACATGGATGATTTATTTCAGAAATAAATCATTCAGAAAATAAGAATGTATCAGTTGGGCTCATTCGCCTAAACAAACCTTTCATTACACTACTGTAGATTTTACTCAAAATATATCATCTAAAGTTTCTTCCTTGTATGCATCTTGTAAATTAGATCGAAAAATTGGGCACTCATTTTACTTCACTTAAGTTTCCAACAAACGTCAAATATAAAATGAGTAACTCATCAAAGCCATCAGGGACACAAGTAATTACTGAACTCATACCTGTGTATTTTCTGTGAAATTAAAGTAACAGCTTAAAAAAGCAAAGTGCTGGAGGAACTCAGGGGTCAGGTGGCTTCTGTGGAGGGAAATGGGGTGATGACATTGTGGGTCAGGAACACTATTAACTTATTTAATGATTCATCCTTCGTCAGCTACAGCAGAAAACACAGAACAGATTTCTGAAAGAATTGGAATTGAAAAACCTGGGAATTATCATATTTCCTGTTGCTTTGCAAAATTTGACACGATTATGAAACTCCATAGCTGGACAGAAGAAGGAAGAATTCAACAGGTCAAGCTGCATCTGCAGAGGCAAAGGGATGGCCGATGTTTCGGATTAAAATTCTGCATCAGGATTGAGAGGGTAGAGGAGAGATTATCAGTTATAAAGAGGTGGGAGAGAGGAGTGATGCAGTGACTGCCAGATGATAGGTGGAACCAGTGAACCAGGTGAGGAGGGGGATTATGTGCCGATGAAGACAGGCAGGAGGAGGGGTGGGTGGGTGAAGGGAGAAACTGAGGGGCAATGAGTGGAGACTCAAGACACTGCTTACTTATCAGATTCCAGCATCTGCAGTTATTTTTTATTTTTTTAAATGATCAAGGCATTGCTGGAATCACCAACATCTATTGCCCATCTCCAATGCCCTTAGGAAGATAGTGATGAGCTGTTTCATTGCAAAGTTACAATTATTTTGGTGAGGATACTCCCACTGCTCATCAGCAGGGGAGTTCCAGGATTCAGAACCAGTGGCCATAAGCATCTTCCTTCGTACATAATAGGAACTACCCTCTCCTGCCTTGGAATGAAAGGGAATCATTTTCCATTTGTATCAGAGCTTCTTGATGCCCCAAGAGCTGCCTTGATGTCATGGGCAATCAATCCGAATGTACCTCTCAAATTCAGCTTATCAGCCCATGACTGGTCCAGACCAAGCTCATCAGTCCATGACTGGTCCAGACCAAGCTCATCAGTCCATGACTGGTCCAGACCAAGCTCATCAGTCCATGACTGGTCCAGACCAAGCTTATCAGTTCATGACTGGTGCATCAATCTGAACCAAGGTTATGATAAGGTCTGGGGATGAATCGCCCTCGAGAAACACTGGGCATTACTGGGAAGCACTTTAATGATGAATCAGTGGTGCTTGATACCTCTATTTATGGCTTCCTTCACTTTGCTGATGATTAAGATTAGAATGATCAGGTAGCAATAAGCTGGATTAGATTCCTACTGCTTTTTTGAACAGGCATCATTGGGCAATTTTCCTCATTGTCACAAAGATGGCATCATAGCAATTGCATTTGCACAGCTAGGTGCCTTACAGCGCCAGAGACCCGGGTTCGATCCTGACTATAGGTGTTGTCAGTAATGAGTTTGTATTGAAGATAAACACAAAAAGCCGGAGTAACTCAGCGGGACAGACAGCATCAATGATCTTTGCTGTAACCAGTACTCTCAACGATTTATGGATATTGCATGGAGTGAATGAATCTGGTTGGACTTCACCGGAATTCAATCCATTTGCAGGACAGACCCATGCAGGCTTAAGCTGTACTTGTACCCATCCACTGGGTCCATTTTAATGCTCTAAATCTCTCCTGTTCCAATTACTAAACCACAAACTAGATTATCCTTAACATTACCTATTTTAGTGCATCTTACTCATATTCCTTGAATCTAGATGATGGGTGATTGATAAAATTTATAATTAGATGAAGAATTTGAACCTGAAGATTGCTCAGTGACAGGAAATGTTCCAACATATGATAAATTTGGTAACATAGTTTGGATAGCTTGAAGATTTGATGCTTTCCAATTTTTGCTCATCTCACAGGTTTTTCCATGATCTGCACGCAATGTTTTGAACACGTTACAACTTGTGATATTAGCAAGATAGTTGCACATGCTGCGTTACCCATTTGATTTTCCATCACCTTCCACAGAGCTGTTACAAATCCACCCACATTTTCTGGTTGCTTGGAGGAGAACCATGGGGACACAACTTCATTAAAATGTTCTAATGATAGTGCATCAAACTGGAATGCAGCCAAAATATTGCAGCTAGGCCAAGCAGAAATCAAAGTATGCTGAAAGAATACAAATGGTTCATAGATTCAGCTGCATTGTTGATATATTTTACAGAAAAACAAAAAATCATGCAATTATTCAGAAGGTCAGGCTGCATTTGTAGGGAGAGAAACAGTTAACATCTCAGGACAATGATCATTCTTCAGAATTCTCAGAGTATTTTTTAAAACAGAACTATCCTCTGTGGTTTAGGATTTTCTGGAATCTGGCTGATATATCAGTACAAAAATAGTGAGATATCGAGAACAATAAAATGGGAAATAAATAACATTACACAGATTTTCCTGTTTTAGTGGGAAGTTCAAACATGAAGAGAAGAGATCACTACATTGCTATTGCTGAAATTATGATGGCTTGAATGTAATTATGTATAGTCTTTCCACTGATTAGGTAGTACGCAACCAAAAAAAACCTTTTTACTGTGCCTAATATTGACATGACACATGACAATAAACTAGACTAAACTAAAAAACGACACTAAGGATTGCTGAAGTTATTTGTATTATTTTCCTTCGCGTTCTTTTCAAAAATAGATTTTAGCTTTCGGACTGCTGGAAGATGTAAAAGTGTGACTGTAATGGGGCTCTGCCCACACTACTGATGCCCTTATCCCACCAATTATCAGATCCAGGAGTTACATATATGCATATGCTTCCTCCAACCCATCTCAGGCCCACCCAACTTGGATTCCTATTTCTACCTTGCGACGATCATGACAATGTTAGAAAAAAAACTACACAGCATTTATGCTAATAATAAATTTGATGATTGTCTTGATTATGTTTTTCTTACAGCTTCTGAACCTATACATAGCAACACTGAGAGTAATGGTACAGGTGATCGACCATTGATATTTGAACCCCAGAGGTTGGGAACTAACGAATGAGGTTGATATCCAGTGTTCAAGTGTGTAAGAAATAAAGCAGAGTTCGCATTACACTTTTTCCATTTGATTTTAATTTTCTTGCCATTATGCTGTATTTATCGTAAATACGCATAAAGAAGAAAATAATAGAGGAGGCTATAGCGAGAGCTTGGGCTGGCGAGGACTGTATTCCTTGGAGCGTCAGAGGATGGGACACAAAAAGCTGGAGTAACAGTGGGTCCGGCAGCATCTCCGGAGAGAAGGAATGGGTGATGTTTTGGGTCGAGAGGTGATTTTATTAAGGAGAAAAAGTAGGGTAATAAAGATCCGGATGACATGGGTTCCAGGTGAGATGAGAAAGATTCAATAGGAATCTGAACAGAGGCAACTTTTCCCACCCAGTGGATGGTGGGTGTATGGAACGAGGTACTGGAGGAGGTAGCTAAGGCAGAAACTATAACAACATTTACAAGACATTTGGACAGGTAGATAGATAAGAAAGGTTTAGAGGGATAAAGGCCAAATGCAGACCGGTAGGACTAATGAAGATGGGGCACCTTGGTTGGCACAGGCAAGCTGGGCCAAACGGTCTGTTTCCATGCTGTATGACCCTTTGACTCTAATCGATGCAGATACTGTAGAATACAAGGTGGTCTGAGCACATTTTCACAACATCCTTGCACAGGAAAACTGTTTTTGACAAAGCTATGAAGTTAACAAAACCTAGCAAAATTTGCTTTTCTCCTAACTTAATTGGTCATCAGGACAAAACAATGTCCTTGCAAGCAACGATCGCAAAACCAGCATTTCCTCTTTAAAGGGATATTTCCATACAAATTCTTAAGTATTGATTGTCATGAGCGCCAACTCCACAATATTCATTAATAATTTCCACCCACTCAGGAACAATGTCACCAACAATTGCAATAGTAAATCAGCTGAATGGGCCATTTCAGCGTGATCGAACCTGAATGTTACCATCTTAATGAGCTCTGTTCCTCGTAATCATTGTCAATGCTGACAAATATGTACACTCTTAAATTGCTGTCAAATGGCAAGCAGAATTTATCTATCTTGTTCGTAGAGTCGTTTCATTTACATTGGCAAATTGGCCACTTTATCTTAAGGTACAGCCTATTTCATTTCAAATGATTAATGTCTCAGATACATAATTTATACACAAAACATTTTTTTAAATCCAAATAAGATTTTCAATTTCACAGTAGTTATCAAAGTGGCAGATACAGAGCAGACAGTTCGGCAGTTTAAACCAGATGATTGCCATAGTTCTCATGATCAGGTATGCAACTATATTGAATACATTTTTTAAAAATTCTGTGTCATGTTCAATCACACTTGTGTACACAGAATGTCCCTGCTAATTTCACATCACAAGATCCTGAAAAGATTTAACGCATAATAGAATTTATCACCATATTGCCACTGGTAAGATCCTAGTTGTAAGGTTAAGCAGAACCATCTACCTTCTAGGGCACTGGTTACCAGCATAAGTGCCAGGATTTACAGAATTTAGTGGTTGACAAGCAAAAAGGCCTTTTTGCTATCATTCTTATCTGCACCCCACAGCTCCAGCTGAAAGTCTGCAGAGTCGGCGTGGACTCGGTGGGCCGAAGGGCCTGTTTCCACGCTGTATCTCTAAAGTCTAAAATGGCCTTTTGAATGAACATTCTGATCTGCACCTCACTGCTCTCCTGCTCTACCGAGTGCTGTATAGAACCCAAGATCCCAGTGTAGTCTCCCACCCTTTGTATCTGTGGACATCCCTATCTCCCACAATCCAGGTGGAACTATGTCATTGCATCGGGACAGTTCAACAGCTTTTAGCTTCTTGCTTTAGATCTCCCTCCAAAAAGCTTCAACCTTCTTTGTAAAGCTGTGTTGGTTTCCCAGGGATTCATTTCTATTTTTAAATACCACATTTTATTCAAAGGCATTTGTGGTTCCTTTATACTTGAAAATAAATGCAATTATTGTTTTAAAGTACCAAGGGAAAATAGAAAGAGCCTGAAATTGAAATGAAGTCACAGCTGGGAGATGGCCATTCTGCCACAATGAACAGCAAGACTTAATCATGGTCAGTGATTCAACAGACAGGGCTACCTACGCTGGCTGCCATGGACATTCAGGGGCTGAATGAACCACATGGATAGGCCTTTGCATAGATCAGCTGGGGGCTTATGCCAAAGATCAAACTGGAGTAAACAACATAAACTGGATGTTGTGCAATCAGCAAACTAAGCAGCTCACCAGTCATTGGGCATTTTGCCCCAGAGTTCCACACCAATCAGGTCCATATCTCCAACTTCTTTTATTAAGGCAAGCTGGATACTCGACATGAACTGACTTGTTCAAGTATTTTGGTACCTCATCTATCTCAAAAGACAGGTTTTAATCCTAATATTTTACCAAGATTGCCATTTGAAATAATCTCTATCAAAGATATGTCATTACATTATAATAATATGAATTAAGAAAAAGACAACCTTTACGACATCTTCAAAACTGAGGATCACAGTCCTTTCAATGTTATTTACCTTTTGTCGTCTGCAGCAGTGATGGCAATTAAAGGAACAGTCTTCAATGCAAGAGTTGTTGGTCTTGGTACGTGTTCTGTTTCTGATTTTTTTTCTAGGTCATATTGTTCAGCCACTCTGAAGGCTAGTGGTGGAAGCTGCAGAGCATGAAATGATAGCCTTCGTACAAGATATGGTTCCATTGCTGAACTGAGTATTTCCAACTCCAAATTAGCAGACTCCGACATCTCGTCTGTGCTCTGCACAAAAGAAGCATAATTGTATTAATTATAATTAATAACTAACATAATCTGTGACAAGAATCGTTGATATAACGGACTGCCTGACCGCGGGAACCCTTGCAGCCTTTGTTATAGCCAAGCACAACAACCTCCTCCATTAAAGGCACAAAGTGCCGGAGTAATTCAGAGGGGAAGATTTACAATGCAGGTTTTTTTTAACTCAGAGAGTGGTAGGTGCCTGGAATGTGCTGCTGGGGAACTGATGGAAGCAGTTGTAATGTTTAAGAGGTCTTTAGATAGACACATGAACAGTAAGGGAATGGAGGGAATGGAGGAAGTTTCAGGCTGATGCGTAGCGTAAATTGTTATCCTGTTCAGCATAGACACCATGTACTGAAAGGCCTGTTCCTGTGTTATTCTATGTTATGTTCTATGTTGTATCTAACAAGTTCCCAGGTGCAATATTCAAATTGCTTTTTATTGTCATTCAAAAATAGATTTGAATGAAATTGTCGTTACCATGCGGTCATAAACAATAAAGAGCACAAGACACACAATTACATAGTTTAACACAGACAACCATCACAGTGATTCCTTCAGGCACACCCTCACTGTGATGGAAGGCAAAGAAAAGTATTATCTCCTGCTCTGTTCTTCTCCTGCGGTCAGGCAGTCCGGTATATCTGGTGTAGCTAGGGCATCGCTTTATCAGAGAAAAATCCTGGCACCTCAAAAATAGTCCATATTATCAAGAATTTCTAGGCTAATATCATTGCAAATTTACACTGACCATGTTTGGCTGTAGAGTGAATCTGTGTGGAAACAGGCCCTTCGGCCCAATCTGCCTACACTGGCCAACAATGTCCCAGCTACACTAGTGCCACTTGCCTGAGTTTGGTCCAGATCCCTCCAAACCTGTCCTATCCATGTACTTGTCTAACTGCTTCTTAAATGTTGGGATAGTCCCACTACCTCCTCTGGCAGCTTATTCCATACACTCACCACCATTTGTGTGAACAAGTTACCCCTCAGATTCCTATTAAATCTTTTCCCCTTCATATCATATCATATCATATCATATATATACAGCGCGGAAACAGGCCTTTTCAGCCCACCAAGTCCGCGCCGCCCAGCGATCCCCACACATTAACACCATCCTACACACACTAGGGACAATTTTTTTTTTTTTTAAATTTTTTTTACATTTACCCAGTCAATTAACCTACATACCTGTACGTCTTTGGAGTGTGGGAGGAAACCGAAGATCTCGGAGAAAACCCACGCAGGTCACGGGGAAAACGTACAAACTCCTTACAGTGCAGCACCCGTAGTCAGGATCGAAACTGAGTCTCCGGCGCTGCATTCGCTGTGAAGCAGCAACTCTACCGCTGCGCTACCGTGCCGCCCTGAAACCTGAAACCCATGTCCTCTTGTCCTCGATTCCCCTACTCTGGGCAAGAGACTCTGTGCATCTACCCAATCTATTCCTCTCAAGATTTTATACACCTCTATGAGATCACATCCTCCTGCGCTTCAGGGAACAGAGTCCCAGCCTACTTAACCTCTGCCTTTCACTCAGACCCTCTAGTCCTGGCAACATCCTTGTAAGTCTTCTCTGTGCCCTTTCCAGCTTGACAACATCTTTCCTTTTACATGTTTCCCAGAACTGAACACAATACTCTAAATGCGGTCTCACCAACATCCTTTACAACTGCAACATGACCTCCCAACTTCTAAACCCAATACTCTGACTGGTGAAGGCCAATGTACCAAAAGCCTGTGTGACCACCTTATCTACCTACGGCCACCTGATCTACCTAGACTCTATGACTCTACAGCCAGACGTGGTCAGTGTTAATTTGCAATGATATTAGCCTAGAAATTCTTGATGATAGGGACTATTTTGGAGGTGCAATAATTTTTCTCTGATTAAGTGATACCCTAGCTACACCAGGGATCATGCACCTGCACTCCTGGACCCTCTGTTCTACAACACTCCCCAGAGCCCCACCATTCCTGCCCATGTTAGACTTCCCAAAATGGAACATATCACATTTCTATGTATTAAATTCCATGTGCTTCCCATGCATCCTCTACATCACAAGCCTGGATTGAGTAGACATTGCCCTTAGTCCTTTCTACAAACTCTGTACTTCACTACTGATTTCACTCATCTCCTCAGCTATTGTTTCAGGATAAACTACATTGTAAGGTTAAAGTGGACAATATATCCTGTTAATACGTTGCATGTTTATATGCCTGAACTCCATATGCACTCTCCATTGACAGGTTTTGCAACAGGAGTACAACTTCATAAAATTAATCTTGTTTCTAATTTTGAACTGTTAATTATGCACTCATTACATTTTCACTGAATGTTTAATGAGCAGAACATTTTATTTAAATTAAGCTGAATAATTACAATTATTATAATTTTTGGTATATTGCTCAACAAACCATAGATGCAAAATTAATTAATTTTTAATGGTTATTTCATTTTAATAGATGAACAAGCCACTTGACCCCGAGAGTGAATGTAACATGGATTCCCCAGAATTATTTCAGAGATGAGGAGTGTTTGACGGATAGGCCTGGCTTCATTGAAGATTGTAAGCTTGCGATGAGACCTTTGAGGCATTGACAAGGTAGATGTTACCAAAACATGGAGAATATAGAAATCAGGAAAACAGTCTCTAGATAGAGGGCAGCTATTTAGGGCTCAGAAAGGGAGAAATGTCTTCATTCAGAGAATTGTAACTCTTTCAAATTTTCAGTTATTGTACATAACAAGGTTGGGTTCAATATATTTTTGGAGAATGGACTTAGAAATGGAAATCAGATGAGAAGGGGACGTGAAGTACATGATTAGACATGACATTAAATCCTGGAGTAAGCTCAAGAATCCATCTGACCTCCTGCCATTTCTGATCTGATGTTTTTAAAATTCCTGCAATTGCTTGAAAATGCAACGTTAATTAAAGCGACGAACTATCTAACTTCCTGTGCATTGGCGAGATATCTGAACAGCAGATCTGTCATCTGTCAACATTTAATACAAAGTACAAGTAGAAGTCGCATCATTCAATGACAACTGATCTGATTGAATCTTTTTGTGGAATGGGTTATTAACTTATAAGTCAGCATTTTGTGATTCCTTAGAACATTGTTCAATGTTCGCAGAGATCAAAATTTACATGAGTTATTTTAACAAGGATTGCTGACCACATTATTTCATAATATATTCTTGGTTGCCCTCTGGAGCTTTTGAATAAAGCTAACTCGCGTTTCATGTCAATATCAGCAACAACTCAAATGTGCAAGTTTCCAAAGCATTGACATTTGTTTTTAATTGACAGCTGCAACAAGGGAGCATTACTCTTGAAACAGAGAGAAAAACATCAGTTCAATCTGTTCAGAATTAATTAATTAACCCTTCTCAAGCGTGAAGCTTCAGTAATTAACTGGCATGTTTGGAATTGCATCAAAACCATTTCCAACCAAAATATTACTGCACCTATTTTAAGCACCCTATAATGTACTTATCAGCTTTTGGACAAAATCTACATAAAGTCCTGTGAGACAAAATATAAAAAATATCACACAGGATTTTCATTTTATTTACAAAATCTAAGAATACCCCTATAAACAGTTCTGCCAATTATTTGGCTTCTGCTGGTGAGACAAACTCTTGTTAATCAAAAATAAAATACTGCAGATTCTGGAAATCTGAATCAAATATTTTTTTAAATGCTAAAAATACTCAGCAAGATACATGGTGAAAAATAAAGAATTGACAGATGAATTTTACTTTCCAAATGCAGATCTGTCATCGAGTACATATAGTCAACAGCACAGAAATAGGCCCTTCGGCCCAACTTACCCATTCCATCCAAGATGACCCATCTGCACTGGAGTTATCGAGTCATACAGTGTGGAAACAGCCCCTTCAGCCCAGCTTGCCTACGCCAACTAACTTGCTCCATCGACACTAGTCCCATTTGCCCACATTTGGCCCATATCCCTCCAAACCTTTCCCATCCATGAACCCTTCCAAATGTTATTTAAATGTTGTTATAATACTTGCCTCAACTACCTCCTCTGCAGTTCTGTTTAGTTTATTGTCAAATGTACCGAGGAACTGCGAAAAGCTTTTGTTGCATGTTATCCAGTCAGTAGAAAGACAATACATGATCACGATCGTCAATGCAGTTTCTTCTGTATAACCATCACTCGCCGTGTGAGACAAATGCTGTTCAGGTTCCTATTAAATCTTTCTCCTCTTATCTTTAAACTATGTCCTCTGGTTCTTGATTCCCCTGCTCTGTGTAAAAGACTCTGTGCTATTTCCATCATGATCTTATACACCTCTACAAGGTCACCACTCAGCCGCCTGCGCTCCAAAGAATGAATTCCTGGCATTTCTCCTCACTGCTGAGGCCCACAAATCCTGGCAACATTCTCGTAAATCTTCTTTGCGTTCTTTCCAGCTTAACAACATCTTTCCTATAGAAAGGTGACCAAAACTGAACACAATACTCCAAATGTAGCCTCACCAACGTCTTGTAACATAACATCCCAATTCTATACTCAATACCCTGATGAAGGCCAATGTACCAAAAGCCTCCCCGTCCACACTATCTACCTGTGGCGCCAAGTTCAAGGAACTATGTACTGACACTCCTAGATCCCTCTGCTCTTCATCACACCCTGGCCCTTGCCATTCACTGTGAAGGTCCTGCCTTGGTTTGACTTCCAAAATGCAACTCCTCACACTTATCTTAATTAAACTCCAATAATCATTCCTTGGCCCACTTTGCCCAACTGATCAAGATCCTGCTGTAATTTTTGATAGCTATCTTTGCTATCAACTATACCACCCATTTTCGTGTCATCTGCAAACTTCCAAATCGGGCCTTGTAATTCTCATCCAAATTGTTGCTATAAACTGCAAACAACAATGGACCCAGCACAGATCCCTGAAGCACAGCCTGTAGTCACAGGCCTCCAGTCTGAAAAAACAAACGACAACATCATCCTCTGCTTCCTTCCATAAAGACAATTCTCTATCCAGTCACCTAGCTCTCTCTGAATCTTATGTGATCTAATCTTCCAGATCATCCTGCTGCGTGGAACCCTATCCAATGCCTTGCTCGAGTTCATATCGACAACGTCTACGGTTTTGCACTCATCAACCTTCTTGGTTACTTCTGCTGAATTTCCTCAGTCTCCTCATGAAGTAGAGGCATTGGTGTGCCTTCTTGGCTGTCACATCAATGTGATTGGTCCACGACAGATTGCTGGTAATATTAATGACACGGAAAGGTGTGGCTTTCAAGTCCACATGTTTGAGTACGGAATCCTAAGTAAGGGAAGGACCTGGAAAATGCATATAGAAACATAGAAACATAGAAAAATAGGTGCAGGAGGAGGCCACTTTGTACTTCGAGCCAGCACTGCCATTCATTGTGATCATGGCTGATCTTCCACAATCAGTAACCCGTGCCTGCCCTCTCCCCATATCCCTTGATTCCACTAGCCCCTGGAGCTCAATCTAACTCTCTTTTAAATTCATTCAGTGAATTTGCTTCTACTGCTATCTGTGGCAGAGAATTCCACAAATCAGAATATCCTGTCTACAAAACCCAAAGGCATGTTTACATGCTTTGTCATACACCATATTCATTTTAAATTGTAACCTGTTGTAACAAGAACAGCAGTAGGCAAGCTCTGTGTAAATAGATAACAGTGTAATTACAAGCATTAGTCATTAGCATGTGCTTTGCAATCTGTACCTGGAAAGGTTACTGAAAATGCTTTTCTGAAATTGATGCCATACTGCCCATCCTGACCAAATTGGCATTCTGGGCTAGTCCCATTTGTTTGCATTTGGCCCAAATCCCTCTAAACCTTTCCTATCCATATATCCATCCAAATGTCTTTAAAAAGTCATAATTGCATCTGTTTCTATAGCTTCCATTGGCAATCCTACCACTGGAATTCCAAATGCTCGAATGCCTCTTTCCCATTGGATCCAGGACATCTTCGTCAGAATATCTCTATGCCCCATCACTGCCCTCCTCCTCACCATTTCTTTTCCTTTCAGTGTTCACAAAAGCTAGAATGATTTTATGCTATTTCTGTAGGAAAATAACTGGAGATGCTGGTACAAATCGAAGGTATCACAAAATGCTGGAGTAACTCAGCAGGTCAGGCAGCATCTAGGAGAGAGGGAATGGGTAATGTTTCGGGTCGAGACCCTTCTTCAGACTGATTCGGGTTGAGACCCTTCTTCAGACTTATGCTATTTCTTGTTTCCTGAACAAAAAAGGTGTCAAACACCAAACTTCGGGGTCACTTTGCATTTGTTCAGTTAGCAGTGTCACCCTCTCCCCAACCCTCACTTCACACCATTAATAAGTTCAACTAATCCCTGCTAAAATCTTTGGTAAAACAACCCACATCACCCCCTGATACTGCCCTCCCTCTCCAGACAACATTAAATGATGTTACAAAACCTTTAGATCCCAGAGGGTGCAGCTATGTTTGCAGTAATTCTTCAATTCTATTACACACTTCCTATACGATACGATAGAAATGTATTTATCCCAGGAGGGAAATTGATCAATTATCACAGAAGTACTAATATGCAGCAGACAACTCAAGCTAAATTCTTGTGCTCCATTTGTACATTTAATTTAAATAATGTACACAAATAATCACATGATCCAATTGCTCTTTTTAATGTTTGTATCCAGACAGTATAAGGGAATTATCCATTATGGCCTGGTGAAGACGATGAGAGCATAACATAAGGGAATGATCTGGGAGGTTAGCATCCCTGGAATCAAGGACATGGAGGCAAACTGGGTCCAAAATTAGCCTGGCAATAGGAGGCAGAGGGTCATTGTAGAAGGTTCTTCTTGTGATTGGAAGCTCGTGTCCAGTGGTGCACTGCAGGGATCAGTGAAAATATGATTAGTAAGTTTGCAGATGACACAAAAATTGGCATTGTTGTTGAGAGTGAGGAGGATAGTTATGTGTTATAGGATGACATTGATTATTTGACAAGAGGCACAGAGATGGAAGATAATCACAATAAGTGCATAATCTTGCAATTTGAGAGGGTAACTAAAGATAGGAAATACACAATAAATGACTGGGCTCTCGAGAATACTGATGAATAAAGGGGCACCAGTGTACAAGTCCAAGGATCTCTGAAAGTGACAGCACTGGTAGATAATGTGGTAAAGTCAGCACAGGGGAATTTGCCTTCATTAGCCGGGAAATATAACAACGGGGAGATTATGGTACAACTCTACGAAACATTGGTTAGGCCGCAGTTGAAGTATTATGCACACCTTTGGATTGTAGAAAATATAGAACATAGAACGGTACAGCACATGAAGGGGCCTTTTGACCCACAATGTTTGTGCTGAACATGATGCCAAGTTAAAACTAATCTCATCTGACTGTACACGATCCATATTCTGTGTCATATCTGCCTCCATCTCCACTGTTCCAGTTCCCACCGCTCTCTGTATAAGAAACTTGCCTCAAACATCTCCATTAAACTTTCCTCCTCACCTCATGCCCTCTACTTGTGGACATTTTCAACCTGGGAAAAAGGTTCTGACTCTCTACCCGATCGATGCCTCACAATTTTATATAATTTCAGCAAAGTCTCCCCTCAACCTCTGACATTCTAGAGAAACTAATCCAAGTTTTTCAAACTTTCCCAATAGCTAAAACGCTCCAATTCAGGCAGCGTTCTGATAAAATTATTCTGCACCTTCTCCAAAGCCTCCACATGTTTCCCGTAATAGGCAAGCAGAACAGCACATAATACTCCAAGTGTGGCCTAACCAAAGTCCTATAGAGCTGCATCATGACTTCCTGATTCTTATATTCAATGCCCCGAACAATGAAGGCAAGCACACCACATGCTTTCTTAACCAACCTATCTATTAGTGCTGCCACCATCAGTGAGTTATGAACTTGAATTCCACAATTCCTCTGCCCCACAAGGCTGTTAAGGGTCTTGCCATTAACTGTATCCTCTCTCTTTACATTCAACCTCCCAAAGTGCATCTTCTCACACTTGCTCTGGTTAAACTCCATCTACCATTTCTCTGTCCATTTCTGCAGCTGGTCTATATCCCGCTGTATTTTCAGACAGCATTCCTCATGGTCTGCAAAAACTGAAATTTTGGTATTGTCAGCAGACCTAATCACCGACCTATCTACATTTACATCAAAGATATCACAAAATGCTGGAGTAACGCAGAGAGTCAGGCAGCATCTCAGGAGAGAAGGAATGGGTGATGTTTCGGGTCGAGACCAAGGCAGATATTCACACAATGCTTAAATATCTAGATGAGCACTTGGAATTGCCAAAGTATAAACGGTTATGGACAGCCCGATGGTAAATAAATTAGATAGTCATAATGGGCAGGGTCAAGAGGCATGATATGTGCTGACTCCCTGACTCCGTGGCAACAAACTTAGAGGAGAAATGTAGGTAATGTGACCTGTTACTCCTGCAGGTTTGCAACATGGAATTTCATTCCACTGCTCTGTCAAAACCATGACAGACTAGATTTAGGTTTATATTTATTATTGTCACGTGCACTGAGCCACAGTGAAAAACTTTGTTTTGCAAGTTATCTAAATGGATCAGATAATACTATACATAAATACAATGCAAAACTCAAGTACAATAGACAGAACAAATGAGAAGGTACCAAGTGCAGAATATAGTTCTCAACATTGCAGCACATTAGTTCCAAAGACTAAGTCCAATTTCTGCAATGTTGAAGAGGTAAATCGGATAGTACCTTAGCTTATGGGGACTGTATCCTAGCACATGTACAGGCTGCACTGTTCCAAAGCAAGTCAATTTAGAAAGAGAAGCACCAGAGACCATCCGTCTCTGGTTCTCCACTTAGCAGGAGACTCATTGGATTATGAATAGAAGTAAGAATATTGGATAAAATGTTGTATTTTTCTCAGTCTCAAGGAACTAAAGCAATTATGGAGCTCAACCTTTTTTTATTGAGAACATCAAACTGAAATTTGTTTACCAATTTATACAACATTACACAATGTAGCATGTTTACCGGAAATATCAATGCACTGCACAAAAAGGGCCAGAGCAGACTTTACCTGCTGAGGAGACTCAGGTCCTTTGGAGTGCAGGGGGCACTCCTAAGGACTTTCTACAACACTGTGGTGGCATCAGCCATTTTCTATGGAGTGGTCTGCTGGAGCAGCAGCATCTCAGCAGCAGGAGGGAAGAGACTCGACAAGCTGATCAGGAAGGCCAGCTCTGTCCTGGGTTGCCCCCTCGACTCAGTACAGACGGTGGGAGAGAGGAGGATGATGGCAAAGATAACATCGCTGCTGGACAACGACTCCCACCCCATGGAGGACACTGTCACTGCACTGAGTAGCTCCTTCAATGACAGACTCCTTCACCCCAAGTGTGTGAAGAAGAGATATCGGAGGTCCTTCCTTCCCGCTGCTGTGAGACTGTACAACCAGTGCTACTCCCAGCAGACCAGTCAACAGACCAGTCAGCAGTAACAGTAAAGGAAAACACAGTAAATGATGACAATTATCCTTATCTTTATTTTTATTTATAATGAATGTCTCTTGCTATCCACTTTGCTGCTGTAACACTGCAAATTTCCCCAGTGTGGGACAAATAAAGGAATATATTATTATAATTATTATTATTACCAACGGAAGAGAGACGGTGATAAAAATTATCTTCTGCTTTAGAGAAAGTTTTCACTGAGAATAACACATTTTTTCATGGAATAAACGGCACATGTTCATTTGAGTCTATCCAACTCATTATCCTGAATTCTTGCTGTTATGGCTCTGTGGATTCAGATTCTGAATGAGTCAACAAGTTGTCAGTCTTCTTATCAAATTCATGCTCACTGTAACAATTAAGCTTCTTCTCCTGTTTTAATTCATGGAGATTTGCACTGATATTGCAGGGTTCTGAGGCAGTCCATCTGAAGCTAATGTTTTTGCAATTATCTTTCAGAATTAATCATAACCATCTGGCACACTTTCACAGCAAAGTGCAGAAATTCAGGAAAAACTTTAGCATGGATGGCCTTACATAGTGCTTTATAAATTCTGAGTTTGTTTGCTGTAGGATATTGAAAAGAAAAAAAGAAACAATTGAGACAGAAATAGAATTCATGCTTTGATAATAGAATAGATTATGAATTTAGAATCTGAAACATGTGTCACCAGCACTATTTATGCTTTATTAGAATAACACCAGTTAGAATAACACCATTTCAGAGACACCACAAATCCATGAAAGATCTGAATAAAATAAAAAGGATTTGACTTCTCACTTTTTTATTGCATGCAAAATCATGTGGCAGAGAGGATCCTCGCTTCATAAAATCTGTGTAAATTTGACCATTTAAATCAGTAGAATAAAAATAGATAGGGGTTCTTTAACGGAAAGCAACTTGTTATACAAAATCACATATCATAACAGAAATTCATCTTAGCAAACCTCAAAAAATTGGTATTACCCACATGAAAATTGCATTAAGATTTTGGTCATCTATTTTGCTCACATTTCTGAGCAAGTTAATACCAGTCTTTAATGAAGCAAATAATTTTTGAAGCAAGGAGTTTGTTTGCTCAAACACTGTCCAGTTAACCCAAATGATATTGGGGTTGTACACAACCCCAATATTAATTTCCAATGAGATTTTCTGAATCATAAGTGTTCGTTCGAAAAAGAACAAGCTTTTAATATTTCTTCCTTAGGTGAAAGGAAAATACCTTTGTTAGGTAGATGAAAATTGAATGTTACTTAAAAGGTCAGATTGCTGTTCAACTCTCTGCCAAAACAATCCCAGGTAGACCAAGTGGTTTCAGCAGAATCCACCTCACAATTAAGTGGTTGAACTACAAAAAGGAAGCCTGCAATAGAAACATAGAAAATAGGTGCAGGAGGAGGCCATTCAACCCATCGAGCCAGCACCGTTATTCATTGTGATCATTACTGATCACCCACAATCAATAACCCATGCCTGCCTTCTCCCCATATCCCTTGATTCCACTAGCCCCTAGAGCTCTATCTAATTCTCTCTTAAATCCATCCAGTGATTTGGCCTCCACTGCCCTCTGTGGCAGAGAATTCCACAAATTCACAACTCTCACCTCAGTTTTAAATTGCCTCCCCTTTATTCTAAGACTGTGGCCCCTGGTTCTAGACTCGCCCAACAATGGGAACATTTTTCCTGCATCTAGCTTGTCCAGTCCTTTTATAATTTTATATGTTTCTATAGGATCCCCTCTCATCCTTCTAAACTCCAGTGAATACAAGCCTAGTCTTTTCAATCTTTCCTCATATGACAGTCCCGCCATCCCAGGGATCAATCTTGTGAATCTACGCTGCAACTAACAGAATGTTGCTCATTAAAAAGTAAAAAACTCAGAGTTTCAAAGGAAGTTTATGTAAGGACACAAGTACCCTCTACAAATGCCTAGATTTCTGAGAATCCTGTACCACAGCCAAATGATTGTAGCCATTTATATACCACCTTTCACAACCTTGAGACGTGACAGAATTCTTCATGTTGAAGTAATGATCGCTGTACTAACAGGAAATGCATATCCAATTAACGCACACACACAAAACACATTGGTGCAAACACAATAAACTGAGAGATCTTCCAGGAATGCCTTTGAAATAGTGGCATGTGGTCTTTTACATCCATCTGAACATGCCACCTCTGTTGAACATATCCTGTCAATGTCAAAATAGCAGACAAAACAGCATTCTCTAAGTACTGCACAGTCGTGGTAGCCAAGATTTTATGTTTGTCGGTGAAAAAAGACTTGAACCATCAACTATCCTCTCTAAAGTCTTGTGCTACTCAGCTTGCTCCAGTGCTCACCACAATATTCAACCTCTCCTTGGCAAAGTCCGTGGTCCCTGCATGCTTCAAAAGATCCATCATTGTACCGGTGCCAAAGAATGCCTCTCCAGCGTGTTTAAATGACTACCGACCGGTGGCCCTCACCTCGGTTGTCATGAAATGCTTGGAGAGGCTAGTCAAGAAGCACATCTGCGCCCTCCTTCCTCGCAACATGGACCCACTACAGTTCGCATACCGTCCGAACAGGTCCACGGATGATGCGGTCTCCCAGGTTCTACACACCGCTCTCTCTCATCTGGACAGCCAGGGGGGCTATGTGAGGATGCTGTTCATTGACTTTAGTTCAGCATTCAACACAATAGTCCCCAGCAGACTGGTTGAGAAGCTGCTGGAACTGGGGCTTAGCACCCCTCTGTGTGCCTGGGTCCTGGACTTTCTCACTGCCAGGCCCCAAGTGGTCAGGATGGGGGAACACACATCTAGCTCCCTCACCCTGAACATAGGATCCCCCCAGGGCTGCGTCCTTAGCCCCCTATTGTACTCCCTGTACACACATGACTGTAGGGCCAGGTTCAGCTCAAACTCCATCATCAAGTTTGCTGATGACACTGTGGTGGTGGGCCGGATCTCCAACAACGATGAGAAGGCCTACCGGGAGGAGGTGGCTGATCTGGCACTCTGGTGTCAGGACAATAGCCTCCTCTTGAATGTCACTAAAACAAAGGAGCTGATTGTGGACTTCAGAAGGGCTAAACATCCAAGGACGTACACGCCACTGGAGATAAATGGGTCTATTGTGGATAGGGTGAGCAGTTTCAAATACTTGGGAGTCCGCATCGCAGAGGATCTGACGTGGGCAACGCACATTGCCGCACTGGTGGGTAAGGCTAAGCAGCGCCTTTACCACCTTAGACAACTGAGGAAATTCAGAGTGTCGCTGAGGATCCTTCATTGCTTCTACTCTGGGGCTGTAGAGAGCATCCTGTCCGGCAACATTACAGTCTGGTTTGGGAACAGCTCTGCCCAGGACAGGATGGCCCTGCAGAGAGTAGTGCGTTCGGCAGAACGCACCATGGGAACTACACTCGTCCCCCTGCAGGACCTATACATCAGGAGGTGCAGATCCAGAGCAAGCAAGATCATGAGGGACCCCTGCCACCCCAGTAACGGACTGTTCCAGATGCTACGGTCAGGCAAACGCCTCCGCTGTCACGCTGTGAAAACGGAGAGGATGAGACGGAGCTTCTTCCCACAGGCCATCAGGACTGTCAACTTTGATAACCCCAGAGACTAAATTTTTGTCGACACTTTTGGTGCTATGTTTAGTAACTTATTAACTTTATTTATTGTAACTGTAATTATTTTTGTGCACAACCCGCAGGCATTGCCACTTTCATTTCACTGCACATCGAGTATGTGTATGTGACAAATAAATTTGACTTGACTTGACTTGACTTGAGGGGAGATATAACTTTGCAAAAAATGCACAAAGTGCTGAAGTAACTCAGTGGGTCAGGAAGCATCCCTGGAGAATATTGATAGGTGACATTTTGGGTCAGGACCATTCTTCAGACTGACTATAACTTTGCAAAATTGAGCCCAAGTTAAATGATGCTGAACAATTTAGAAATGAAGAAATAATTTGCATTTGTAGAACAGCTTTTCCCTCAGTCACAAAGTGCGTCAGAGTGTGGGGTCACTGTTGTAACGGGGGAAAAGAAACAAACAAACTGCATAAAACCAGTAAAGAGAGAACTGACTAAATAATATCAACCATGGCACAAATATTGGTGGAGAACTTCCCTACTCTTCTTCATACAGTGCTGTTGACTCTCTCCATTCATCTGACTTCATGAAGTGAAGTTTATTCTCAGCTCAGTTCCAAATAGCTTACTCCTTGTAGATCTCATCAGTGTACTTTTGTTTTAGATTTTTCGTCAAACATTCTTCTTCTGTGAAGCCGATCAAGTCCTTTAAGAATTTTCAGTTTCAATGATATCTCCTCTCATCTTTCCAAACTCTAAACAATACAGTCCTAGTTTATTCAAATTCTCTTCTTAAGAAACCCACCACCACTCAAACCGAATTGCACAACACTCTCTCCATGGAAAATAAATATTTTCTGAGGCTTGGAGACCAAAACTGAACATAATATTATGATTGGCAATGGTTTATTATTGTCCCTAAGATCAGTGAAAATACTCAACACAATTGTGATTTCAGCAAGGCCCTGCATAATTACAGTAAAATACCCTTACTCCTGTAATCAAACTCTCATAATAATGGCTAGTTAGTAATGTACCTGATTAGTTGCTGAACCTGTGTATTGGTTTTCAGTGGTTTGTGTACAAGTACAACCAGGTCCATTGGAAAATCAACACTACTGATTCAGCATTTTTTCCATATTGTGTTTCATCGGCCTTTCTTGTCTGTTCACTCAGCTTGCCTCTGGCCCTCTTGTCTGTTCACTCAGCTTGCCTCTATCCCTGCTCCACACTGACGATCCCACCTGGTTTAGTATCATCAGCAAACTTAGAAACATGACACGTTGACCACAGCCAAATTGTTGGTATAGATCATGAGCAGCTTGGTAGATAGACACAAAATGCTGGAGTAACTCAGCGGGACAGGCAACATCTCTGGATAGAAGGAATAGGTGACATTTCGGGTCAAGACCCTTCTTCACACACGTCACCCATTCCTTCTCTCCAGAGATGCTGCCTGTCTCGCTGAGTTACTCCAGCATTGTGTGTCTATTTTCAGTGTAAACCTGCTTCTGTAGTTCCTTCCTACACTTGAACAGCTTGGTCCCTGTAGTAATTAACCACAGCCTGTCAGATCTACTTACTTTCACTCATTTTGCTCTGTGTTCAACAACCAATTGTTAATCCATGATAATACTCCAATTTCATTTTCCCTGTCTATTAGCCACTTTATTAAAATCCTCATTGAACTGCTCCATTCTATTTTGTTTCTTTGGTCAATATACAGAATCTTTTACCCAGAGTAAAGGAATCAACCATCAGAACACATAGGTTTAAGGTGAGAGGGGAAAGATTTAATATGAACCCGAGGGGCAACTTTTACACACAGATGTTGGATATATGGAAGGAGCTGTCAGGGGAGGTAGTTGAGGCAGGCACTATAACAACATTTAAAAGACATTTGGACAGGTACATGAATAGGAATGGTCTAGAGTGATATGGGCCAAAAACAGGCAGGTGAGACTGGTGTAGAGGGGCATCTTGGTGGACATGGACAAGTTTTGGCTGAAGGGCTGTTTCCACTTTGTCTGACTCTATGACTCTAAACCCTCAAATCCAAATGCAATGCATCTACTGGTTCCTCTTATTCTACTGACCATTCTATGCTCAAAGAATACCAGTGGAGTACAAACTTGATATTATCTTCATAAACCCATGTTGACTCCACTCAACTAAAAGGTAACTTCTCCAATAGTACAGCAGCACTAAGCACTGAGCTAGTGGCAGCCTCGATAATCGTGCTCGGGACATACTTATGAGAGTGCTTGTATTTGAGAGTGCTTCTAAATGACAGGACAGGAAATAATTTAAAATGTTTTGACGTTTTATATTTTGACAAAATCGATGTTTATTTAGCTCACAGCACTTCCAAGCAACTTTTAATCATTTTAAATTTCCCTTTCCTTTGCAAATGTGTTTGTCAATCAATTATTTAAATGAACTGACCTTGAAAATGTTGGATCAGGTTAAGTTTCATCATGACCAATAAGTATAGGGCGAGTTGGCAGATTTCACAATTAATCCCAGAATATGCAAGTAAAATTCAATTGTTTAGAAGTTAAACTGCACCGTGTGTTTTTATGTAATAATTCCTGGGCAGTTCATAGAATTAGGTAGATGGTTGCTTTCTTGTTTCATACCCAACGTTGGTTGCAGCCAGGTAATGTTGTCCAATTCCTTTGTAGAAATGAAGAGCAAAGGTGACTCGCACCCAGAAATGCAGGCTTGAATATCAAGAGTGACTGAAAACTAACTGGAAATGGGTGTTTTCACATTTGAACTGTTTCTGCAACCTGTTGCTATAATATATTTCCTTTCCAAAATCATTGCTGAATGTTGGCAATGATACCTTTGGAATTAGAATTAGGTATAGAAAGGGTAGACTGTCAGAACCTTTTTCCCAGGAGAGGAATATCAAATGTTAGAGAGCATAGATGAGAGGAGCAAAGTTTAAAGGACATGGCGAGTGCCTAGAATGCACAGCTGAGGTGGTGGTGGAGACAGATACGATAGTGACACTTAGAGACCTTTGGATAGACACATGGCATTGTAGTGAACAGGGGGATATGGATTATGTGTAGGCAGATAAGGGTTGGTCCTGGCATCATGTTCAGCATTGACATTGACGGCCAAAAGGCCTGTGCCTGTGCTGTACTGTTCTATGTTCTTTATTCAAAATTGTGAATGAAACATGTACAAAGCTAGTTTTGCTCTTCCATTAAAAAAAATCAGGGACATATGACCTGCAAACTGTTTTTTCTACTGCTGATTTCTTCAGTTTTACTAAAAAATGTGAATTATTTTGCCTAGGAGAAGCATTTCATTACTTGTCAAATGCTGGCAGTTTCATAACGTGTTCACAGAATTTGAAGTCATTAAATTCCTCCTCAATTTTGCTAAATACTTTGTGCTGTATAATATTCAAGTGACTTATTTATCTCCAGTGAACTGAGCAAGTATTCTAAATCAACACTTCACATGACGCAATCTATCCTGCAGGGAATTGAATTGCTATTGTAAACATAAACTCATCGAATTTCAATTACATTATGCCGTTATTGAGCACTCTTGAGCACTTTTGTGGAGACAGAGTTCTACAGAATGGAAACAGACCCTTCGGCCCAACACGCCCATGCCGACCAAGAAGCCTCATCCAATTGCTTGTGTTTGACCCATATCCCTCCTATCCTGTACCTGTCCAAATGTATTTAAAATGTTGTTATTGTACCTGCCTCAACTACTTCCTTTGTAATTGAAGATCAATTTGTTTGTAGTTATGTCATAAGGAATAGGATTAGAATTAGGCCATTCAGCCCATCAAGTCTACTCCACCATTCAAATCGTGGCTGATCTATCTCTCCCTCCTAACCCCATTCTGCCTTCTCCCCATAACTTCTGACATAGAAACATAGAAACATAGAAAATAGGTGCAGGAGTAGGCCATTCGGCCCTTCGTGCCTGCACCGCCATTCAATATGATCATGGCTGATCATCCAACTCAGTATCCCCTACCTGCCTTCTCTCCATACCCCTGTACCCCTGACACCTGTACTAATCAAGAATCTATCAATCTCTGCCTTTAAAATATCCACTGACGGCCTCCACAACCATCTGTGGCAAATAATTCCACAGATTCACCACCCTCTGACTAAAGAGGGTCCTGATGAATGCCTGAATGAAAACAACCATTTTCTGATCATTTAGTGTCACTCCAGAAGTATGAGTCAATATTCTTGTGAGTGAGCCCCCGTTGCATACCCATCTCCCCACCCATCAAATTTCCACCACCCTCCATTTTGTAACAGAACTTTACTGGGAAACCTGTATTAGGTGTCCGGGAGCAATCAATGTCAGATGTAAAGGCAAGAAAGTGATCAAACAAGCATGTACAAAAGATAGGCAGAGGGAAAAGAAAGATTTACAATTGCATAATATTTCAGGACAACCTTACAGAATGTCCCAAAGTACATTACAATATATTGGTGAAATGATTTGCCATTGTAGTGTAAAAGAGGTGCTGTTTACTCTGGTCAAACCTTTTAACTTGCATTCCTAATAGAAATGCGCTTTCCGTAATTTCCATAAACAGGGGCCTGAAGTTGCCACTGACTATGTTTTTCTACCGAATGCATAGGAATGTAGACACAAAATGCTGGAGTAACTCAGCGGGACAGGCAGAATCTCTAGCGAGAAGGAATGGGTGACATTTTGGGTCGAGACCCTTCTTCAGTCTGAAACGTCACCCATTCCTTCTCTCCAGAGATGCTGCTTGTCCCACTGCATTACTCCAGCATTTTGTGTCTATCTTTGATTTAAACTAGCATCTGCAGTTCTTTCCTACACCAAATGCTTAGGAATGGTCAGCTTACAGCTGCACAGGCAGGCAGCTTACCTTCCAGCTATTTTGACCACGATAACTCAATCTAATTTTCTTAGAGAAAGCACAATTAATTATGAAATATGCTGGTGAGTCATCTTGAACTAGCACAGATATACATGGTGTGGCCACACCTCAATGTTACTTAATTTGAAAACCATCTTCACTTGGAGGAGGAGGGAAATCAGTGTGATATCATCCTCATATAGATTATCTTCCAGATGTTTGAATCAAAGTGCCTTGCCCTTCTTTATTCTCCACACTTGCAGGGTTGTGGCTAATCCATTTCAGAGAAACAGACGCAAGTGAACAAATCACTGAAATCTAACATGACAATTCAGCGACAAGGACTTCATTATACCAGAGCACTGCTCAATTAAGGTTCTTTATCTTGAACTGCTATCATTCATATGTAGAAATCACTACCCCAGTGCTGTTATGTAGGGAGTTCCATGAGTAACAATGAAGGAATAGCAATCAGTTGTCTAATAATGGAAAAGGGCCAGCTTGCAGAACTGCTTTTCTCAGTATGGGCAGACAGATTTATTTTTTAAATATCCTCAGTTGTTTAACCGTGCCATTTAATTAAATAGCAGCACAGCTGATTTCACAGAAAATTTGGCAGCAAATCACTTGGCTACACAAACTTAAAAAAAGAATCAAACAGGAACTCAGTGGGGCAGGTTATATCCGTGGAGGGAAATGGACAGATGACATTTCGGGTCAGGAACCCTCTTCAGTCTGATGGAGTAGAGGGGAGATAGATGGTAAAAGGTGAAGGAATGGGATGGAGAAAGAGCAAGCAAGTGATCGCTAGATGTAGGTGGAGAGATTTATTGAGATTGAAGGGTAGAGAGAGTAACCAAGGCTGGAGGTGATGTGGAGAAGATATGAACATTTGATGGCACTGGACCTGTACTCACTGGGGTTTAGAAGAATGAGGGCGACCTCATTGAAACATACAGAATAGTGAAAGGCTTGGATAGAGTAGATGTGGAGAGGATGTTTCCACTAGTGGGAGAGTCTAGGACTAGAGGTCATAGCCTCAGAATTAAAAGATGTTTTTTAAGGATGGAGATGTGCAAGAATTTCTTTAGTGGTTGTTATGTTCAACACGGCATAAAGATAAAGTACACTCACACGTTAGTTGCCTGAATCACACCAGCCTTTATTTACCCAGCATTCCTAGCTCAAGGGACGCCCACTCATTAACATGGCACATGAATATGCATGAATACATTACACTGCTCTCCCTTTTTTTAAGTATTAAATCCAAGTACTCAGTTACAATTTTGGTATTGTGATACTTGATTTACATCAATACTTTTAACCATATTTACAAATTTAACCTAGTTACTGGTTTGCGGTTCCTGCCTGATCGTTTAACAGTAACAGGTGCAACAGGCATAACAGATGTACGTGTAGACTCAACTGTTAGCTTGTTTGGCTCTATGTTAGTACGCTGACCTTGACTAGAGAAGTCTGTCTCTTTATCTGTACTCACTGAATTTTGTGTATCAACCACAATAGTCTTTTCTAACTCACTTTCAGATGAATACTCAGGGATTAGGAATTCATGCTCAGTTTTCGGTTCGTCTTTGGCTGGAATCATTTGATCCACGTGAACACTTTTGATCTTGTCTCCAACATCCACTAAGTATCTTTTTGTTCCACACACTTCCACTATTTTCCCAACATCCCATTTGTCTCGACTGGACTTGTTGGGAGGACTGAGCACACGAACTTGCTCATCTGGCTTGAAGTTCCTCTCCTTTTTGTGGAAGTCAAAGTGGTGTTTTTGACTTAACTGTTTTTGCTCAACTCTCGAGGCCAAATTGGGTTGAACTAGACTTAGGCGTATTCTTAGCCTTCTCTTCATCAACAGTTCTGCAGGTGAATAACCCGTAGTTGTGTGTGGTGAAGTTCTGTACTTCAGCAAGAAACTAGCCAAACGATGTTTCATGCTGAGCTTTGAACTACCCTGCAAAACCTGTTTCTTGAGAGCCTCTTTGACTACTCTAACAGACCTTTCCGCCGCCCCATTGGAGGCTGGATGGTATGGAGGAACAAGTGTGTGTTTTACCCCGTTACGCTGCATGAACTGTTTGAACTGTTCTGAACGAAACTGAGGTCCGTTATCAGAAACAAGTTCTTCTGGTAAACCATGACATGCAAAAATTGATCTCAACTCGTCTATGGTACGCTCAGCAGTAGTGCTTGACCCCATATGCTTAGCCTCAATCCATTTGGAATGACTATCTACTAGCACCAGAAAATTATCATTACCCTTTTCACAAAAGTCTACGTGAACTCTCTGAAACGGTCTACTTGGCCATGACCAGGGTTGCAGTGGTGTTTTTGGTGGTTTACTGCGGCAATCTTGACACACGCTACATTTGCTCACCAGTGACTCAATGTCACTGTCTATACCAGGCCAATACACAAAACTTCTAGCAATTGACTTCATGCTAACTATGCCAGGATGTTCGGCATGAAGTTCGTACATAATCTTGTTTCTTAAAGACTCTGGTACAACCACTCTATAACCCCACTTTATGCATCCCTGCTCGCATGATAATTCGTGTCGTCGATTATAGAAAGGCTTCAGTTCCGAGTTTGATCCACTCTCGACTTCAGTCCAACCATTCAATGTCTGTTCATAAACACTCTTCAGCACAGTGTCCTTCACTGTTTCAGCTGCAATTTCTGTTGCAGTCACTGGAAAGTCTTCATCTACGACTTGCAGTGTGTAGATTGAGTTCTCGCTTCCCACATCAGAGTTCTCATGGGGCAATCGGGACAACGCATCTGCGACTGCGTTGCATTTGGAGCTTCTGTACTCCACCTTGTAGTCATACTGGGACAACAGAATTGCCCAGCGCTGCATCCTTGATGCCGCCATGGAAGGTATAGCTGACTTGGGACCCAGTATCGTGAGTAGTGGTTTGTGATCAGTCACAAGGGTGAATGGTCTGCCAAGAAGAAACTGGTGGAATTTCTTGATTCCGAACACAATGCTGAGTGCTTCCTTCTCTATCTGTGCATAGTTGCGCTCACTTGGTGATAGGGTGCGGGAGGCAAAAGCAATAGGCTTTTCCTGTCCGTCATCCATTACGTGGCAAATCACTGCACCTACACCATAACTTGAAGCATCACAAGCAAGTTTCATCTCGCGCGTCGTGTCATAGTGAACAAGGAGTTTGTCACTTGTCAGGTTTTTCTTGCAGATGTCGTATGCATGTTGTTGTTCCTTTCCCCACATCCAATTCTCATCCTTTTGTAACAGATGATGTAGTGGCTTTAGCACGGTTGCTAAATCTGGAAGGAATCGTGCATAGAATTGCACCATCCCAAGGAATGATCGTAGCTCTGTCACATTGTTGGGCGTTGGAGCATTCACAATTGCTTCAATTTTCGCCTTCACAGGGCGCAGTCCGTTGGAATCTACTTTGAGTCCAAGGTAGATCACCTCTGATTGTGCAAATGCACATTTGCTCTTTCGTAATTTTACGTTGTGGCAGTTCAATCGTGTGAGAACTTGCTCGAGTATCTCCAGATGTTCTTCCATGCCCACTGTGAATATCAGTAGATCATCCTGGTTGCACATACAGTTCGGAATGCCTTGCAACATTTTGTCCATGACGGACTGAAAGATTTTCGGGGAAGATTTCACACCATAGGGCAGCTTTGTATATGAATACAAGCCCTTATGTGTGTTGATGGTCAAGCACTGCTGACTTTCTTTGTCAACATTGAGTTGGGCATAAGCATGAGACAAATCCAGCTTAGTGAAAACTCTTGCTCCGCTAAGTTCTGCATACAGATCCTGCGAGGTTGGCAAAGGATACTGTTCGTCATCAACAGCTTGGTTGATTGTGACTTTGTAGTCACCGCATAGTCGAACAGTTTTGTCAGCCTTAAGCACAGCCACAACTGGCGTTGCCCAGTTGCTCTGGTCTGTGTCTTCACGAGTACTCCATTCTGCTCCAACCTGTTGAGTTCTTCCTCCACTTGTTGCTTTAGCGCATATGGTACCGGTCTTGGTCGATAATATACAGGTGTCGCATCTTGCTGCAGTCGAATGTGTGCAGAGTATCCTGTTATTCCCGTGTAACTGTCAGCAAATATGTCAGCGTGTTTGCTAACGACATTTTCAAGACGTGATTTGGACACATCAATGCTGAAAATGTTCTTCCAGTCTAATTTTATTTTACGCAGCCAATCCTTTCCAAGGAGGTTCGGTTTATTTCTGTAGCTGGCCACTATGATGGGCAGTTTTACTGACTGTCCATTACACTGAACTTCGCAATCCATTTGTCCGCACGTCTCCAAGGCTTCGCCGGAGTAGGTTCTCAACTTGACCTTACTCTCGGACAATGGTGTCTGTGAGAACTTTGTTTCGTACAAGTCTTTGCTCATGACCGAACAGTCAGTGCCGTGTCAATGCACATATCAATTAACTGTTCATTAACCAATAGTTTAATTCGAAAGTCCTTGTCTTGGCTGGTTGTAGGCTTATTGACATCAGTTGCATGAATGATGTACAACCCAAGTTCATTGTCATCCGGGTTCATCTCTAAGTTGTGAACTCCTTTCTGGTGTTGTCGTGTGTTTCCCACTGTAAGCTTGGCCCGACATGCTGAGGCGATATGACCTTTCTTCTGGCAGTTATAGCACTTAGCTGTTTTGAACTGACAGGATTGGGATGGGTGATTACCGTTGCAACGATAACAACTGGCTGCACTCGGCTCCCCGCCATATTTCGGTTTCAGTTTGGCCCTAGGCGCTGCTTTGTGAGTATACACGGCCACTGCAGTATGTGGTGAACGAAACTCGCGAGCATTCTTTGATGCCATCTCCATCGTAGTAGCAATCTTGCATGCTATCTCAAACGTAAGATCAGGAGTGCTCATGAGTCTGGACTGAATTCGATCGTCCACTAGACCACAAACAAATCTGTCGCGTAGTGCGCGTTCAAGAAAGGCTCCAAAGTTACAGTGCAACGTTAAGTTTTTCAAGGCAACAATGTACTCACTGATTGTCTCGTTTTGCTTCTGGTTTCTCGTGCCGAATTTGTAGCTTTCTGCAATTTCCAGAGGCTTTGGGTTGAAGTGCTCCTCCAACTTCTTTCTAATGTCACAGAATGGCACATCTTTTGCCTTTATGGGTGCAAGGATATTCACGAGTGTGCCGTACACTTCAGGTCCGATCACCGTGAGCAGAATCGCTTTCATGCGTTCACGAACGGCCCTGTTTGTTGCAGCCACTACCTCTCCTTCACCACTGGTCTCCGTGATGTTGTTTGCCATGAAGAACATGTTTGCTCTCTCCATATAGGAGCTGAACGGCTCTCTACTTTTGTCAAAGATGCCCAGGCTTCCGATATAGCCCGTGGATGCCGCCATTTTGTCCCTCGAGGAGAGTTTTTTTTTTCTTTGCACAAGCTCAGATTTCCTGCCTGTTCTGGTGTAGCAAAGCACCTAAAACTTAGCAGTACAAAAGCTATGCAAAACAAACTCAGTCTCCTCCACAATCCCGTCCTCGTCGCCAATTTTGTTATGTTCAACACGGCATAAAGATAAAGTACACTCACACGTTAGTTGCCTGAATCACACCAGCCTTTATTTACCCAGCATTCCTAGCTCAAGGGACGCCCACTCATTAACATGGCACATGAATATGCATGAATACATTACACTGGTGAATCTGTTGAATTCTTTGCCACAAAAGGCTGTGGAGGCCAAGTCAGTGGATATATTTAAGGCAGAGATAGATAGATTCTTGATCAGTACAGGTGTCAGAGGTTAGGGGGAGAAGGCAGGAGAATGGGTGTGATGTTTGGTGGACTGTGTGGGGTGGGAGGACCCGTTGCTCCTCCCATGCAACAGGTGGTGCTGCACAGAACAAAGGGAGATGTTTTGTACATAGTTATCTTGGCTGTACACAGTGTGGAGTGTGCAGTCAGACCGTGGGGTTGCAGCCATTTTAGTTGCCTTGCTGCCAGCATTGTGTTACTGTAATAAAGACCTCTGTTGTACCTTGAAGACTTGCAAAGTTTCATAGAGACATAGAACAAGAACACGAAAGTGGTGTCAGGAGTGGGAGACTTCGGATTGTGTCCAAAGACCCAGATAAGAGCCTATTTTTCGATTTTATTTTAAACATGTCTCGGCAATTTGATCGTTTCGATCCTGAGCGAGAAAGGTGGTCGTCGTATTTAATGCGCGCTGAGTTTTATTTTGAAAGTATGGGAATTGTGACTGACCTGAGGAAGAAGGCTATCTTGTGTTCATCAATGTCTCCAGAAACTTTTGCACTATTTCAAAATTTACTTACAGAAGAAGTAACTGAAGTTACATATGCTGAAACCACAACGGCTTTGCAGCTGCATTACGAAGAATGTCGAAATTTCCTCGCAGCTCACCTCGATTTCTACCGGACGGTGCAACAGGAAGGGCAATCTATCACCGAAATTCTTGCCGAACTTCGGACCAAGGCAAAGGCATGTGATTTTAAAGCTCAATGCTGCGAAAAGTGCCAAGACAATGCGTGGCGGGATAGACTGGTCATGTGCTGCAGGCACGCATTCATCCAGCAGGCAATTCTCAAGGAATCGGAAGCCTCATTGAAGAATGTGCAGCAGTGTGCTAAGATGGCCGAGCTGCTAAGTAAAGAACTGCACAAAATGGCCGGAGATACAGCATCGAAGTTCCCTCAAGAGGTGCATACAGTTCGTCAGACTCGTCCGCAATACCAGAAACCATTTGATCATCCCAGAGCAAATCCGGAGAAGAAGGGACAGTTTCAGAAGAGCCATTCCCCTGTGGGGAGAGGATCGAAACCCTGCTACCGGTGCGGCTCGACTGCTCATCATAACCGTGAGTGCCCGTATATCGAGTGCGTTTGTTATGCCTGTTACCGAAAAGGTCATCTCCAGGCAGTGTGTCAATCCGTAGGAAAGCGGAGAAAGGGCAAGAAAGCGCAAAACACAGTCGACCAAATCGCGGAGACCATTTCCATTGAAGTGCTCGGTGTGTTCACGATCACTGACAAGCCGAGGATTTCGCTGCGGGTCTCGAACGTTGATCTACAGTTCCAAGTCAATTAACCTACAAACCACGTCTTTGAAATGTCGGAAGAAGCTATCACAACTATTTGCAGGTACTCTCACAACATTTGAAAAACATTTGGACAGGTACAAGAATAGGATAGCTATAGAGGGATGTGGGCCAAATGCAGGCAGGTCGGACTAGTATTGGTGGGGAATGTTGGTGGGCATGGGCAAGTTGGACTGAAAGGCCAGTTTCCACACTGTATGACTCTAAACTGGTTCCCCTGGAGAAAACCCATATTGTCACAGAAAGAGCGTACAAACTCCATACAGACAACACTTGAGGTCAGGATCGTAGCCGGGTCTGGCGCTGTGAGTCTTTAACTCTAACACTGCGCCACTGTGCTGCCCTACTGTGCTGATCCATGTCCCTTCATCCCCTTATCTCTTTCTACTATCTCCTCTCGACTCCTTCAGTCTGAAGAAGGGTCTCAATCTGTCCATTTCCTCACACAAATGCTGCCGAGCACACTGAATTCCTCCATCAATCTGTTTTTTGCTCAAGATTCCAGCGCCTGCAGTCTCGAGACTGCATAGCCTTAGAATCAACTGTAATCAATATAACATTTGTTTAAGTACCTCTATCCACAATACACAGAGTGACTTAGTCATACATAAGTAATAAAGTGGATCAATAATACACCTTAAACTCTTTTGTACCTGATCCCAGTTGGGGTCAACCTGGCTAAGAATTTACTGCATAAAATAATTCTCAACTCCCCTCATGTTCTTTATAATCTTGTAATAAACGTATATCCTTTAATTGCCTGGATTTGCCAGCTCCTTCAAAACTACCTTTGGCTAGATATTTTATGCTTGCAAGTGTAGTGAATTTGCATTTGTCCACATTTAGTGAGGAAAGCGATGCAGATGTCACCTCTTCTCCATTCTACCAATGGTTTCTCAACATAAACCTACAGTTTACTTATTTTAGATGCTTTATAACCTTCTCATTAAAACAGTGTATTTCACATGTACTGTAATTTAATTTAATGTAAGATGATTTAACCTGTTGTATTTATGGATCTGATGAGATAAATACATTTTACAGAAGAATTTGTTTGAAGATACTCTTTCTTTTCCAGTTAAGAAAAAATGAACAGTATGAAATATATATGATCAACAGGCATATTTTATAAATCTCAACATAAAGCTCTGCACAGCAGGAGTACATACTGTCCAATGGTCTATCAATCTGATTTGTTGATAGGATCTTTTTCTGCATAGGTAACAGTTGTAGATTTAAAGTGTACTTTGGGAGCATGTACCAAAGACCAACAATTATCTATCGACATTTGTCCAATTTCTATGCCAGTGCTGTCGTGTATTTATCCTTCCATGAACATCAGCCAGAACAGAATAATTGATTATTCATCTCATTATGTTTCTGACCTTGATCTGCAAAGAGTGGTGAACATTTTCCAGTCCATCACAAGTTTGTCACTTTCTTCCATCCATTCCCTTTTCTCTCTTCCCATTTCTGGGCGAGGATTCAGGACCTTGAAAGCTCTGAAGAACAACTTATTTGCCATTGTTATCTGACTCCTGAACCATTCACTCCTTTTACACCTCATTACTAGAGGTGTTGCCACGTACCCTTGCTCTTAATTCCACCCCATTGAAAGCTTCTGTTATTGGACTTCAATATTATTTTGCATTACTCAGATTTTGCACAACAATCTTGCACCATTTATCTGTTTGCACCAGCTATTGTATTTATTATTCTATTTATCATTATATGAAATATGTTTACATTGTGAGCTTCATGTGATCAATGAATTTTATTGTACCCTGCTGTAAATGACAATATACTAATTGTACTTTATAATCTAACTATCTATCTAACCATGTGAATCTTTGATGCATTTATTCACTGGCACTGGCAGGTCCAGGATTTATTGCCAATCACAAATATTTGATGAGACGGTGTTGAAAGTATTCCCAAGGCATTGTTGGGGAGAGAGTTTGTGCTGCTAGATCCAGCGATGAAGGACGGGTCAAGAGTCAAGAATGTTCATTGTTAAAATGGCCCCATAGCAGAAGCGTCCACGTCGCGGGGCTGGAAACTGGAAGTGTCCTGAGCTAATTCTGCTACCACCATCATCTATTGTACAAGTGATGGCTCCCACTGATTGTCGCCAGAAGCTTGCACCCTTTTCAGGACGAACGATGACAGTGATGTAACATTTGAAACATAGAAGATGGACACGAAAGAAGAAGGTTGTTAAAATGTAGAGACAAGGAACTGCATGTGCTGGTTTACAACAAAAAAAGACAAAGTGCTGGAGTAACTCACAGGTCAGACAATATCCCAGCATCAAGTCTGAAGAAAAGTCCTAACCCAAAACAGTACCTAACCATGTTCTCCAGGGATGGTGCCTGACCCACTGTGTTACTCCAGTATTGCATGTCTTTTCTTCTCATGTGTTATTGTCATATGCACTGGAACAATGCAATTCTTACTTGCTTTGTTGGCACATTAAACACAACAATAAAATTAAAAAAATTGATAATCTATCCGTTATACTAGGTAATATATAATGAAGCAAGCCAACATATGTAGTGCAACCTTCATAGCACAAAGTCCATAATAGTTCAGAACAGAGAGCAGGTTGTGGTTAGAATTGTGCAGGGTGGTTCAAGAGTCTGATCGTTGATGGAAAAAAGTTGTCCCTGAACCTGGAGATAATGGTTCCCAAGGCACCTGTACCTTTTTCTCAATGATAGCAACAAGATGAGACCGTGGCCAGTGTGATGAAGGTCTTTGATGATATTAACTGCTTTCTTGAAGCAACAGTTTCTGTAGATCCCTTTCAAGATGAGGTGTTCAATACGCATGATGGACCTAGCAAAGTCCGCAGTCTTCTTTGTAATTGGACATTTCAATTACTGAACCAGTCTAAGAGACAATAAGCCATTATGCACTCTACCTGGAGATGTTGACTCTCTTCACTGCTGTTCCCCTGTCACCCATCCCACCCTCCCACCATTATTACCTCTTATTGTTTATCCCTTATTATTATCCCTTCATGCTGAACCTTGCAAGTAACTGCTTAATTCACTCAACCCTTCCCACCAATGGATGTATATTAATCTCTTAAATAATGCCTGGTTTTCATACAACTCCTACTGTTCATCAAAATTAAAACAGAAAGATTAATAGCAAAAAAATGTAGCCTCTTTTTCATTATGTGTTGATCTTAATGCTTTCATAAAATGGAGATCTCTCAAACAATGAATCAATCCCTTTTTTTTGTGAAAAGTAAAGAAAACTATATGTTGCTTTGAATATCTCGGTACAATGTGCAAATTTGAAAGTCCGTAACAAACTGCATAAGCTGGTAACTTGAAATAAAATCAGAACTTTCTCTCCATCTCCACGGAACGTTGTCTGACCTGCTGAATGCTTCCTTCACTTTCACAATATCCAAAACATCAATTCAACCACAATGTTCCAGCTTCAAAAATGATATCTCTGAACATTGATGCATCTTGAGGAGAAAATCAATGACTCTGGAGCTAGACTGAATTACTTATTTTGTACATTGCCCAGTGAATTAATCTAATGCTACCGAGAGCAATGCAATTGATGCAGTTCTTAGTTCAAATATATAATGATTGCCAAAGAAAATTCCCAAAGGAGCTACTTAGTCATGTGAAACTGAGAGTCTTTTTGTATTATTACCTTGTCCATTATGTTTCATCATCCTTTCACTAATAATAAAACCATGCAGTTCTACATACAGCCATTTGGGGCCTAAATTCCTCTGTCTATTAGACCCAATGAGTGCTGAGTGACATTAGTTGGAATAATTTTCTGCTTTAATCTAAATGGAGGAGCCTTTATATGGGAAAATGGACAGGGGAGAGCCGATGGATGTAGTGTACCTTGACATTCAGAAAGGGGACGTACAATGAGATCTGGGTGTCCTAGTGCATCAGTCACTGAAAGGAAGCACGCAGGTACAGCAGGCAGTGAAGAAAGCCAATGGAATGTTGGCCTTCATAACAAGAGGAGTTGAATATAGGAGCAAAGAGGTCCTTCTACAGTTGTACAGGGCCCTAGTGAGACCGCACCTGGAGTACTGTGTGCAGTTTTGGTCTCCAAATTTGAGGAAGGATATTCTTGCTATTGAGGGCGTGCAGCGTAGGTTTATGAGATTAATTCCCGGAATGGTGGGACTGTCGTGTGTTGAAAGACTGGAGCGACTAGGCTTGTATACACTGGAATTTAGAAGGATGAGAGGGGATCTTATTGAAATATATAAGATTATTAAGGGGTTGGACACGTTAGAGGCAGGAAACATGTTCCCAATGTTGGGGGAGTCCAGAACCAGGGGCCACAGTTTAAGAATAAGGGGTCGGCCATTTAGAACAGAGATGAGGAAAAACTTTTTCAGTTAGACAGTTGTAAATCTGTGGAATTCTCTGCCTCAGAAGGCAGTGGAGGCCAGTTCTCTGAAAGCTTTCAAGAGAGAGCTAGATAGAGCTCTTAAGGATAGTGGAGTCAGGGGGTATGGGGAGAAGGCAGGAACGGGGTACTGATTGAGAATGATCAGCCATGATCACATTGAATGGTGGTGCTGGCTCGAAGGCCTACTCCTGCATCTATTGTCTATTGTCTATATTTCAATATTCTTTTAGTTGTGACAAACAAATTGCCAACACATTTAATAACAACATATTATGTAGGCAGCATATTTGATATTAAAAAGCAAAAGCATATCCACGCTTCACAGTACCTTAACCTTCCCAATACTCCCCCCACCCAATCAAGTGATAAAGCTGCAAGAATCACATAGAAGCAAGAACAGTCCAGGTTATCTTAAAAGCACAGTTTTCAAAGGCAGTAAAAGACCTGGTCCATGTATTTCCAAGCAGGATAAGGTCCACAATTCAGTGGTTGAGTTTAAGAGTAAAATATAAAACCTTGTTCGTCGCTATTTTGCATTGTTAATGATTGTGTCTTCATGCCACTAACACGTATGCTAACGCAGTCTGATTCCTCATAATCATTGACTGTATTTCACTCTTCTGCAGGTGTTATCTAAAAACTATAATGTCACTTATAGTTAAGGAATATTTGTGGGCTTCATCATTATAAATATGTCAAATTTTCAACTTATAAATAAGGAATTTAGGAAATAAATGTTGTGGTCTCTTCCTTCTGGCACTTAGTACAATATGTGAAAATAGTGAGCAATCTGGCTTGGACCTTTTCGTACTCAGTGGTTGTATCTGAGGACCAAATAGTATACCAGCATATGCTGCTGGTGTGTTTGTGCTCAGAAGAGCTTCCAAGTGTAGCCAACATTAGTACACTGCTTTCAAATTTGAAGCAAAGTTAATGTAAACACACAAAAGGTACATCTGATTGAAAAAGGAATTTATGATTTTCCACATCAAAATTCAATGAGTTCTATTGAACCTCCTGAAGTTTTCTATTTCAGTGGAAATTATCAACATTTCAAGTCTTGCTTCATAAGTACAGTTTCTCATTCCCAACATTATCGCAATGAATCTATTCAGTGATCGCTCTGTACCTTGGATGTTCTTATTTATAAAGGATAGCCCACAAACTGAACATGAATGGCTTAACTGCTGTTTGGTAAAAAAAAATAATATGCATTTTACCCCTTACTACAGTGGTGTCCAAACTTTTTTCAAAGAGGGCCAGATTTGATAATGTGAAAATACCCAAGGGCCAATGCCACCCCCCCCCCCCCCCGGACCCTTCACTAATGCGCTCCCCCCCCCCCCCCCCCGGGACCCTTCACTAATGCGCTCCCCCCCCCCCCCCCCCGGGACCTTTAACTAATGCATTCCCCGGACCTCGCGTCTGACAATCCGCAGATCGGGCAGCGCTGACCGCCGGGAGATGTAGTCGCCGTCGCCTCTCCCGCTGGGGGGGGGGGGGGTGGGGGGAAGCGGCACCCGCCCGACTGACGGGAGCGCCTACCAATGAGCGTGCTGGGTGAGGAGAGCTCAGCTGCTGCTCTCCCGTCCCCCGCACGCCCCAACCCCGCCGCAGGGAAGTGCGGACGGGGGGGATGGGGGGGGGGGTGGGGTGTAGGTCGGGCAGCGCTGTCTGCCGGGAGGTGTAGTCGCCCTCTCCCCTCCCTCTCCCCCTCCCCCTACCTTCATTCTGTTAGACAGTGCTGGCGGGCCATAAATAATACATTTTAAGACGGAAGCTGCGGGCCATATAAAATCTGACCTCGGGCCGCGATTGGCCCCCGGGCCGGACTTTGGACATATCTGCCTTACTACATGACTCAAAAACTTGAAAGACATTTATAAAAGCTTAGATGTAGAACCAAAACACTGCAGATGTTAGTTAATACACAAATGAACACAAAGTGCTGGAGTAACTCAACAGATCAGGCAGCTTCACTGGAGAATGTATTCAAGAGAGAGTTAGATATAGCTCTTAGGGCTAATGGAATCAAGGGATATGGGGAGAAAGCAGGAAAGTGGTACTGATTCTGGATGATCAGCCATGATCATATTGAATGGCGATGTTGGCTCGAAGGGCTGAATGGCCTACTCCTGCAGCTATTTTCTATGTTTCTATAACATGGATAGGTGATGTTTTGGGTCAAGACTCTTCTTCAGACCTTATAAAAGCTTCCTCTATTTGTACTCTTAAGGAGAATATATGTTTCAAACTACCAAAAGAAGACATTGATAGCAGACGGGCGGCACGGTGGCGCAGCGGTAGAGTTGCTGCTTTACAGCGAATGCAGCGCCGGAGACTCAGGTTCGATCCTGACTACGGGTGCTGCACTGTAAGGAGTTTGTACGTTCTCCCCGTGACCTGCGTGGGTTTTCTCCGAGATCTTTGGTTTCCTCCCACACTCCAAAGACGTACAGGTATGTAGGTTAATTGGCTGGGTAAATGTAAAAATTGTCCCTAGTGGGTGTAGGATAGTGTTAATGTGCGGGGATCGCTGGGCGGCACGGACTTGGAGGGCCGAAAAGGCCTGTTTCCGGCTGTATATATATGATATGATATGATATGAAAATACTACTTGTTAACAAATGGTGTGCAAGATCTTGAGACAGATTGTATTTTTGAAGTCCAAATGTTCAACTTTCTCTTACCTTCAGTATTTGTTTATGGTAGTTGGAACATCCATCCAAAGCTAAAACATTGTGCTAGCATAAACTCAACCCAAAAAGACAAGTGTTGGTCTGTGTGAGAATACTCATTTCAGGCATTTCAACATAGAACAGTATAGCACAATAGGCCCATTGTCCCACAATGTCCATACTGAACATGATGCGAAGACCATCACTTATCTACCAGCACATAACCCATATCCCTCTATTCCCGGCATATCTATATGCCCATCCAATAGTTTATTAAATGCCTTCATATTATCTTCTTCAACCATTACCCCTCGCAGCACATTCCAGGCACTCACCACCCTCTCTGTCTAAAACTTGCCCTGCACTTCTCCTTTAAACACTGCCCCTCTCACTGTAAAGCTATGCTTTTGAGTATTTGATTTTTCCATCCTGACTTCCACAAGATTTGTTTCATACTCTTGTAGAATGTTTATGCTTTAGATAACATTAGTCTGAGGTGTACAAACACACTTCATACTGCAAAACAAATATCAGCTGAGATTGGGTTTGAGAAAAATCTGAAATATTCAATTGGCTTGCTTTGCGATTATGTTGTTTCCAAATTGCTTCATTTGAAAAAAACAAGGATGTATTGTTTAATTAGGTTATGATCCTTTGAACTCAGTGTAAAAAAAAAGTAGATAGAAAATCACATGTCTGATCACAATATCATCAGTGTTGGAAGTGGATAAATGAACATGTTAGGTCACATTTGGTGCTAGGATTTATTTCATTGGTGTTTTGATGTTCTACATTAAATTTAAATGTCAACATAAAATGAAATTAATAATTAAAATTAAGTGATTCAACATCACCAGCCTTGAAATAAGGAAGTGGGAATGGGGAATTGTTAAGGTACAGAGGTAAATATGTCTGGCAGGAACCTGTGCTACTCTCATAGCCTCCCAGAGAGAGTATTCAATGAAGAAAACATGCTAGTCTGATAGTCAGATATTCGTCGTACATTCTAAGGATATATCAATGATAATATATTTAATAAAGGTCATGGTGAGAAGTTGGAATATTTCTTTGTAGAGCTATTGTTAAGAATTATTTTTTTTATTCCATGATTTCCAGCTTTTGCATGGCAGCCCAGGTTAATAAATGTCATTGCTTAATGAGAACCCAGCCTTTAACTGAGATTACTGGTCAACCCGTTAGTCACTCAGCCAGTTAAACAGTCAAAGTCCACTGAAGAGAAAATGCATCTTTCCAAAACATTGATCCCAAGAAGAGAACTTCATCCTGAGAAGGATGGTACTATCATTGGTGTTGCATTTTGGCAAGTTAAATGAGGGCAGGACTTACAAATAATTGGCAGGACCCTGGTGAATGTTGTGGAAACAAGATACCTGGGGATACAAGAACACAGTTCACTGAAAGTAGCCACACAGGTGGATAGGGTATTGAAGAGGGCGTTTGGTAACCTTGCCTTTTTCAATCCAAGCATTTACAAGAGTTGGGACATCATCTTACAACATGTTGATGCAGTTCTGGTCATCCAACCATAGGAAGGATCTCATTAAGCTGGAAAGGGTACAGAAAAAGGTTCACAGATGTTACCAGGACCGGAGGGCTTGAGTAAAGAAAAGAGCCTGAATAGGCTTGGGCTTTCTTCCTTGGAGCATGGGAGACTGTGGGATGATCTTTTGGTATATATAAACTCATATGGATCACAATGAAAAATAAATGGTCAGTCTTTTTCCAGGGGTATGAGAATCATAAACAAGAGAGCATAGCTTTAAGGTGAGAGGAGAGAAATTTGAAAAGGACCCCAGGAGCAAATTTTTCACACAAAGGTTGGTAGGTACATGGAACAAGCCTCCAGAGGAAGTGATAGAAGCAGGTACAATTACAATCTTTAAAAGACTTTGACAGGTACGTGAATAGGAAAGATTTAGAGGGATATGGTCCAATTAGGGACAAATGGGACTAGCTCAGCGAGACAAATCGGCCAACATGGATGTGTTGGGATGAAGGGCCTATATCTGTGCTGCGTAACTCCACGACTCTGTCACTCTATGACCTGCCAGATGCTGATTCCGTCCTAGTTTGTAGTTCATTTCTACACAATTTGTTGGAGGAGTAAAACAGCAAAGACATTCAATGACCTTGTTGTGGTATATAAAGCAGTAAAGGACTGTTTTTATTAAATTGAAATAAGAAGTCTCTCCTGCCAAATACCCATATCTATAATTTCAGTGCATTAGCTCCATTTTTTGTGACTTAGTGTTGAGCTACACTCAAAATACTTAATGTTCAGGCTGGTGTGATCCACTTTTAACAGTGCAATTTTGAAAAATTGAGTTTAAAAGCTTTTTTGATGCTGCAAACCAGTAATCTTGATTCAATTTTGTTTGGACAAGCAAAACAGGCCATATAATTAACTTTACAAACCACAATTTTAACAAACTCAGTTTGGAAGTTCTTGCTCAAGTTTTGAAAAGTATCCTGAAGCTTTTTCAGGCAGAGATTATAGACAATATCAGTTCTCGTTCAAAATATTGTTGAAATATGAATCGAAAATGGCAGAATAATGAAGAGTAGTTTCCTGAATCCCCCAAATTACATAAATTATGATTTGTCCCTTATCTAAGTATATTATCTAAAGTGCAAGTGTGTTAAATTGAATGAACTTGACCACCATTCCAAAATGTTATTATGCAACATTCACTGATATTGATTATTTTCAAGTTGAATGTTGTTCCCTTTCGTCACCCTTTAAAAATGAAGATCAGAAAGTACCCAAAGACGAGCATTGTTTTTTGGGAAATTCTCTTCTTAAGGGTGCTGTCAACCACCCCAATCCCACTGCACCTCACTGCACCTTTGCTTTAGGATGTCCCGAAAGTAAAACCGTATGATGTTACTGAATAAAGGGAAATTGACTGCTTTAATAAAGCACAAAGTACATCCTGAAGCATGAAACGCCTTGGATAAGGATGTTATCCCCTCATATATTTTGGATTCGGAAATAATTTGTTCAAATATCCTTTAAGGTACTGATGACTTATTGTGGAGTGTGCTCAAGCCAGTCATTGTATATTTTTGCAGTTTGTTGTAAGAACACAGTCAAGGTTATCTAGTTCCTCACTGAAAATTTGAGGTCTGAGCTTAAAAGACAATTTGTTAAATTTGGTTGATGTTATTAAAATGGGAACATTATTTCAGGACACAAGACAACATTTCAAAATCACAGGTTCCAGCACTGCAGCCCCGCATAATCTTTTTCTGTGTCAGGATTGATGGATTTTCGGCTTATTTTCTTGGCTTTGTGAATGCAAAGACAGGATTCTCTGACTTCCCTTCATATGGGAAAACAATAACATTTAAATATTTGCATTGGCTTCTGCAAAAAAGCTTTTGTAACAGTAATTTACAGAGCTGCTTGCATTAAACAAAACCATAAAATGTCAATTTACCTGCTTGATTAGTGCGCTGGTCATTCATCCAAAAAGCTGCTTGGTGATTTCATTCAGAAATTTCTTTTTTTTTGCCATTCAGTTACATAAATTCATTGCAGTACAGTGTTTCAATCTAAAGCAGAACGGCCTATTGACCCGCACGAAACAGCTAAAGCAGACAAACTACACTTGCTGCAAGAGGAAATCTGCTTTCCCTTCCCCCATCCCCAGTGATCAGATTTCCACGACAGTGTGATTCATGCTGCAAGGATAAAGAGACATTCTGCAGCTCAGGATCATTTCAAGATTTATCCATTTGTCCCCAACATCCAATCTGCATAGCAACCAGCAAATTATTGGGCAATGCCTCAGTAAACTAAAGTCATTAACCCGTAGCGCATTCACTTACACTTGTGAATAATTGAATCTTAATTGAGCCTCTATGGACAGAATGTATGACATTTTTTTTCTATGTCAACGAAGGGGAAATCTTCTAACTGAAATAACTGCAACAAGAATGTACCTCTCCAATTAATACGTTTTCCTCCTTGATGCCATGCATCTGAGCTGACAAGTGACAATTATTTCTGCATACTCTGATGCACATCAACCTTAAAAGTAAACGCTGCATCATGGGACCTTTGTTCGAGTTCTCTACAATTTTTGAGGGTCAATTCATTTAAACAACTGCCGCAATCTCCCTAATAAATGTGGACCTGTGCGGTGAATTAGTGAAATGCTGGGAGCATCAAAGTGCATTACAGCTGAAAATTTTAAAATAACCCAATTCAAGAAATTCAGGGGTTATGGAGAGAAGGCAGGAGAATGGGGTTGAGGGGGAGAGATAGATCAGCCATGATTGAATGGTGGAGTAGACTTGATGGGCTGAATGGCCTAATTCTGCTCCTATCACTAATGACCATATTAAATTGAATTGCCTTGCATTGTTTATTTAAATATTGCAGGTTGTAAAATTGGTGTCAAAAAGAATGACTCCAACAGGAAGTTTCTGGACCGCCAGAGGCTGTTCCCAGGTCGCCAGGTACTGGTTAAAACGTGCAGCACCACAGACCATGCAATGAGGGTCTTGAGCAAAGACACCATCGGAAGCCCTCAATACCTTGTGATCCATACAGGCATGAATGATCTGCACACCCTACGCCATGGCACTGCTGGGGTAATAAAGAGGATGGCGAGAAAGGCCAGCAAGGAATTCCCTGATTCAAGGATCGTGACACCCCACCCTATGTGATCCACAACACCAACATGGAGATCAGCAGAGAATGTGCCGCCCTCCCTAACGTCCAATTGGCCCACCACCCAACCATCGGTACATGGGACCTCCATAACGGAATACATCTAAACAGACAGGGGGTGAGGAACTTCGCAAAGAACCTTAAAGATACGGCCTTGGGACGCAACCTTCCCACCCCCTCGATCAATGGGAACCCAAGAGGCCAACCCGGATTCCCTCCCCCTCACTACCCCCGGACCACCTTCCAAACTGCGAGGAGACACAACAGTCCAGCATGGGCCGCCATTGCCCCCGACCCACCTCCTCAGTCACAGTCGCCGACCACCCCAGAGATGGGAGAGATCAGGAAGCTGCTGCATGCCCTGTGCTCCCAACTCTTGTGGTAAAAAAAAGAACACATACATATAATACAGTCCTTCCCGAGTGACTGATAAAAGGAAAAAATAGCATAAGATTGCACTGAATTAGTATTGTTAATATTGTTGATATTACTATTAATATTGTTGATATTGCTAATTTTAATATTGTTATTATTACTAGGTGGCAGTATGAGCCTGCCTTACCACGGCATACCAAATTTTACCTAACATTCCCCATTTATAGAAAAAATTGGTGTTTTCACACTTGTCCCGTAAAATGGGTTTTTGTTTTTCTCCAAAGAGAAAAAAAGAAAGATATATAAGTAAAAATAAATGAGTTCATTCCATATAAACTGCTGGAATATCCAGGGTCTCTACTCCTCAACCTTCGGGATGAAGACTAGGAACCCTGAATTCCTAAAGCTCATAGAAGATACTGATATAATGATATTAACAGAAACATGGCACCGAAAGGATACGTTTACTAACTGCCCCTCAGGCCATCAAGAAGTCATGGTGCCCTCAGTAAAAATTACTAATATACATAAGGGCAGAACTTCCGGGGGTGTCTTGGTGTGGTACAAGGGAGAACTAGACCATATAACCATATAACAACTACAGCATGGAAACAGGCCTGTCCGGCCCTACCAGTCCACGCCGACCACTCTCCCTGACCTAGTCTCATCTACCTGCACTCAGACCATAACCCTCTAATCCCTTCTTATCCATATACCTATCCAATTTACTCTTAAATAATAAAATCGAGCCAGCCTCCACCACTTCCACCGGAAGCCCATTCCATACAGCCACCACCCTCTGAGTAAAGAAATTACCCCTCATGTTACCCCTAAACTTTTGTCCCTCAATTCTGAAGCTATGTCCCCTTGTTGGAATCTTCCCCACTCTCAAAGGGAAAAGCCTACCCACGTCAACTCTGTCCGTCCCTCTCAAAATTTAAAAAACCTCTATCAAGTCCCCCCTCAACCTTCTACGCTCCAAAGAATAAAGACCCAACCTGTTCAACCTCTCTCTGTAGCCTAAGTGCTGAAACCCAGGCAACATTCTAGTAAATCTCCTCTGTACCCTCTCCATTTTGTCGACATCCTTCCTATAATTTGGCGACCAGAACTGCACACCATACTCTAGATTCGGCCTCACCAATGCCCTGTACAATTTTAACATTACATCCCAACTTCTATACTCGATGCTCTGATTTATAAAGGCAAGCATATCAAACGCCTTCTTCACCACCCTATCCACATGAGATTCCACCTTCAGGGAACAATGCACAGTTATTCCCAGATCCCTCTGTTCCACTGCATTCCTCAATTCCCTACCATTTACCCTGTACGTCCTAGACAGTCACATTACATCAATAAAATAGGGGAAATCACATATATGGCTGAAACTAGATAAAGAAATTGGAATAACCGAGGAGGATACATATCTATGTGCTGTCTACATACCCCCAATGGAATCACCATACTTTGAGGAGGATTTATTTGAAACTCTCCACACGGAAATCAACCATTTCCAGGCCCAGGGAAATGTGCTACTATGTGGGGACTTGAATGCAAGGACCAGATGTGAACCCGATTTCATAGACCCACAGGGCATCAGCCATGTGTTCGGTCAAACCCCCTTGTACGTCACACCAACCATCACCAACCGGAACAACCTTGACTTTGAAATAAATAAAAGTGGCAGAGAGCTAGTGCATCTCTGTCAAGCCTTGGGCCTATATATAGTTAATGGTAGGTTCAGAGGGGACTCGATGGGGAGGTTCACATATTCCTCAGCTCTTGGGTCAAGCATGGTGGACTATGCAATCACTGATGTGGACCCCCGCACTATCAGTGCATTCACTGTTAGGCAGCAGTCCCCTCTCTCAGACCATAGCCAAATCAACGTATACCTAAAATTCTCTGCTCAAATTAAAGACGTTAAAAAGAAGCCCAGTAAGATCTATAAACTAAATCAGACATACAGATGGACTCCAGACAGTGGAGATAAATTCATCATGGCCCTTAACTCACCCGATCTCATGAATAAAATATCGAAATTTAAGACAAACCCGTATGAGACTACCAGAGATGGTGTAAACATGGCCATAAATGACATTAATATGATCTTTCACAAGGCAGTTATCAAAGCTGATCTTGTAAAACAGAAAAGAAAAATCATCAAAAAACATAACCATGAAAAATGGTTTAACTACAGTGCAAAAATGCCAGAAAAAATCTGAGGAAAATATCAAATCAAAAACACCGCGAACCAAACAATTCAGACTTATGTATTAGATATAATGAAACCCTTAAAAGATATAAACACACTATTAGGACCAAAAAACAAAACTATACCCATAAAAGACTTGAAGAAATTGAAAACTCCATAAATCAAAACAAATTCTGGGATATGTGGAATAACCTGGGCACAACAAAACCACAAGCATTACCAACTAAAGATGGTGATACCTGGAAGGCAAATTTCGAAGATCTATATAAAGATATTCCAATAAATAAAATAAACTCAAACTACTGTTATATCAGAGAAAAACTCCAAACATTAGAAACAACAATTAAAGACTATCAAAACCCTCTCGACTTCCCAATCACTTCAGAAGAATTGGCCATAAAAATAAAATCTCTCCACTCAAAGAAAGCTTGTGGTCCAGACAGCATTAAAAATGAAATGCTTAAATATAGCACTCCGGAGATGCAGAACATAATGCTTAGGTTGTTCAACATCATATTACGTTCAGGTTATTTTCCCGATATTTGGTGTCAAGGGCTTATTTCGCCCATTTATAAGAGTGGAAACAAATCAGATCCAAACAATTCTCGTGGCATCCGTGTCAGTAGTTGCCTAGGGAAGTGATTCTGCAGTATTATAAATAACAGAATGCAGGATTTCCTTAGCAAATATAATATTCTCAGTAAAAAACAAATTGGCTTCCTTCCAAAACACCACACCACTGACCATATCTATACCCTCCACACTCTCATTGAAAAACAATAGACAATAGACAATAGACAATAGGTGCAGGAGTAGGCCATTCAGCCCTTCGAGCCAGCACCGCCATTCAATGCGATCATGGCTGATCACTATCAATCAGTACCCCGTTCCTGCCTTCTCCCCATACCCCCTCACTCCGCTATCCTTAAGAGCTCTATCCAGCTCTCTCTTGAAAGCATCCGACGAACTGGCCTCCACTGCCTTCTGAGGCAGAGAATTCCACACCTTCACCACCCTCTGACTGAAAAAGTTCTTCCTCATCTCCGTTCTAAATGGCCTACCCCTTATTCTCAAACTGTGGCCCCTTGTTCTGGACTCCCCCAACATTGGGAACATGTTATCTGCCTCTAATGTGTCCAATCCCCTAATTATCTTATATGTTTCAATAAGATCCCCCCTCATCCTTCTAAATTCCAGTGTATACATATACATCAAGGAAAAAATGGGGAAATATTTGCCTGTTTTATTGACTTTAAGAAAGCATTTGACTCTATTTGGCACGAAGGGCTTTATTACAAACTTCTCCATTGTGGTATAGGAGGAAAGGTATATGACCTTATTAAATCAATGTATTTGAATAATAAATGTGGTGTCAAAATTTGGGACAAATGCACTGATCTCTTCACCCAGAGAAGAAGCGTCCGGCAAGGCTACAATCTGAGCCCAACACTGTTTAATATGTACATAAATGATTTGGCAGTAAAATTGGACCAGAGCACAGCGCCGGGCCTCTGTCTTCTGGACGGAGAGGTAAAATCCCTGCTTTATGCGGATGACTTGGTTTTGTTGTCTCCCGCAGAACAGGGACTGCAGCAACAGTTAGACCTACTCGATGATTCCTGCCAAAATTGGGCCCTGGCAGTAAATCTAAAGAAAACCAACATCATGATTTTTCAAAAAAGACCCAGATGTCAGGAAGACAAATACCAATTCACTCTCAATGGTATTATTATCGAACACACTATGAGCTACACTTACCTTGGTCTAACTATTGCAACATCAGGGAGCTATAGCATGGCAGTGAATGCACTAAAAGAGAAAACTTGAAGAGCTCTGTATGCAATAAAAAGAAGATTCCACAACATACAAATTCCAATTAAAATCTGGCTTTAAATATTTGACAGTGTAATTCAGCCCATTGCGCTTTATGGTAGCAAAGTATGGGGTCCGCTCAGTCACCATGGCTATACTAAATGGGAAAAACACGCAACAGAGGCCCTACATGCGGAATTTTGTCGGAACATCCTCCGCATCCAAAGAAAAACACCAACAAACGCATGTAGGGCGGAATTAGGTAGATACCCACTGATAATAAATATCCAGAAACGAGCACTAAATTTTTGGAATCACCTTAAATCTAGTCCCCCAGACACCCTCCAGTTCAAAGCCCTCCAAACCCAAGAGGGGAACTTAGAAAAGAGCTCCCTGTGTCAGTAGGTACTGAGACTAACTACCCCTACTCAGTTAAACCTTGACCAGTCTCAGATCAACACTGCTTTCCAATCACCAGTTAGAGTGAACCAAATTATTAAACAATGCAAAGAAATCTATTTGGAACATTGGGATAAAGTAACTAAAAGCCAAAGCAGACTAGAGTGCTATCGTGCCCTAAAAAGAGATTATAAATTGGCAGACTATCTTTCAACTGTTAGAGACATAAAGCAGTGACAGACCCTCACCAAGTACAGGTTAAGTGACCACCATTTGGCAGTTGAAAAAGGAAGACAGAAGAGATCTTGGCAACCAAGAGAAAATAGAATATGCGGTCACTGCTTGACAGATGAGGTTGAAACAGAGGTGCACCTCCTCTTAAAATGTAAAAAATTTGATAAAATAAGAAAAATATATTTTGAAAAACTCAGTCTGGCAACCCCAGATTTTAAAGAACTAGACGATATATCAAAACTAAGAATAATCCTTGGCGAAGGAAACACGGCACACCTTGGCGCACAATACGTAACGGCATGCCACAACCTGAGAGACAGTGAATGACCAACATGTACACATACACTCAGACATAAATTGTCACTAAGGAAATTAATATCGACCTGCTAAACTTGCTACCTTGCTGTACTGTTTACAACTGCAAGAACGAGTATCAATCGATAAAAGGCTATAAATGTATTGCGTGAATATATATATATATATATATATATATATATATATAGGGGCATATCGTCCCATGCATTGTATACTTGTTTTTATATTCATGCGTTTTAAATATGTATGTTATGTCCTATACTTTGGCAATATAATGATGTATCTTATCATGCCAATGAAGTATTTTAAATTGAAATTGAAATTAAATAGATTGCACGAGCATTATGTATCAGAGAAAATCGTGGCCATTGCCAAATTGAAAAGGGTACCCCGACTCACAGTGCACTTGATTGCAGCTGACCCTTTTCATCATCTTATAACATTACAGGCAGTGCTAACATAGACTCAACGCTCCCCTCAATGGCCATGTGGAACAAACACAGGACTACTGGAGGCACATTGTATCATCTTCTTGTTTTTCTTCTTATTTAATAGGACTCTCTGTTAACTACTGAAGAACAGATTGGGTAGAAAATGATACAAAGTGGTGGAGTAGCTCAGTTTGGCAGGCAGTATCTCTGGAGAACATGGGTAGGTGATGCTTTTGGTCAGAACCCTTCTTCAGACTGACCGGGCAGCCTCAGTGATGACCGCCAACAGCTCAAACACCTTCCAAAATTCACAGAATGAGGTACAACCGGTGCTTTTTACTCTCGTACTCACTCAGTCATACAGCATTGAAACAGATCCTTTGGCCCACATTCCCACGCCAAACCAAATTGCCCCATCTACACTAGTCACACCTACCTGCATTTCCCTACATTTTGGGAAGGGTCCTTAATTTAGAGATACAATGTGGAAACAGGCTCTTTGGCCAACTAAATCCATGCTGGCCAGCGATCACCCCATACACTAGTTCTATCCTAAATACTAGCAACAATTTACATCAGCCAATTAACCTGCAAACCTGATCATCTTTGGAATGAGGGAGGAAACCGCAGCACACGGAGAATACCCATGTGCTCACAGGGAGAATGCACAAAAACGCCGTACAGCCACCAACTACGGTCAGGATCGAAGATGGAGTCTGTACTGTTGCTGTAAAGCAGCAACTCCACCGCTGCGCCACTGTGCCACCCTTCAGGTCCTGACCCGAAACACGATCTATGTTTTACAGAGATACTGCTTGACCCGCCAAGGTACTCCAACAGTTTGTGTCTTTTTTTTGTAGCAAAAGAAAGAGCTTCATTGAACATCTACAATTTAATGTTGTCAGAGCCCAGCACACGAGTGCAAAATTGCAAGTATGCAGTGTACACAGTTATCTTCATAAGGAATAGGAGTAGAATTAGGCCATTCGGCCCATCAGGTCTACTCCGCCATTCAATCATGGCTGATCTATCTCTTCCTCCTAACCCCATTCTCCTGTACTAATCAAGAATCTATCTATCTCTGCCTTAAAAATATCCACTGACTTGGCCTCCACAGCCTTCTGTGGCAAAGAATTCCACAGATTCATCACCCTCTGACTGAAGAGATTTCTCCTCATCTCCCTAAAAGAACATCCTTTAATTCTGAGGCTATGACCTCCAGTCCTAGACTCTCCCACCAGTGGAAACATCCTCTCCACATCCACTCTATCCATGCCTTTCACTATTCTGTATGTTTCAATGAGGTCCCCCCTCATTCTTCTAAACTCCAGCGAGTACAGACCCAGTGTCGACAAACGCTCATCATTGGTTAACCTACTCATTTCTGGGAATATTCTTCTGTCAGAGATATGAGTGGATAATCCTCCTCGGCCTCCTCCTGAGATTCTCATCATCACAGAAGCCTGAACTTGTTTTACTTCACATAACATCAGGAAACAGTAGAGTGCCTGGATAGAATATAGGGCAAAAGACCAGCCAACATTCCTGCTGTGGAGATGAAGACCTTTGCTCACAGACTCACTGCATCTTGAGTTAAGCTATCCCAAAACAACAGGACAAATCCAATCAGCCAATTATCACCCTGCCATTGACACTCAGTCAGTCATTGGCAAGGCAATGAAAAATATTTTCACCCATATTACAAAGCAGTGGCTTCCTTATGAATAATCTATTCAGTTACATTCAGAATACCAGTGCCAAATTGTGGGATATTTACTGGTGTTCTGAGCCTGAAGCCTAAAGGTTTTACCTGAGTAAAGTTCAACATACTTTGATTTCCTAACCCTTGATTCTTGCCAACTTAACCTGGATTGACTGGTATATGGGAAGGGAGCATATACTCCATTTAAAATAAAATATGAAACTGCTAATTGTTTTTGCTAAGGTAGATAAGAGATGGTCTTGTTATCAAGTTCGGCACAGACATTGTGGGCCAAAGGACCTATTCTTGTGCTGTACTGTTCTTTTTTTAGTGTATTTTGGAGAGACAGTGTGGAAACAGGCCCTTCGGCCCACCTAGTCCGCGCCAACCATTGATAAACGTTCACTTTTTCTATGTTATTCCACTTTCACATACACTCCCTACACACTAGGGGCAATTCATGGAAGCCACTTAACCTACAAACTTGCAAGTCTTTACGATGTGGGAGGAAATCGTAGCGCCTGGAGGAAACCCACGCAGTTACAGGGAGAATGTGCAAACGCCACACCGACAACACCCGAGCTCTGGATGAACTCGGGTCTCCTGCACTGTGAGCCAGTAGCTCTACCAGTTATGTCACTGTGTCACCCTATCTTCTGTCCTCGATGTTCTATGTTGTAACTACTTCCTCTGGCAGCTCATTCTACACACCCCACCACCCTCTGTGTGAAAAGTTGTCCCTCAAGTTCCCATCAATTCTTTCTGCTCTATGCCGTCTGGTTCTTGATTGCCCTTCCCTGGGAAAAAGATTCTGTGCATTCACCCTATTTATTCTTCTCATGATTTTATACACTTCTATAAGATCACCCTTCAGCTTCCTAAGCTCCAAGGAGTAAAGTACTAACCTGTCCAACCTCTCCCTGTTGTTGAGACTCTCAAGTCCTGGCATCATGCTCATAAATCTTCACTGCACTTTTCCAGCTTCACAGCATCATTCCTGCAGCATGGTTACCAAACTGAACACAATACTCAAAGTGCTCTAAATTCCTCTTTTGCAGGAAAATTTGCAGAAATGGATTGTGGGTGAGATAAAGATAACAATGAGCTCAGAATTACAGAAAGCTGTGATACAGAATACGGCTTTCAAGTCCTTTCTACCCATGTTGCTTGAAAAAGCACAAATCCGACTTTGTAGTTCATGATTTGTAGTCTTGTAGATTCTGGCCCTTCAGAAGCACTTGTGCAGAAAGGAACTGCAGATGCTGGATTAAACCGATGATAGACACAAAAAGCTGGAGTAACGCAGGGGGTCAAACTGCATCTCTAGAAAAAAGGAATAGGTGATGTTTCGGGTCGAGAAGACCTGAAGAAGGGTCTCGACCCGAATCATTACCTATTCCTTTTCTCCAGAGACGCTGTCTGACCCACTGAGTTACTCCAGCTTTTTGTATCTAACTTCAGAAGCAGTTGACTATGGTAATTTCTGCCTTCCCAGAGTTCTAGGCTTCCACCACATTAAGATCATCCTCAATTGCCCTAACTGTCTGCTACCTGCTGATTGTCTTTGGTGGCAATTGTGAGGTGCTGGAAAGTTATTCCTATGTTTTGTGAGATAATGTTTAAACAAAAATGCACAGGAAGAACAAGTAGTGCATTCTCCCCCCTCCCCCTCATTTTGTTTTGTTTTGTTGTCATGAGACACTATCTAAATAAAATCAAGAAAGACTTTTAACCCAAAAAATAGACACAGAAGCAGAAGCAGAAATATTTCACAGGCAAAAAAATGAAAATCTGTGTTTGGAGCATGCATAGCAGCCAAGGAAATTGTCTGATTGGTCATTAAGATGTAAAAATAATTTTTTTAATAACCATGCCCGCTACATTTCAAGTATCATCTTTTAAGAGGGAAAAAGTAAGTCAATGCTTCAGATGGAAGAAACCTTTAGTATAAACAGAAAAATATTACAGATGAATAGAATATCTCAACCTTCAGTTGACAATTTGGATAATTGTCTGGAGAGTCTCCATTGCGATGCTCATCATTTCACTTGATTCCAGTCTGCGGGATCGAAATTCCTTTTATCAGCTCTTCACGGTATTAACCACTTATTCAGGCTGTTCTAGACCTGTCTGTGATTGATGAATGCAACTTATTTCTTTCATTTCACTCATCAAGGCTTTTGTCTTCCCCACTAATCATTTTAGGTCATTCAGTGCCCCCCCCCCCCCCCCCCCCCCCCAGTGTAATTGTTGTGTATCTGTGCTACCTACCATTATGTTGTCACTCATTGTTCACCTATAACCCCTTTCAGTTTTAAATGAGGATCTACTTTTGAAACTTAAAGACCAATACTTCAAATGTATTATTTTTTATAAAATTCGATTATATTCAATGAGAATTTGGAAGCTTTATAGTATCCGTGCGAGCATTCCTCCCCCGAGCAAACCACCAAAAGCAGACTAACTAACCATTCATACATTTAATAATCATCAGACATGCTATGCACAAATTAGTTAAGAGAGGCAAAATAGTTTAATTGTCACATACACCAGCATCAGGGCAATGACATTCTTACTTGAAGTTTATTGGTAGTGACTGCACTTTCCTTGGCTGTGAAATGTTTGGGTGCTCCCCGAGGTCATGAAGAGCATTAATTGGCTGTGCAATCACTGGATTATAGCAAAGCTATGTAATTCTACAATATCAAGTGAGAAATGGTCATGGATAATCAGGTAACTAATATAAGCATGAGTTATCAAAGCAATAAAGTCAAAGCATGGAAACAGGCCCTTTAGCCCACTGGGTCTATGCTGATCATATACTGCAAATTTAGACTAACTCTACAACTGATCCCGTTATTTTAGTATTCTTCCCAAATTCTCATCTATTTTCCACAGCTTCCACCACTCATCTACACACTAGGGCTAATTTACAGTGATCGATTAGGATAATTGATCGTGTAAGGTATGAAATCAGGACCAATCTGCAGGTTATACTGGGCTGGGGCATATTCCTGGAGGCCCTTGTTAAATGGTGCCTCTGCTGAAATTACAGTTATTCCAGTAATGACTATTGACAACAACTCGTCAAAACAACGACCTAACTGCACAGAAGATAATATCATTCTATGAGAGGGACTGAAATAGAAATGACATCCAGCATCAAAGGGAGCTGAACAGTGAGTGGGAGAACAGAGTTGAACTTATGGAATGGTGAGGCTGAAGGGTGACTTTGATAGGTTGGGGAGTGGGCAGATGCATGGAAGATGTAGTATAATGGGGATAAATGTGAGGTTATCCACTTTGTTGGCAAGAAGTGGAAGGCAGATTATTATCTAAATGGTGTCAGATTAGGAAAAGGGAAAGTGCAACGAGACCTGGATGTGCTTGAACATCAGACACTGAAAGTAAGCATGCAGGTACAGCAGGCAGTGAAGAAAGCTAATGGCATGTTGGCCTTCATTGTGAGATGATTTGAGTTTAGGAGCAAGGAGGTCCTACTGCAATTGTACAGGGACCTAGTGAGACCGCACTTGGAGTATTGTGTGCAGTTTTGGTCTCCTAACTTGAGGAAGAACATTGTTGCTATTCAGGGAGTGCAGCGTAGGTTCACCAGGTTAATTTCCGGGATGGTGGGGCTGACATATGATGAAAGAATGGGTCGACTGGGCTTGTGTTCACTGGAATTTAGAAGGATGAGAGGGGATCTTATAGAAACATATAAAATTCTTAAAGGATTGGACGGGCTAGATGCAGGAAAAGTGTTTCTGATGTTGGAGGAGTCCAGGACTAGGGGTCACAGTTTAAGAATAAGGGGTAGGCCATTTAGGACTGAGATGAGGAGAAACTTCTTCACCTAGAGAATTGTGAATCTGTGGAATTCTCTACCACAGAAGGCAGTGGAGGCCAATTCACTTGGGTTTTTTCATGAGAGAGTTAGAATTAGCTCTTAGGGCTGAAAGAATCAAGGGATATGGGGAAAAAGCAGGAACGGCGTACTGATTTTGGATGATCAGCCATGATCATATTGAATGGCGGTGTTGGCTCGAAGGGCCGAATGGCCTACTCCTGCACCTATTTTTCTATGTTTCTATGTAATCCAACCTAGAAATGATCTCAACTGTGTTCCACACCAGAAATATAATTTTCAAATGTTTGCTGGTGAAATATCAATGCTCTGCCTCTGTATTTTCAGCCAAAGACTATTGAATTGAATTGAATAAATTTTATTAGCCAATATGTTTACATACAAGGAATTTGCCTTGGTGCTTTACTCACAAGTAACAACACGATATACAGTAGACAAACATGAAACATGATAATTTAAACATGTGAAGAACGAAATAAAATACCAGAGCAAAAGGAGGCTACAGACTTTTGACTGTTGAGTAGAGATACTGCTCATGGAAAAAAAACTGTTTTTATGTCTGGCTGTGATGGCTTTGACAGTCCGAAGTTGCCTTCCAGAGGGAAGTGCTTCAAAGAGTTTGTGGTCAGGGTGAAAGAGGTCAGAGATGATCTTACCCGCTCTCTTCCTGGCCCTTGCAGTGACACTTCGTCGATGGGGGGAAGGTTGTAGCCATACATATATATGGCTTCCCGGCTGATCGAATGATGTGCTGCAGCCTCCGGATGTCATGCTTGGTGACTGAACCAAACCAGACCATGATGGAGAAGGTGAGGACGGACTCAATGATAGCAGTATAAAACTTGACCTTCATTGCCTGTGGCAGATTGTGTTTTCTCAGCTGCCGTAGGAAGTACATCCTCTGTTGGACCTTTTTGACTGTGGAGTCGATGGTGGCCTCCCATTTAAGGTCCCTGGAAATGATGGTTCCAAGGAACTTAAATGACTCCACAGATGTGACTGTGGTGTTGTTGATGGTGAGTGGGGGGGGGGGGGGGGGGAGGGGGAGCTCTCCTAAAGTCTACAATCAATTCCACGGTCTTAAGAGCATTGAGCTCCAGGTTGTTGCGATGGCACCAGGACACCAGGTGTGTCACTTCCTGTCTGTAGACAGATTCCTCCCCATCCTGGATCAGTCCAATCATGGTTGTGTCGTCCACAAACTTGAGGAGCTTGACAGAGGAGTCTGTGGATGTGCAGTCGTTGGTGTAGAGAGAGTAAAGGAGAGGGGAGAGTACGCAGCCTTGCGGTGCTCCTCTGCTGAGGGTCTGCGGTCTGAGGTGTGCTTTCCCAGCCTCACATGTGGTTTCCTGTCCGTCAGGAAGTTGATGATCCACTGACAAAGAGGTTCAGGCACAGTCAACTGGGAGAGATTGGAGAGTAGTAGCACTGGCACAATGGTGTTAAATGCAGAGCTAAAATCCTCAAACAAAATCCTTGCATAAGTCCCCTGGCGGTCTAGGTGCTGGAGGATGAAGTGCAGGCCTAGGTTGACTGCATCATGCACTGATCCATTGGCCCGGTATGCAAACTGCAGGTGGTCCAGTAGGGGGTTTGTGATATTTTTCAGGTGGGCCAGCACGTCTTTCAAGGGTCTTCATGATTACAGAGGTCAGTGCGACAGGCCTGTGGTCATTAAGACCAGTAATCCTTGGCTTTTTGGGTACAGGAACAATAGTGGAGACTTTAAAGCAGGCAGGGACAGTGCAGGTTTGCAGCGACCAATTGAAAATGTCTGTGTAGACTGGTGCCAGTTGTTCAGCACAGAGAAACACAAATTGCAAGAGTGAATCAAAGTTAAATCATGGCGAGAAAGCTAATAACAGAGAGGGAGAGGAAGTGAGAATTAAGAGAGAAATGGAGAGCAGATACGAGAATTAGAACCATTTTTTATACGTATCACTAGTAATTAAAATTTTGTTCCATGTTTAAAAAGTAAACTTTTGGCAGCAGGAAACTTGTCTAGGAGTAATTGAATCTTTATAATTCAACTAAATTATTGTAGGTGGATTCTTAAATGGGCAAGCCCCTCATGTTCTGGTGAGATCTTTGGATAACTATTGTGTGAATTTCCCAGAGTCATACAGGCCCTTTGGCCCAACTTGCCCATGCTGACCAAGATGACCTATCTACATTCGTCACACCCATCTGCATTTGCCCCATATTCCTCTAAACCTTTCGTATCCATGTCCCTGTCCAAATGTATTTTAAATGTTGTTATAGTACCTGCCTCAAGCACCTCCTTTCCATATACTCACAAACCTCTGAAATAGTTACACCCAGGTTCCTATTAAATCTTAAACCTATGTCCTCTGGTTCTTTCTTCACCTACTCTGGGTAAAAGACTGTGCGCTACCCCATCTATTCCCCCATTGATGTTATTCATAAAACCACCCCTCATCCACTGACTGAGCAAAAGCGCAACAAAAGCTTTTCACTGTACTTTGGTACACGTGACAATAAACTAAACTGAACTGAGCTTCCAGACAGATCTACCACCATTGGAGCCTTCACCACTCTCTCCCAGGCAGCACCATCAATATATATATATATATATATATATATATCCATTTTTTCAATCATCTGACAGTGAATACAGGATTCTCAATGCTAACCCAAGATATAAACTGTTAATATGCTTTAGCTTCCTTTTTATGCTCTTGACAAAGAAACAATTTTCAACCTTTAAAGGCTTAAAACAATTTTGAACCTTGATTGCTCCCAGCTGACATTTCTGCTCAGCCCCAATGATGTCAGGCTGGTTTGGCTCATGGCTGCTCCCGGATACCTTCCAACTAGATATGGTGTAATCCCAGATGACTCATCCTCTGAATTCTTGACCAAGGAAAATTGGAAAAAAATGATTTGAGATCTGGTCCCAAATTTATACTTCTCAACAGCTTCAGTTCCAAAAGATGTGAACATTGACTTTTCCAATTTCAGGTGACTCACACCATCGGTGTTCTCCTCCCACACACGCTCCCTGTTCACCTAACTCTCTTCTCTTTTTGTTCTTCTTTCCCAATGCCTCCCTCCTCCCCACCTGCTTCCACATATCACCTACCAGTTCTGTTCCGCCCTCCCCTCACTCTGCTAAATACTGGCTATCTTCCCTCTTTGTCCTCGTGTAGGTCTCGATCCAATGTCAACATAAAGCATTTTCCTCCACAGATGATGTCCGATTTACAGAGTTCTGCCAGTTTTCTGTTTTTTATTCAAATAGCAAATGAGCTTGAAAAGATATTAGAAAAACACTGCAGGTGCTAAAAATCTGAACTAAAAACAGAAAACGCGGGGATAACTCAGCAGGTCAGGTGGCATCGGTGAATAGAGGAAAATACTGTTTCTCCCCCCACAGATGCAGCCTGACCTGTTGGGTTTTTCCAGTATTTTCTGCTTTTATTTCTGCAAGAGATCTCTCCCCTCTTACCCACTGGACTAAGTCAAGGTTAATTATTCTTGATAATTTCCATTCAAATTTGAGTGAGTCAGATTGAAGAATGATTTTACTAATTTATCAATTGAGGTGGAAAGAAATGAAGAATGATATCAACATATTTCTAGTATGACATCGTTGAAAGCTGGCTCACATATGAATAAAGTGAAAAAATTACGTTAATTGGCCTTAATTATATGCCATATTCCATTATGTTATTTTCATTTAGTCAAGAGAATATTTAATAACAAAGCTTGCGTTAGGGTTAAGTGTTTATTTATTGCAAATGCAGGCAAACAGTTAAACATTTACTTCAATTGGTGACCCACATTTGGTCTTTGAAATTGTAACAAAAACAAATCCAAATCAGGATCTGAAAGATGAAAGAATGGGGATTTAATTATCTATACTTTGCTTAACTAAATCAATCAAATGGAGCAATGTATTCCAAACTCTCAGCAATAAACAGCTGGGCACAACACTGAAACTCTCTCATGCATTAAATATGTTTCAAAATGTAAATAAATAATAATTGAATAAACTATCAATATGTTACCATCATCAGTCCATATATACGTCTCTAAACGATACATCAATTAGGAATTGATGCAAGGTCCAATATCCTTGCAGCGAGGTTTGCAAGTCCTACTCGGGAGGGTTTGAACTAAAGTGACAGTGTGGTGGGAACCAGGGTAGAGGATCAACAAATGGAAGGATGGATGGAAAGGTAGAGATTAGGACCAGTCAGTCTCAAGGGAAGGAAAAGCAGGGTGAAGTTAAGGAATATGGTGAAACTAATGGGCTGAAATGTGTTTATTTCAACACAAGGAATGTTGCAGGTAAATCAGATGAACTTTGAGCCTGGATCTGTGTTTGCGGCTGTGATATTGTGACTACTGCAGAAACATGGTTAAGAGAGGGACAGGACTGACAGCTCAATGTTCTAGGTTGTTGACATTTCAGCCATGATAGAGGAAGAGATGGCAGAATTGCTCTAGTAAAGCTTAAAAAATAAAGCTTTTCACTGTACCTCAGTACACATGACAATAATAAATTAAACTAATCAGGGAGAATGTCACAATGGCACTTAGAGGACATACTTAAGGATTCATCCACTGAGACGAAATGGATAGAGCTCAAAAATAAGAAAGGAGCAATCACTTTAATGGGATTGTAATATAGGCCCACCAAAAGCCTCTAAACAGATTACAGAAAGATGCCAAAGCAACAGGATTGTCTTCCCTGATATTGACAGGGACTTAGCGCCAAAGGATAAGGGAACGGAATTTGTTCGGTGCATCTCAGAGGGTTTCCAAAACAGTATGTGGACTATCCAACTTGAGGAGGGTCATACTGATTATATTCATGTATAGTCTTTACTTTGACTGGATAGTACACAAACAAAGCTTTCCACTGCACCTTGGTAGACGTGACATCAATAAACTAAACTAAAGCCAAACATTCTCCCATTAAGAAATTGTGCAAGAAATGATCATTCATACAATCAAACATCACTATTTTTCCACCGGTCACAAATAATCCATCCATTAAACCCATCTTTTCCCATGGAAAAAATTACCGTTAGTTTCAAACTTGCCATCACAAACACAATAGTTTAATTTGGTAGCAAAACAATAGTTTCATTTGGCAGGCGTCCATGATATTTTAACACTCAAACAAATGTCTAGATGTTTATACAAGTGGAAAATCATCCATGCTCAGCCATCGTTAATTTAATTTTCACATGGTATCTTGAAAGCCCTACCATTGAACTATTTATATCGGTTGCTTACCTACTGGTGTTCAGAATTATTTCCTAATTGATTATATGTTTCCTGTTGTTGGTGATGGACCCTGGGAGCATGGTGATGACCTGCTTTCTTTGACCATTGCAGTTCATGTGGGTATGACCAATATGCCTTCAAGGAGGCATTTCCAAACTTTAGATCAACTGTAGATGAAAGTTTGGAAATACATAACCAAATAAGGAGGGTACATGAGTGAGAGAGGAATTTGGAGATGGAGCTGTCACCATGTGCTTACTTGTCCTAACAAGAGGTGCTGTTTGAAAAGCTTCATTAAATTATATTGCTGCATCATTGTTGAGTTACATTGCCAACAAGAGCATCAAACGGGGAGGAAGCAAGTATTGTGAAGGTTCGGTAATGGAGTATACCAAAGCCAGAGGTCTTACATTTTTGTATTTTAAAGGAATCAAGGAGTTTGCAGGTTAGTACGAGAAAGTGATGTTGAAGTAAAAGACAAACAAAGAGCTTAATGAATGGCAGAACAAGTGTCAGGGCCTGATTAGCCCACTCTGACTTGTGTTCTTCTTTCTCAGTGAAAAATGGCTGGCTCCTTCCCCTGTGACTATTTTTGTCAGTTCTAGACTGCCAGTCTCTGAGCATCAATCCCATCAATCCCTCTTAGAATCTTGAATACCTCGGTAAGATCACCTATCATTCATCTAAACACTCGGAAGCACAGGGCAGTCTTAATCAATCTGCCTTTATAGAACAACCATTTCAACCCAGTGATCAATCAAATGATTCGGCATTGCATTCACTCCTGTGCCCTTTGTAACAATGGAGACAAAAAGTTAACCACACAGCTTTCAGAATTGTATTTCATTAAAATCTCTGTGCAACTTCAAAATGATTTCCTTTTTAATTCCAACCTCTTTGCAATAAAGGCCAACTAATCATTTGTCCCTCATATAGTTGGCTGCACTTGCATTTTCTTTCTGTGTTTCGTGAATCAAGGCATTAAGAGTTCCCTAAACACTAACATTTGTTTGTTTATCAGTGCAAAACAAATAATGCTAACCACTAATTGTGGGGTTACAGTATTTTTAGAGGGTGGTGAGTGCTTGGAATGAGCTGGAGAATATAGGCCACAAGAACAGGCAACATCCTAGCTGTTGAGTTAAAGACGTTTGCTCACGGACTCGCTGCATCTCGAGCTAAGCTATCCAAAAACAGCAGGACAAATCCAATCAACTAATTATCACCCTGTCACTTAAACTGGATTGACTTGCATATGGGAAGGGAGCATACATTCCATTTTTTTTTTTTTTTAATATATATTTTTTAAGTGGATAATATGTGGCCTTGTTATTATGTTCAACACATACATTGTGGGCTGAAGGGTCTGTTCTTGAGCTGTACTGTTCTTTTTTTAGTTTAGTTTAGAGAAAACCACCTTTGGTCCACCTAGTCCACTTGTTCACCAGTTCCATGTTATCCCACTTTCTCATACACTTCCTCCACACTCGGGGCAATTCATGGAGGCCACTTAACCTACAACTGTGAGGAGGATGCTATGAGGATGCAGGGTGACTTGGACAGGTTGTGTGAGTGGGTAGATGCATGGCAGATGCAGTTTAATGTGGATAAATGTGAGGTTACCCACTTTGGTGGTAAGAACAGGAAGGCAGATTATTATCTGAATGGTGTCAAGTTAGGAAATGGGGATGTACAAAGAGATCTGGGTGTCCTTGTTCATCATTCACTTAAAGATAGCATGCAGGTACAGCTGGCAGTGAAGAAAGCTAATGGCATGTTGGCCTTTATGACAAGAGGAGTTGAGTATAGGAGCAAATAGGTCATTCTGCAGTTGTACAGGGCCCTAGTGAGACCGCACCTGGAGTACTGTGTGCAGTTTTGGTCTCCAAATTTGAGGAAGGACATTGTTGCTATTGAGGGAGTGCAGCGTAGGTTCACTAGATTAATTCCTGGAATGGTGGGACTGTCGTATGTTGAGACTGGAGCGAGTAAGCTTGTATACACTGGAATTTAGAGGGATGAGAGGGGATTTTATTGAAACATATAAGATTATTAAGGGATTGGACACGTTAAAGGCAGGAAACATGTTCCCGTTCCCAATGTTGGGGGAGTCTAGAACCAGGGGCCACAGTTTAAGAATAAGGGGTAGGCCATTTAGAACGGAGATGAGGAAACACTTTTTCACTCAGAGAGTTGTAAATCTGTGGAATTCTCTGCCTCAGAAGGCAGTGGAGGCCAATTCTCTGAATGCATTCAAGAGAGCTAGATAGAGCTCTTAATGATAGCGGAGTCAGGGGGTATGGGGAGAAGGCAGGAACGGGGTACTGATTGTGAATGATCAGCCATTATCACATTGAATGGCAGTGCTGGCTCGAAGGGCCGAATGGCCTATTCCTGCACCTATTGTCTATTGTCTAAACCTGCAAGTCTTTAGGATGTGGAAGGAAAATGGAGCACCTGGAGGAAACTCACGCAGTCACAGGGAGACTTAAAATGGAATGTATCTCCCTTCCCATCTACAAGTCAATCCAGTTTAAGTTGGCAAGACTCAAGGCTCAGAACACCAGTAAATATCCCATAACTTGGAGCTGCTAGTCCTGAACGTAAATGAATAGATTACTCATACGGAAGCCACTGCTTTGTAATATAGGTGAAAGTATTTTTCATCGACTTGCCAATGACTGACTGTGAGTCAATGACAGGATGATAATTAGCTGATTGGATTTGTCCTGCTGTTTTGGGATAGCGTAGCTCGAAATGCAGTGAGTCTGTGAGCAAAAGTCTTCAACTCAACAGCTAGGGTATTGACTATTCTTTTGGCCTATATTCTATCCAGGCTCTCGGCTGAATTTGCATGTTCTCCCTGTGATCGCGTGTGTCTCCTCTGGGTCGCTCCCACATCCCAAAGATGTATGGGTATGTAGGTTAATTGGCCTCTGCAATTTGACCCTAATGTGGAGGGAGTGCATGTGGAAATGGGATAACATGGAACTAGTATAAATGGATGATTGATGGTTGGTGCGGACGGTCAGATGAAGGGCCTGTTTCCATACTCTATCCCTAAAACCAAAACTAAATCCTCCCAAATTCTACCTGACACAGACAGCAATAAACATGACACAAACAGCACTAGGGTTGGAAGTCAGCCCTTTTTCAGTAACTGGTGGTAGCACCTCGACTAATTGAACCACTGTGCCAACCCCATGTCTGGCTTATGTTCGTATCTATTTGAAATGCTTCCAGGTTTGATTTTGGCCATATTGGTAGGCAACTGGCAAAGGACAGGCATGGCTTTGCTCAATATGCTAGTTCTTAGTCATTGATCATGAGTAAATTAAAGTTTCAAATTCAAGAAAGGAAGAAGTAAGCTTCATGAAAAGAGCCAAGGAAGCACAATGGTTAGTGAATATTCAAAAACATCTCACACAACCTTCACAAAGTACCATCTTAACACAGTACCCATTACTTATCTATACCACCTAGAATGGGAATTAGAGGACTGGAGATTAAGCATTTCCCCGTCTTTTCTTATCCAGTGACAGATGTGAAAGGGGAGATAATTAGTGATTTAGAGATACAGCATGGAAACAGACCCTTTGGCCCACCAAGTCCATGACAACTATCGGTCACATGTTGGCTATGTCATCCCACTTTCTCTTCCACGCCCTTTTCATTAGGGACAATTTACAGAGACCGATTAACCTTCGAACCCGCTCATCTTTATGATGTGGGAGGAAACTGGAGCACCCAGAGGAAACTCACACAGTCACAGGGAGAACATGCAAACTCCACACAGATAGCACCCATGGTCAGGATCAAACCTACATCATTGGCGCAGAGAGGCAGCAGCTCTACTAGATGTACCATTGTGCTGCCCAAGTTCAAAATGAGTCCCATTACATTGAAATGCACAAGTACTACTGTTCGGGTAGACTTCAGGTAATGGATCTCTGAATCTATCCTTCAGAGTTTTTGTCCCAAAATAGGTGCTCCTGGGATGCACAACAGAGAAACAAAGGTCACTGGATATACATTCCATGACACATTTAGGCTCAGTTACAACTTTTTTTCAGTCGAATGCAGGTTTATGTCGGAAAGTGGCAACTGAAGTTAGTATTGTCTGACCTTTAAAGAAAGGCATCATTACCGCAGATTTATTGAGAAATAATGTGACTGAGTGGAGGAATATCTTTATATATGCACTAAAAATAGAATATTAGCTGACTTAGAGGGTTACAAAGCTGTCATATTCAGAATTCAAAGATGTATTACACGTTCCGACAGTGAAAGCCAGGCTTGCTGGCTCTCACAGCCACACTCCTGGGAGCTTGTTAAAGCCACACAACACTGAATCAGTTTTCTGAGGAATAGTGGCAGCTGCACTTGAATAACTGCACTCTGCGCTAATTTATATGACTATTTGAAGCCAGAACGATACCATGTTTATGGCAGGGATGGCATTCATTAATATTAATTTAAGTGAGGTTCTACATGGGTTCATGCTACATTTGCCTTTGCAATGTAATATGGGGGCATTGGTAATCCCGGGAATTAAACTGCCTAGATTGTTGCCCCAATCGGCAGATTACTATTCCAATACTGTTGCTTTCCTTTTATTTGCAATAGATTTTTATGAAATTTGCTCCAAGCATTTATTCCATTTACTCAGTAGCCCAACATTTCTGAATTGTTAATGCTTTGTTCCTGCCTACACCCCATCGTTTAGGTTCATGGCACTTTTTCCATCATAAAAACAGAAAATGGTAGAGATGAACACCTCCGCCTATACCTACCTGATCTCCAGGTTGCTAAACACTTTAACTCCCCCTCCCATTCCCATACTGACCTTTCTGTCCTGGGCCTCCTCCTTTGTCAGAGTGAGGCCCAGTGCAAATTGGAGGAACAGCACCTCATATTCCGCTTGGGCAGCTTACACCCCAGCGGTATGAATATTGACTTCTCTAACTTCAAGTCACCCTTGCTTTCTCACACCTTACATATCTCTGTATCTCTCCCTTCCCTGACTCTCAGTCTGAAGAAGCATCTTGACCTGAAATGTCTCCCATTCGGCCCTTCGAGCCAACACCATCATTCAATGTGATCATGGCTGATCATTCTCAATCAGTACTCCGTTCCTGCCTTCTCCCCATACCCCCTGATTCCACTATCCTTGAGAGCTCTATTTAGCTCTCTCTTGAAAGCATTCAGAGAACTGGCTTCCACTGCCTTCTGAGGCAGTGAATTCCACAGATTTACAACTGTCTGACTGAAAAAGTTTCTCCTCATCTCTGTTCTAAATGGCCTACCCCTTATTCTTAAACTGTGGCCCCTGGTTCTGGACTCCCCCTACATTGGGAACGTTTCCTACCTCTAACGTGTCCAACCCCTTAATAATCTTATATGTTTCAATAAGATCCCCTCTCATCCTTCTAAATTCCAATGTATACAAGCCTAGTCGCTCCAGTCTTTCAACGTACGACAGTCCCACCATTCCGGGAATTATCCTTGTAAACCTACGCTGCACGCCCTCAATATCAAGAATATCCTTCCTCAAATTTGGAGACCAAAACTGCACACAGTACTCCAGGTGCGGTCTCACTAGGGCCCTGTACAACTGTAGAAGGACATTTTTGCTCCTATACTCAACTCCTCTTGTTATGAAGGCCAACATTCCATTGGCTTTCTTCACTGCCTGCTGTACCTGCATGCTTCCTTTCAGTGACTGATGGACTAGGACACCCAGATCTCATTGTACGTCCCCTTTTCCTAACTTGACAGCATTCAGATAATCTGCCTTCCTATTCTTACCACCAAAGTGGATAACCTCACACTTATCCACATTAAACTGCATCTGCTATGTATCCGCCCACTCACACAACCTGTCCAAATCACCCTGCAACCTCATAGCATCTTCCTCACAGTTCACACTGCCACCCAGCTTTGTGTCATCTGCAAATTTGCTAATATTACTTTTAATCCCTTCATTCATCATTAATATATATTGTAAATAGCTGCGGTCCCAGCACCGAGCCTTGCGGTACCCCACGAGTCACTGCCTGCCATTCTGAAAGGGACCCATTTATCCCCACTCTTTGCTTTCTGTCTGCCAACCAATTTTCTATCCATGTCAGTACCCTACCCAACCCATCCTACCTTCGAAAGAAGTGAGGAGAGAAAAGAAGCTCATGAAGAGTGTGGGAGGATTCTATCTCTGATAGGATATAAACAGGGTCCCCTATCAGAGACATCCCCCCCCCCCCTTGTAGCTTATCAAGACTCTTTTCTCTCATTCCCAGTTCTGATAAAAAGATCTTTCACCAAAATATTAACTCTGTTTCTCTTCTCAAAAAGGTGACGTGACCCAGTAAGCGTGTCTAACTTTTTCTGAGGGGGAGGGGGGAAAAGAGTTGAGGCGAGAAAAAACCATGATAAATCCTGGCCGACAACAGATGACCTCAGGCAGGGTGGTTCCCTGGTCGGCCAATTTTGTTGGCTGGGGAAGGTGTGATCTCAAGAGGGATACATCTTTGCGAACTGTGGAACTGGTGGAGGAAAGGGCACAGGGAGGGGGAGGGGAGGGGGAGCAGGGGAGGGAAGTGCGAATAGAAGTTACTTAAAAGTAAATAATTAAACGTTCATATCGCTGGGTTGCAAGTTACCCAAGCTAAATATAAGCTGCTGTTCCTCCAATTTGCATGTGGCCTCACTTTGGCAATGGAGGAGGACCAGGCCAGAACGGTCGGTATGGGGATGGGAAGGGGAGTTAAAATGGTTAGCAACAGGGCCAGGAAGTGTATCTATCTTCTGAAGTTTGAGAACATCCAGCACCTTCTTGACTGCTATATGGACAGTCCAGTAGCATAGTGATGCAGAGGTAGAACTGTTGCCTCACAGCATCAGACATAGGTTTGATTCTGACATCGAGTCATATCTGTGTGGAGTTTGCACATTCTCACTGTGACCATGTGAGTTTCCTCCGTGTGCTCTAGTTTTCCTCCCACACCCCAGGGATGTGCGGGTTGTAGGTTAATTGGTCTCTGTAAATTGCTCTTTGTGTGTACGGATTAGATGCAAAAATGGGGTAACGTAGAACTAGTGGTGAATAGGTGATCAATGGTCGATGTGGACTCTGGGCAGAAGGGGCTGTTTCAATGCTGTATCTCTCAACTCTACACACAGACATCTCCATTAACTGTCCCAAGTTCTCTGCAGTAAAAACAGTGGCGAACTATTAATTGAGAACCATGCTTATCTCCACATGGCTCCAAATATAAATGACTACTTTGGTTATCTGAGCAGCCCTATTCTCCATCCATCCTTTTTTCCTAATATGCTCATAAAATCTCTTTGGATTTTCCTAAATCCTTTCTGCCAAATCTATTTCATGCCCCATTTTTACCCTCCTGAATTTCTTCTTCCTCCAGAAGTATGCTTCTCCAACTTCTGTTGTCCTCCAGTTATGTCTCCTTTTATAGACACAAAATGCTGGAATAACTCAGCGGGTCAGGCAGCATCTCTGGAGAAAAGGAATAGGTGACGCTTCGGGTCGAGATCCTTCTTCAGACCGAGAGTCAAGGGAAAGGGAAACTAGAGGTATGACAAGGTGCAGAACAAATCTGACCCAGGGAATGTGAAGCCCACAATGGTCCATTGTTGGCTTGGAATGTGTGATGACAAAGGGATACGAACATTGAAACTAGCAGGCTGACTAGGCTGGAGTAGGGATGGAGAGAGAGGGAATGCAAGGATTACTTGAAATTAGAAAAATCTACTTACAACCCAATGGTATGAATATTGATTTCTCTAATTTCAAGTAAATTTGAAAAATCAACATTCATACCGCTGGGGTGTAAGCTGCCCAAGTGAAATACAAGGTGCTGTTCCTGCAATTTGCGTGTGGCCGCACTCTGACAGTGGGGGCGACCCGGGACAGAAAGGTCAGATTGGGATTGGGAAGAGGAGTTGAAATATTTGGCAACCGGGAATCGTATGTAGGGGCCAAGGCGGACTGAGCGCAAGGGTTCAGCGAAACAATCAAGTCTATGCTTGGTCTTGCCGATATTTAGGAGCCTACACCAGGAGCACCAGATATTGTAGATGTGGTTGGAGAAGATGCCAGTAAACTTCTGCTTTTCTTGATTATATGATGGTTTTAGAATGCCAAACCAGCTATTACTTACCAAGGATTCTCATGGTCTTTCTTTGGGGGGGGAGAGGGGGGAGGGGGGAGGGGGGAGGGGGGGAGGGGGGAGGGGGGGAGGGGGGAGGGGGGAGGGGATGGTGCTGCACCAATGCAGGAGGTGTTTGGGCCCGACGGGTCCACTTGGTCTAGTTTCCTTATAAATGTAAGGCAAATGCGCAGAGAAATCAATCCAAGTTTGTCCAACCTCTCCTTATAGCTAATATTCTCTCGTCCACTTCTTTTGACTGTTCACATAATTCACCACATTGACTAGCTATTAGAAAATACACTTAAAGTTAATAAATACCAATATTTTAACCTGTCAATGGGCATTTTGTTGGTGAGCAGCATGGATATGTTTACAATCGGCAGAACATTCATATTCACAAAAGGCCATTTCAGTGGAAATTGGTCAAGGTGCTTGGACCATGCTAACCCATCCCTCATGTTGCATTTATCACCACATAATCACTGTAGCTATGGTCACCTTCTGTGGTTCAATGGGTCTAATCATACCAGTGTCCTCACTGAAACAGCCATCCAGCACAGCAGAGTGATCTCCAAGCAGCAACCACACCTCAGGTAGTGATTACTGAGAATCAACGTTTGCATGGTTCTAATGGTCTTTGGGCTACTTAGACTGACAGAGCTTGTTTCAATTGTTTCTAAATGTTTCTTATTATTTTTAGCCAATGTTAATATTTTAATCAAAAACAACAGTTTTTACTTTTCCATCAGTTTGACAACTCTGTTCAAAACGGATGCATTTGTGCTCAGTAAATCACCTACTTCAGGTATAAAACTAAGATATCAGATCTGGTCTATCTATCTCTCACCTCAGTGCAACCTCAAACTGCATCTAGTCTGGGTTCAGTGCTGGGTCCAGTGACAGACTGGGACATCAGTTGGACTGACATCTGACCCCCAGTGCTTTCAATACCTCCCTGCAGTGTTCTGGAAGTCAAGACATTCTGAACAGATGAAGAAATAGAATATAGGACAAAGAACGAAGAACAAAAAAATACAGCATTTGGCACAGTGATTGATCAACATCTGTGGATCAAATGCAGCACGATTTTCAACTTCACAAGTTTGACAACTTTTCAAAATAGATGCATTTGTGCTCAATATATCACCTAATTCAGGTATAAAACTAAGAGGTCACATCTGACCCATCTATCTCTCAGCGATCTCAAACTGCCTTTAGTGTGGTCTTAGTGCCGACGAGTCCATTGACAGACTGGGACATCAGCTAATCTGGATCTGACTTCCAGTGCTTTGAATATCTCCCTGCAGTGTCCTAGAAGTCAAACACATACTGAACATCAGAAGATGATTGTGCAACATTTCCCCGTGAAACCATTTTGCACAACAAAGTTCATTCTAGCTTATTACCTTCAAAACTGGTTTAAATTGTCAAGAACATTAGACACTGATTGACACCCATGCATTTTGATACTTACGAACAGCTAAATTGCAACTTACCACTTGAATGATTTAACTACAAAATGTAAATTTTAAAATAGATTTCGACTTGTACTGCCTTTACAAGGAAGTGGTATTAAAATCATATCAAACAGTTGGCAATACTATATTTTAATTTTTTTCCACATTTTTCAAATAACAGCTGCAAGGATTTTGAAAACAATGTATGTTAGGTTGCTATGGGAAGCAGAAACACAAAACGTGTCAGTATTTTTGCTTTTTTCTGCTTTCAAGAGTTCAGAATTTAAAATCTCACGTACGTTTTTATATTTGGCATCACTTGGTGCTAAATGCTATGAGCTTCTTGAACTCCTGCAGGTTTTCATTTACCAGGGAGAAAGTGTGTAATGAACAGTATTAACACCCAGCAGTTGATATCAGAAATAGATTTGAAATCTGGTCCAGAAATACATAAACCTGTGGGACCTCTTTAAATAGGCATATTGGCTTGGCCTGCTTGAAATACTAGAGACAAAGCACTAGTCGTTAATGAGGTAAGCATGGAATTTCCAACATCATCTTTTGTAATTCTTGAATCACTTACAACAATCCATTTAAGGAAATAGCAATTGTCAACATTTTACCCAAATGAAATAGAACAGTTGGAAGCTGCATATAACCCATTGGAATATTTGGCACAGTGATTCACCATTATGTTTTTGCAACACCCAAATTGATATATTTTCACAGTGGTCCAACTGAGCTGAATGAATTAATTCAGGCATATTTGCTAAATTGATTAGCATGACATTCTGTGCAATGCCTTTCTGATGCCTGCCCTGATAAAGACGATGGAATCAACTTTCGATATAGGACTGAAGGTGCTCTTTTTAACCTAAGAAGGCTCTCAGCCAAAACCAAAGTATGAGAAACCACCGAAAGGACTTCCTCTTTGCTGTGCACAATCAGGTTCAGAATTTGCCAGACTTCTTAACCATTTCCACATGACCTGTCTCTGCAGAATACTTCACATTGAGTGGAAAGACAAGATTCCAGATACGCAGATCGTCCTGGATAAATCTCCCCAGCTTCTAAACGTTGTTGAAAGAATTACAAATCTGGTGGGCAGAATCTGACAGAAGAATGACTGATGACAGAATATCAGAGCAGCTACTTCAGGGAGAGTTGACTATTGGCAAACCATCACATGGTGGAGAGAAAAACAGATTTAAAGACACTCTTAGAACATCCCTAAACATCCCTCAACATCACTATGAGGAACAGGCTTTGGCGCACCAGGACAAAAAGTAGTGCTTCTTTCTATGGGGAATCTAGCATGGAGGAAGCAAAGAGGAAAAGAAAATCTCGAAAATCTAAAACCACCAATGCTGTAATTTCTCTACCCCTCTATCATCTGTCACTTGTTACTTCATTCCCCTTTGCTGTCCAAGTCCTGCTGCATGCTGGCAGGGACAACTTCATCTGCCATGTCTCACCTCACTGTTGTTTATGGGATTTGATTGTTTCCCACGGGTTGGCTATGCTTCACCAAATCACAACATTCTTGGCAGACTAAAATATGTTCAAAAATTATAACCCATACAAAAACGTAATTTAATGAAGTAGTGCAGAGCCCTTGTGATCACTCATAGCTTCATAAATTACATTGACTGGTCCACTGAACACACTTACATTTAAATCTGAAAATAAATATTTTCCATTAGAGTGCAGGACACGTTCAAACAAACTAAGTTCAGATTGTTACACAGTATAAAGGTCTGACCCTGAGCTTCCTGTTCCTGCCACTTTAATTCCCCATCCCACTCCCATTTTGGACCTGCATGCTTCCTTTCAGTGACTAAATGCTGGAGGAACTCAGCAGGATAAGCACCATCTCTGGAGAGAAGGAATGGGTGATGTTTAGGGTCGAGACCCTTCTTCAGTCCCGCTGAGTTTCTCCAGCATTTAGACAATAGACAATAGGTGCAGAAGTAGGCCATTCGGCCCTTCGATTTAAACCAGCATCTGCAGTTCTTTCCAAAACAGTCAATGGTGCTGAGCTATGACTGAAAGATCATTACTCTACTTCTTACAACCTACATCCTCACCGGGTTACTCTAATAAGGTTACAGTAGTTTTTAATAAACAGTTGTGCCTAGCACCAGTCATCTGGAGCACGACTCACTCGACCCGTGTAACATACATTGCAAGAATTCTCCTCATTAAAATGAGAACGATCCGTTTAAGACATGTTTGTGGTTTGCCTCACTCTTTAGTTTAAAAAAAAATGTAAATCCTACTCTTCGTATTTTGCTAATGTTGACAGATCTCAGTAACAGACATGTGGTCCAGGAATCAAGAGAGGTCGCAGGATACAACCTGACTCCAGAGAGGATTCGGGATATATATTATTTTTAGACTGCTAAAAAACTAAACTATAGGCACCAATATCACTTCTGTAAATTTAATTTGGAAAATTACGAAAAGCCAAGAACGTGGAATTTAGACGATTTACATTCACGTTTTTTTTTCTGTGTCTTCTGTCAACGATTCCTCCAATGAACCCCAATGATTTACATTGGCGGCGGTCTAAAATGCCCATTAGTTTATCATATTCGGCGAAAATTGACTTTCCAGAAGTGTTTTCTTTATTATTCGAATTATGTACAATGATAAATGCAATTAAGACATAACTGGCATCGTATGGGTTTAGTTACTCCTTACCTGCGCTTTAACCCCTCGTTAAACTTATTTTCATTCATTGTGAAGTAATCGGATGGTGAATGGTTAATAAGCGAATGGTTAATAAAGTGTAACTATTGCACATAACTGGACCATCGTTTGAAATTGCAACCGATACCACAGTCTTCACAAGGAAGAGGGGAGAGCACTATACGACTCCACCTCATTTCGTGTTATTACGAACTAAATGCAATGACCTTGCTATGGGTTTCAACGACATGTATTGCACAGAGGACCAAAGAACCTTCCTCGGAATCTTCTGTCACATTAGCATGAGACGAAATACTCTCTGCCATGATCCCAGTGGGCTCCCTGCCTAGCTAGCCTGAAACAAAGTGCGTGATTGGTCAGTTGGCATCCGACAATGTCAAACGTGCTTTGATTGGACAATTACTACTCGGAAAATTGACAAGATTTTGAGTTTTTTTCCATATTTTTAAATATGTGCAGGTTTTGTTCTTGAGGAGTTTCAGATATAATTTCTATCATATTTTTACACAATATGTTATAAATACAGGTAGATATGGGATGTGGGTCACGACATGAAATGAAAAGGCACCTTGGGCCACAGTCTAATAGAACAATACAGCACAGGAAATAGCCCTTTGGTACACAATGTCCATGCCAAACACAATGCCTAGTTAAACTAATCTCCTCCACCTGTATCTGATTCATATCTCTCCATTTCCTGCATATCCATGTGCCTACCCAAAAGCCTCACAAATGCCTCAATAATATCTGCCTCAATCACCATTCCTGGCAGCACATTCCAGACACTCACCAATCTCTGTGTAAAAAAATGTCCCACACATCTCCTTTAAACTTTTCCTCTCACCCTAAAGCTATTCCCTCAAGCTTTTGACACTTCATCCCTGATTAAAAGGTTCTGACTGTCTACCCTATCGATGCATCTCAATTTTATATACTTCTACCAGGTCCCCATTCGTCTTCCAACACACCAGTAAAAACAATCCAAATCTATCCAACCTCCTCTTATAGCCAATAACTTCTAATCCAGGCAGCGTTCTGAAAACCTCTTCTGGACATTCTCCAAAGCATCCACATTTTACCTGTAATGGAGCTATCAGAACTACACACAATACTCCAAATGCAGTCTAACCAACATAAGGTTGAGGAACAACACTGTATCCTCCACCATTCCTGACTCAATAATAAGTTATCCAAATCTCCAATAATTTGCTTCCTTTCTCCCCATTTTTGCTTTATGCCATCCCTTTGTGATGTAGGCTTAGCATCTCCCTCTCCTGCTATCTTCAACACATTACACTTCTTTGTCACCCTTGAGCTGCCCCGTTGCAACACATCCGCACAGCAAACCTTGGCCTCAATTTTCACGGATGTTTCATCGGATCCATCCCTCTCCCCTCCATCTGTTTGATACAACCAGCTCCTTTCTCTCCTTCCCACTTCTGATGTAGTGTGCTTGTCCTGAAACATAAACTTCCCTTCTCTTTCCACCACTGTCCCCCAGCCAGCTGAACATTCACAGCATTTTTTGATTTTGTTCATATTTTACCACTGCTTTCATTTTTTTTTTTAAACACACGGTCAATATCATAAAACTAAAACGCATTGTTTCGAAACATTACGGTCAGGTCAGGCAGCATCTCTGGCGGGAATGTATAGGTGATGTTTCAGGTTGGGACACTTCAAATTAATTGTAGATTTACTCATGATTCTAACATCAATAGTTCCATGCGTCTCCATAATTTTTAAACGGTTTTAATTTATGTTCTATGTTCCTACAATAATTTACATTTAGGAAGAATAATTAGTTTTTAATTTGATAGCATATAGTTCATTGAAAAAAAGATGTAATTATGACACTGTGGATCAACTCATCCAGTCCTTGCCAACTCCCTGAAGAACAATCTATTCAGTCCTGTGTCTCTCTCTTTCCCAGGGTGCAAGGCTTTCTGAAGTAGCTTTGATCAACAAAAAGGATAGGAGATAAGCACGCTACCCAAACAATAAGGAGACCAGACCAAAGACAGACAGTGCCGTTTCTGCATAAATCAACCCCGTAGGACTATGGTGAGCACTTCAAAAATTTCATCATTTCACATTTAATTAAAGTTTGGGAAAAGACCTTCAAATCATATATCCCACCAACAGCAACTGCTCAATTTTTGATGCGAGGATGAAAGGTAGGAGTAAAGAATACAAAATTGAGGTTACAAACACATCAGCCGTGTTATATTAAATGATGGAGCACGTTCAAAGGGTCAGGTGGCCTACACTGACTTCAAATTTGTAGGTTAGTATGTAATGCACCACACCACCGTCACTCTGCTATTAATCATTTCTATCAATCAGCATTGAAAACTTCCATCTTCACAGGTTCAACTCATACTCACGTATTGTGCCTCACACAGTATCATTTGAGTAAGTAGACATGTGGCTCAGTAGTGTAACAGATAGAGCTGATGCCTCACAGCTCCAGTGACCCAGATTCAATTCTGACCTCCGGCCATTGCTGCCATGTTCTACCTGTGACTGCGCAGGTTGCCTTTGGGTGCTCTGATTTCGTCCCACATCCTAATGACATGAGTCGCTAGATTAATGGACCATTGCAAATTGCCTTGGTATGTGGATGGGTAATAGAATCTGACAGCCCTTCAAGATGGTAGTGGTGATGGATGGAGGAGAGGTATAGTGTCGGTGAGTGGGATGAGGACTCTAGATGGTACATCTATTAAAAAACGCATGCTTGGGAGCAACTGGTTTATGCAGAACATGAAATAGAGACACTGTGCACTATTCATTGGAGATATTGAGCACACATGTTGAAAACACAACAATGACCAGTGGAAAAAAATATTCATCTAATGAAGAAAACTGATTGGGTGCTCACTGAATATTTGACCTCAAGGCATGAAGAGGAGAAATTGTTTGCTGGGATATACATATCAAAAATAGTTTTGCTGACAATAAATCATCATTAGACTTGATTGAACTATGGTTTGCTTGATTAAGGAAGGCAATTTCTGGTAGGCTGGACAACTGAAGGCATGGTGTAATGATTTAGGTTGGGGAAACATACGAGGTCAATGATGAAGAAGTGTAATAAACTCAGAGGCACCACAAGTGTCAGCTGAACGTAAAGATGCCATTTTAGTTCCATAGTCACATTAAAAACATTTATTAAGATCCATGTTGCATTTCAGTAAACATTTATCCAAGTTATTCTACTTACGATAACCAGTGTTGGCTGGTGCAGTTCAGTTAGTGCTAAGAAAATTGAGCTAAAGATTATTAAAATCCAACTGACAGAAAAACAGTTCTGGAATGAATTCAGTCAAATGTGGGATGAAGGACAAGGGTCATAAGGTCATTATAATGTCCATTTTTAACCTGTCATCCTGTTGTCAGTGGGCTGCTTATTACTTTTGCCCGCTGGTCCGTGCATTGATAAATGCCACATTGTGTATTGTATGGCATTGTCAATAATCTCTTTATGTATTTTGAATCAAACAGATCCTGAGTTGTTGTTGTTGTTGTTGTTGTTGATCACAGTTTCAAGTAAGACCATGTTATCCAGTCTATAGCATGGCAATGTACATGGAGGTAGCTGATAAATCAGCCGGGGCTCGAAATGTTCCTTAACTTTAATGCCAAAATAGTGCCAGGAAATGACTATTGTAAATAATAAAGAGATTAATCACCCTTCCTTGACATTCAAAGGCAATACCATTACTACAGGCAGCTCCACTCTGGGGACAGCCCAGCTACGTAACATACTTCAAATATCAAAAAGGGATTGTGAATGAATTTACATTGTTTAAATTGCAGTCACATTTTAAAGTTCAGTATTAAGTGAGTGATCCCAAGACTTCATTAAGAAAAATGAAAATTATTCATGTGGCAAGAGCATTGAAGCATTGACTATGACATCATTCACAGAAGGTAGCCATTCTAAATTTAAACTGAATGCTGCACTCAATTAAATTTAAAATACATTTTACGCAAAGACAAACAATGCATTTCAATCTCCTATTTCCAAAAAAACTCCTGCAATGAATAAAATCTGAAAGAATGAGTCTCCAGACTCGGGCAACACAAAATGTTGGAGTAATTCAACTCAATGGGGCAGGCAGTATCCCTGGAGAAATGGATAGATGATGTTTCAGCTTGGGACCCTTCTTGAGAATGAAGAAGTATCCTGATCCAAAATGTCACATACCCATATCCTCCAGGAATGCTGCCTGATCCGCTGAGTTACTCCAGCAATTTGGGTCTTTCCTTGATAAACCAGCACCATTCTTGTTTCTATATCTAGACTTGAAAGGTTATTTGGTAATAAATTCAGAAAGCCCCGTTAAAAGTTCATTGATTGAGCAAGTTCCAATTATTTTCTGGCATAGTAACTATTTTGTAGTTAACTGTCACAATTTCCAAATTAAAAAGGCGAATTAACCTACATATGTGCATGTCTTTATTTTAGTTTATTAGTTTATTATGTGTCTTTGGGATATGAGATGAATCTGTAGCACCCGGAGGAAACCTACGCAGTCATAGAGAGAAGGTGCAAACACCACACAGAAAGCACGTCAGGTCGGGATCGAACTCAGGTCTCTGCTGCTGAAAGGCAGCAGCTCTATATCAGCTGGACCTCTGTGCCGCCTCAGTCCCTCCCCTCTCCTCCCCTCCCCTCATCTGACACACTTTTGTCTCATTTTCACCTCTAGGTTTTGTCAGTTACTCTACCTAACAGCCAATCAACCCCCCCTAAACTCTTCACCCTGCCCCCTCCCCCCCCCCCCCTTCCGTCCTCACCTGTATCTAGCTATCACTTGCAAGGCTTTGCCATGTTTCTCACTCCCACCTTTCTTTTCCAGCTTTCTCCTCCTCTACTGCAATTAGTCTGAAGCAGGGTTGTGACCCGAATCATCACCTGTCCATAAGTTCCACAGATGCTGACTGACCCATTGAATTTCTCCAGCACTTTGTGTTTTGCTGAAGATTCCAGCATCTGCAGTCTCTTGTGTCTCTATTAAAATTGAAGGTATGAATCAAATTGTAAAATCCAATCTAAGCAATTTTTAAGATGAGAAATTCTAAAGTTTGCCGAATTAAATGGAGCATTTGTAAACTAAACATGGAAGTTTAATTAAGTGTTTTACAGAAAGAGTATAATTCCATTGCCCTAAAAGTACCTGACATCTGGGGAGTTTGCTCATCATAGCATGTAAAAATCTCTAGTGTTCTCCTTTATCTACACTGGATGAGCATTTACACACTGGAGACATCTCACCTCGATGCTGCGGGAAATTTGCCGTTGAATTTCTTCCTCACACAGAGGAGGTCAGAGCAGAGATTTTTCACTTTACTCAGCTCCATCTGCCCTCACTCTTCATTCCTGGATCAAAGCCTTTTACTTTGGATCCATGTCCCTCCAGCAAGATAGAGCACAAAGCAGAGGGGCAAGGAAAATCTGAACAGGGCTGCTGGAATAACAGTCATCAATGCTGATGAAAGATCATCAGTCTGAAATGCTAATTCTCTTTCCACATGTGCTCTCTGAACTACTGTGTACTTCTAATATTTTCTGTTTTTATTTCAGATTTCCAGAACTTGCTGTGTTTTGCCTTAGGATTGCTGAAAGACTAACAGAAAAAAAAGGAAAGATGGCTAAAATGGGACTTTAAATCCCTGAACTTTAATTATATCTTGGATGTTCTACCACTGAACAACGTGTATTGTAGGAGCTGGAGGATAATTTGATCAGAACAAAAATCTTTTCAGCCTACCAGTTAATGTTGTACTTTCAATAATTTTAACTGAAAGCCAGACAGCAGATATTTGCATTCCTGAAATAGCCAGTGAATCTAAATGTTTTCAAGTAACAATTTGTTAACTCTTTTTTTTCTTTTGCAGTTATGGACAACAAATGCTAAATAATATACTTGCTAATAATTGAACTGGCATTGCATAGCACTTCTTCAAAAATTATAGGTTGATGTACCCAACTTAAGGAAAACCAGCTTGATAGTACTGTAACTATAGATATGCAACAAAAAAAAACTGGAGTAACTCAGCGGGACAGGCAGCATCTCTGGAGATGGGTAACGTTTTGGGTCGAGACCCTTCTTCAGACGCAACTATGATAGCTTTCTTCGAATGTACAGTTATTTGGTTGCTAAGTCCTGCATCTCAAAAATGCTTTGTTAGTAATAAGGTTATTACTGTTATGTATGCACCTGCCGATGCCAGACATGTGCAAATTACAATAAACACACTGGGTTACTTTGAAAATGTCTGCTCTGCATCCAATTCTAAAGTGCAATACTTATCAATTAGATGTCTATCAATTGTGGACATGCAGTCATTGATTGCATTCAAAACTGAAATTGAAAGATTGTGGATATTCCTAGAGGAATCAAGGGTATGGTGATAGAGCAGGTAAAATGCATTGAGGTGAAGATCAGCCATGATTTTATTAAAAGGCAGAGCAGTCTCTGGATTGATTAGTCTACACCTGCTCCCATTGCATATATGCTTATATTATGGAAATTACAGAAGGAAATAGATGAGTAAGCGTGCATCGGAGGCTGCTTGTGGATAATGAGCTTGTATTTGTATTAGCGGCAAAACCTCAGGATAATGCTTGTCCTTTAAGAGTTTGTGATAAATCTAGGTAGGTATTTAGAATCAAATTGTCAGCATGAGTGACAGCATCAGATTGTCACATCATTACAAGTGACACTAAAGTGTACAAATTTTCACAGGTCTGCTGACTCGGTTAATTCAAAGACAGTGATGCAACATTCCTCTGAAAGTGGTGGTGTGATGCAAAAAAAATTAACTCTCTGATATGAAAGAATAGCCATTCAGTTAGCAGGTTTGAAGATTCACAATTAAAATTGCCCTTTTGCTGGTGAATAAATTGGCTCCCTGATGGAAGCAGGACTCATGCAGACAATACACTGCAGTTAGAAACGTGAGATGAATAGAAAATGGGGAAATTGCAAAGAAGTATCACATTGACTTCAGTTTCCAGGCATGGCTGCTATGACCTTTTGAGTTCAGTAAAAAAAATATATATATATATCGCAAAAACGGTGTTTGGAAACCTTTATAACATTCCGGTTGAATTTAATGTATCAAGTGATTTTTAAAAATTAGATGCCAAAGGATGCCACAGACCAAAGCAGTTCCTGATTTTGAGGAATATTATTATGAAAAGCATCCTATTGGCACATAAGAAAAGTTATAATTGGGAAAAGGCAGGGGGAAATTGCAGGAGAATCAGGTTGTTTCACCTGCTCCTTCCTCAGTTGCAGTGCGTGGATGGAATGGCCAATGATAGTTCAATCTTTGCAGAGACCAAGAAGAGATAATGACCAAAGTTCTAAACATTCATACACATCTGTATCAGTAACTGTACAATGTACAAAGGAAATCATTTGTTTTGCTGATTAAAATGACATTGATAACTTGCATTTTGCTTGGCTCAAATTATCTTTTTCTCTTAGCTTTCTGCTTAGAAGTAATGATCCCTCCATATAACTGCAGTTTCATCCAGTTTCCAATATCTGGACTTTGTGGTTTGGACAGAGTGGGTGAATGGCTTATCATAGAACATTAAGTATAATTGTCCTCACTATTTACTTGACAATTTGCTTCTGTCAGGTTAATCGAATGTCACTGAAGCACTCCCCGCTTTCCTAAAGGACTCTCTTTTCTCTGGGGCAATTAGGGGTAGCAATTAAATTTTAATGATACCATCACCTTTTCAATGTATACAATAGATACAATTTTCTGTTCTGGATTGCTAACATGTCACTTTGCCATCCTCAGACGTGATCACAGTAGGAAGGTACCTCGTGGGACAAGCACTGGGAATTGTATGTCAGCACCTGTTCTCCATTAGCCCAGGTGGTTCCCAAAAGCTGGGCTTAAATTGCTCAATCAATTTGCAACCAGCTGCACACTGATTTTAAAAGAACAAATATAACAAAGTGTACATTAACAATACTGCTCACCATCCATGTAATTTAATGCTGCAAGCTGTTTACATTGTATTAAATGTTCTACATTTAAGCTGTGCATTTTAATAATACAGTAATACCAATACCACGACAAAATGGTGTATCACTCTCTGATTTTCTAGGATCAATCCTGCACCATTCAGTGATACAGGCATTTCAAAATTCTCATCATATCCTGGTATGAGGGTGAATGCTTGGGTAAATTCTACTTCATCAACAATTCAATCTGGGTTAAACTTTCCTCCTTTTGGAAACTACCTGGGTGTACTTAAATTCAACCCATTAAAATTCTAAACTTCCAAGCGTTAGCTGGTTATCAAACTTCCTACTGTTTGCTATGATTTTTCATCACAGTTTATGCCATCTATTCCTAGTGGTCACATTTTTAAATTAACTGCTTTGTCAACTGGCACAGATCACAACGCAATTACAAGCTCAAGAGTCAAGAGTTTTTTATTGTCCTATGTCCCGAAACGGAACAATTAAATTTTTACTTGCAACAGCACAATAGATGTGTAAACATTGTACTCTAGTTACAGTGTAGAAAAAAATTCTAATGTCTCATTCACAGTTTCAAATCTGTCTTGATCCATGTACAATTTCTGAGTGTGTTTCATGTTCCTCCAGACCTGACAACAATTTTTTTTTCAATATGTTAAACTTGTTAAATTTGGAAAATTTTATTCAGTTCCAGTTGCCCCACTAAAGAAAGGATGTGGAGGGTTTGGAGAGGGTGCAGAAGAGGGTTACCAGAATGCTACCTTGATTAGGTGGTATTAGCTACCAGGAGAGGCTGGACCAATCTGGATTGCTTTTTCGGGAATATTAATGCTGCTGCATTGTTCCACACTGTGTTGACAGGAGCACCTTAAGAAGATTGGATACCTTCAGGCCAGACTTGGAAGAAGTGGATACAAGGAATGTGCCACAGAAATATATAATCAATATGTGCACTTGCTTATTTCAATGAAGCACTGTTAGTGATAATTATTCCAGTTTATAAGTAAAATAACGGAGGAACTGATTATTAAAATACTTAAATAAAAATAAACAATATTTCCTTGGAGCTCCTTACATTGTCTCAGAATTATCCAATTGCCCTCCCCAGGCACTTTCTCCTGCAACCGCAGGAGATTCAACACCTGTCCCTTTACCTCCCCCCTCGACTCCATCCAAGGACTCCAAAGACGTACAGGTATGTAGGTTAATTGGCTGGGTAAATGTAAATGTAAATGTAAAAATTGTCCCTAGTGGGTGTAGGATAGTGTTAATGTACGGGGATCGCTGGGCGGCACGGACTTGGTGGGCCGAAAAGGCCTGTTTCCGGCTGTATATATATATGATATGATATGATAGTCTTTCCAGGTGAGACAGAGGTTCACCTGCACCTCCTCCAACCTCATCTATTGTATCCGCTGTTCCAGATGTCAACTTCTCTACATCGGCGAGACCAAACGCAGGCTCGGCGATCGTTTCGCTTAACACCTTCACTCAGTCCGCCTTAACCAACCTGATCTCCCGGTGGCTGAGCACTTCAACTCCCCCCTCCCACTCCCAGTCTGACCTTTCTGTCATGGGCCTCCTCCAGTGTCATAGTGAGGCCCACCAGAAATTGGAGGAACAGCACCTCATATTTCACTTGGGCAGCTTACAGCCCTGCGGTATGAACATTGACTTCTCCAACTTTAGATAGTTCCTCTGTCCCTCTCTTCCCCTCCCCCCCTCCCCTTCCCAGTTCTCCCACTGCCTTCCTGTCTCCACATATATCCTTTCTTTGTCCCGCCCCCCCCCCGACATCAGTCTGAAGAAGGGCCTCGACCTGAAACGTCACCCATCCCTTCTCTCCAAGGTGCTGCCTGACCTGCTGAGTTACTCCAGCATTTTGTGATACCTTAATTCATAGTAAAGTTAATTAAGGATGTTTTTCAATAACTGTTGTTACATATGACGTGGAGCAGCCAGCTTGCAAACACCAAGGTCAGAATCTACAACCAACAGTTTAAGAATGACCAGATATGGACCCAATTGTGCCTCTCTACAGCACTTGCTCACATCGCCTCCCCCCCACATTTATCCCATTGTTGTCTGTTCTGCTAGTTGACTGATCTTTGATGCTTTGCTGCCGCAGTTGCCCCAGCAAGTGGAGCAGGCAGCAAACTGCGACTCGGCTTCACGTGAAGATCCCAAGCCTCCACTCGGTGATCAGCCTGTTAATCTTTTGACAGCCCTCTGCTGTCAAAGACCATTGAACCTTTTTGGTTTATGTCTCTGATCAACAAAAATATCAAAAACGAATTCTTATGGATTTTTTTTAAATTCTAAAACAATTATTTATAAATATTAAGTTGACTAAAAATAAAGCTAGAAATAGAGGAACTGCGGATGCTGGAATCTTGAGCAAAACACAAAGTGCTGGAAGACTCAGCGGGTCAGGCAGCATCTGTGGAGTGAATGCTTTGAGTTCGGACCCTTCTTCAGATTGGATCCTAATTTGTAACAGGTCTTCTTCAGAAAAATCAAACAGCTTTATAAGCAAAATAAACAATTTTATACCCAATTCAAATGCAAGACATGGGCAATCACCGCTCAACTGGACATGAATTTATCTGCGCCTTCATCTCAGTCCATTTGTGCTCCACCCCAAGGTCCTATACTGATTTCAGCACAAGGGCTGGAGCACAGATACTCCTGTATCCAATCTTCAGCTCATTCCTGACTTCCAGATGGCAATGCAGAGATCAGGAATGAATGGCCCAAATGCTTCCCTGGGTAACAACTGGCCAAAGGTGAGTACTTCCCAATCCAGTATGTTTAATTTGGAGTTCTGGGCCATTCATCCAGAAACACAAGTTCAAATCCCACCATGTCCCCAGTGGGACCAGCAATATGTCAGCACCTTCCATCTGCTCTCCATAAATCCAGGTAGTTCTCAAAAGCAGGAAAGTTTAGCTTGGACTTAATTATTTATGAAGTAGTAGTTTATTCATGCATTCATGGATATGATGAAAAGGATATGATGAAAATGTTGGAGTGCCTCTCTCACTGATAGTACAGGACTGATCGCAGCCCGGTCATTGCTTCTTCTCCCCACTCCAGTCGGGCAGAAGGTACTGAAGCTTAAAACTGCACCACCATTAGACAACAAGCAACAACTTTTTTCCTCTGTCATTAGGCTTTGGACTCTAAAATGTGTAGCATTTAGCAAAACCCAGAAGCAAAAAAATATTTCTAATAAAAATGCCAAGCACATACCACACTCTATTCCTATAAGATGAAAATTTTTGAAGTAACAGATCATGCCCGACTTTCTGAGGCAGCTTGCTCTGGAATTACACCCAACATTTTTAGCAACTGGCTACAGAACCATTTGGCATATATTTATATGTAATTTATATTGTTGCATCCTCCAAGCAGATTTCACAGAATGAGAAGAGGGAGGCATTAATAATTACTGTCCCTTCTACTCTTTGGAAAGCCCATAATTTCTGAATGACCTCGGTCTCGGGCAGATAGAAATCTACTCCATTGTGTCTCTTCAGATTACATAATTTATTTATTTTCTGCTCCTTTGCTTATTGATTTATTTATTCCATGTCCCTCTTCCAGCTCAAATTATTTTAATCTTTGTTTTACCACTCCATTATTTATCTCATGTTCCTCTTCTAACTATTTATTTACTTTCACTTCCTTTGTTTGGATGTGTTATTCATATACCATCGTTTCCATGGTATAGTTATTTCATTCTGTCCTCCACCAACTTATTATTGGCAGGTTATTTGTCACACTCAAAGGCTGGTAATATCTGTCCTACTGAACACATATTGGGTTTTATGATTCCATTTAGATGCTCTGATATCCAATCTTTAACAATGGCTTTGATAAATTAAACCATTCTGGATATTATATACTTTCTTCTTGGCATTTATAATCTTTCTGGCATGCTGCGATTTTCTACCATTTCTCCTTTTATCTTTCAATGGATCTGCTACTGTAACTTACCTAGCCTTGACATTTGTTTACCTTAGTCTCGCACCCACTGATGCCGGTGACCAGCAGTACTATCTTATCTCAAGAATATCCTTGAAGTCCCTTCTCATATTTACTTATTTGTGTGCCATACCCTCACTCACCCAATCACACTACATCCAATTTTCTTGTTTCCATTAACACATAAATCTCTCACTTTTCTTGCACGATTCTATTACAAACTTTTAATTGCCATTCTGATGAAATTTTTACAGTGCTGAAAAAAGAGTTTTTTGATTTCAAAGCCATTTTAATTTAGTGTCATTTTTTCACAGCTTTAAAGTTATATTTTATTCCTTTCTAAATTGCTTCAAAGTAGAAGTAAGTATTTTAAGTGCAAAATATTTGCTTTAGATGGGCACATTTTGGTTCATTGAATTCAGTTATTTCCTTAGAGGAACTCTACTATCCCTTGACTTTCCCAGTCATGTTTAAACCCATCTTCACTGAAGCAATATGTCTCAAGCACGTAAGCACAAAGTTTGGATTGGATTTTAAGAAAACCTCCAAAACTTGACATCAAAAATTGATCCCATTGTGACACCTTGCATTTAAGGCCTTGCTCATCTACGAGTTGGAGAATTGATATTCCGGTCACACGGTCAAACCCAGAAAATTCTCTCCATGTGTTGCCTTTTTATACATTACTTCATGAATAACTCCAGCAATCTATTTCCTGTCTAACCAGTAGAGGTTTTATCATTCTGTCAATTTCTGGTAAATCAAATTCTCCATCCAATATCTCTTAGCAGATGGCATTTGAATTTCAGCCCACATTTCTTGATTATGGATTACACCTTGGGCTGGTCACAAAGGTAGTTTACTTGTACAACCATCTAATGATTCTCTCAATGCAATTCTGTTTCTTTTTGTCAAGTTTTATATCCTAATTTGTGCTTCACTGCTGAAGTTAATTACTTTTGCCCTATCAGTTCCTTTTTTCCTGATAAAAACTATTTCTTCTAAACAACATGTGTCCTTCCAGTTCTGTATTTCACTGATTGGAATCATTCCACCTTGCCACCATTGTACTTGGCAGGCTTCTGACAATTATGTAGGCTGGGATCCAATGCATCTGAGCTTTCCTACCAGCTTTATTTTTCGCATCAATTTCCACACATAACGTATTACATTAAGTTAATACAGGGTATACCTATAATGTTTAGCAAATGCAGTAGTGCATCAAAACAATCAGACCTGTTTGCCTAAAGCTGCACATTCCAAGGAGAAACTACATTAAAATGGACACATAAAGCAGAATTATTAGTTTTGTATTTGTGATTATTTCATTTTAGTAGGGCAATAAAGCTCCCTGCAATGATGGACAAAATACTAAACGAGGAAGATAGCTGTACACAAATACATCCTGTGTGGAATACAACACTCGTGGGTGTTGTGCACATTAAATCCACTTCATTCCATTCTTAAATTGAATTCTACCTGAGCTATTCCCACTTTCTAATCTATGACATCTATCGTTTTCTAATATTCTTTGTAAAGCCATTTTCTTAAAGTGTGTTTTAATATTTAATTGAAATTTATTACTTTTCATTTTACTTTGTTTAATTTTTTATATTCTGACTGAGCAGAACTATAAAACATGTCATACGTACGCGCTCACTGTTGGCAGCAGCAATGCTATCTGCTCTTTTCATGATGAAATCTCAGTTATTCTTCAGACTTCTGCTGATTTCCAAGATTTCACAATCACGAATTAAATACACTTGGATCCTTTGCTGAAAATCAAATCATTTATTAAAAAAATTAGTTCATTTAAAATAACATAAATCAGATGATTAAATTCAAATCAGTGATATCAAGTACAAAGCTTTAATAGATGTTATTCATAGTTGCAGACTGAATAAAACATTTTTACTCCAACGATTAGAAAAGTAATAAATATTTAAGATTTGTAAAACTAAATGTCCTTAACATTTATGATATAAATCGTAAACACTGCTGATAAATTCAATCTGTAGGGATCATGGAGAAAGTACTAGTATGCCAGAGATCTTCAGAATAAACTGTTACGTCAACCATTCTTTTAACTACAAGCTGTAATGTCAATGAACCAGAAAATAAACAATCTAAGCAGAGTTTTTTTTAAACACAGAACAGAAACTGTTCATTGGTTTATAAAATTTCAAATGTTTGCAGATAAATACGAGAAATAAAATTAAAGCTCTACATAGTTTTGTAGGTCAACATAGATTTGGGGAAAGAAAAGCTCCTTCCAGCCATTATTTTTTAACATTTACCCTGGAATCATCCAGTGACTGCCGTGAATAGAATGGCTGACAACAAGGGAAAGACCTTGTGACTGCTGGAAAGAGAGCTGACAGAAGGAAATAGACCCCACCTGGGGCAGGCATGGGCGAGCTCCCCATGTCAGCAGGATCCAATACTATTCAGTATTTTGGATTCACCCGCCTATTGCTACGAACAGAATTAAAGAAAGAATACCCCTAGAGTCTGCGAGAGTGGGGGCGGAAGAAGACTCATTGACGGATAATACGGCCATAGACCTAGGAACAGAAGAGACCATGAGCAATACATGCACTCACCAAGAACCATGCGCACAATCAGCATCCTGCGGCTGGATGAAAATAACATCTTCAAAGGGCTTGAAAATACATCAAGGAAAGAAAGGGTGCTTGAGGGAGGGAAAACAGGGACCTCGCATTGATAAGTACTTCCTGAGAAGTCAATCAAGTCAGTCGAATGAAGTCCAGCGACTGGAGTCTCACCAAAGTTCGCAGGACATCAGCCCCCCTGATGAAGGAAACTCAAGCACAGTTATGCAGGCAGAGGAAAATATGGAGCCCATCCAGCCAAGAAAACCAGCAATGGAGAAAAAGATCAGCGGAAGAAAACCCCGCGTGAAATGGCCTGGAGCCTCGGAGAAGAAAGAATGGGAGACTATAAATGCAGACCTGACCAATATCCTACAGGGTGTAAGGAGTACAGTCGAAAGAAAGCTTGATAAGATGGGGGACATTATCTATGGCTATGGAGCAGAGCGATATGGAGTAAGGGAGGAAAAGGAAAGGGCAGCCGCTTTGGAAAGCAAGTCCAGACGGCAAAAGGAGATGGAATGCCTAATCCGGGAGAGAAGGCAGCTCAAGAAGCAGTGGAGGAAGGCTTCTGATAGTGAGAAGGAGGGCATCAACATTCTCCAGGGAAACATCAAAAGCCGTTTAGCAACCCTGAGACGAGCAGAATACCTGCGGAAGTCACAAAAAAAGAAAGAACGAACGAGATCACGCTTCTTCAAGGACCCCTATAAGTTCGTAAAATCACTTTTCATCAAAGAAAAGGGAGGAAACCTGAAAACATCAAGGCAGGAGCTAGACGAGCATCTGAAAGAAAAGCTCCTTCCAGCCATTAATTTTTTTAAATCCAAATTCCTGTATCTGCAGACTCTTATCTATCTATATACTAAAACTCTCGTTTGTTTCTTTGTTCATGAACTACAGCCAAAACTGTACACGATAGCACAACAATCAGGCCCACCTTACTCACTGTCGTCCCTTTGGCGCTAATGGAAGACGTTTCATTGAAATCAGTGTTATATTTTTTAAGTTATTCACATTTTAAAGTTTAAATCTATCTCCTAGGGAAGGAGGTGGAGGGGTGGAGGGAGGGGGGAGGGAGGAGGATGGAGTGGGGGGAGGGGGAGGGGGAGGGGAGGGGAAGGGCGGGACGTGGAGGGGGAGGGAGGGAGGGAGGGAGTGGAGGGAGTGGGAGGATAATGGGGGTTGAGGGGGAGGGAGGGAGGGAGGGAGGGAGGGAGGGAGGGAGGGAGGGAGGGAGGGAGGGAGGGAGGGAGGGAGGGAGGGAGGGAGGGAGGGAGGGAGGGAGGGAGGGAGGGAGGGAGGGAGGGAGGGAGGGAGGGAGGGAGGGAGGGAGGGAGGGAGGGAGGGAGGGAGGGAAAGGGGGCATGGGGGGGGGAGAGAGGAGAGGGGGAAAGAGATTAAAAAGCATAGCATCATTGGTGAGGTCATGTTTAGAGTATGGTGGTCCAGGTTTGGTCATTCTGCTATGAGGAAGGATGTCATTAAGTTGGAAAGGGTGCAAAAAAGATTTACAAGGATGTTACTAGGACTCGAGCACCCGAACTATAAGGAGTGATGTGGGAGGCTAAGACTTTAATCTTTGGAGCACAGGAGGCTGAAGGGTGATTTTAAAGTGGTGTATAAATCATGATGGGAATAGATAAGGTGAATACACAGAGTCTTTTATCCAGTATAGGGAAAATCAAAGAACAGGACAAAAGTTTAATGTAAGAGGAGCAAGATTCAATAGGACATTGAGGTGCAACATTTTCACTCAGAAGGTAGTGAATATATGAAACAAGCTGTCAGAGGGGGTAGTTGAGGCAGGTACTATAACAGCACTTAAAAGACAATTGAACAGTTATATGGATAAGAAAGGTTCAGAGGAATATAAGCTAAATACAGGAAAAAGGGAGTAGGATGAGGTATTGATCCTATTCACACAAGCATTGACACATGCTTCGAGCATGAACAAAACACCTACTTTTGTGCTGTAACCATTCCCTAATTCTTTATTACTATAATTCTGAGCAGTTCATTCGATATTTCAGGTTTAAACCATTCATGATCTTGTTTTATCTCTGATGACTACTAGCACTAACAGCCATTACTTTGCAATGAAAGAGGGGTTTCTAGACTACAATTGAACGGGAATAAGAAGACTATATATAGTTTTGGGACCATTGATCAGTTGACAGTAAGGTTGGTACTTTCGCATTCTGATCATTGAATTTAGAAAACAAACTGTGGTACTATGCACAGTGTTGGAGACTTTTCCATGACAATAATTTTGATATTCTGAAGACAGTTTCCTGTCACAGCACAAACAGCAGCAATCTGTGAGCCAAAGCCATAACAAAGAAATGTTGCAGCAAAATGCTTCAACCTCCAGCAACCTCTACGGGAACAAAGAACCACCAAACACCAGAGTCATATTGAGTGATGCTTTTAACTTTAAATCCCCTTTCTTTCATATTTGTGACCTCTGGTCCTCAAGCCCTTAACTGGCTGGTATATATTCAATCGTTCTGATAGAATTCAAACTATCATCGGCAGAAAGGAATATTTTATAGATTTTCTGAGATACAAAAAGGACATATTAATGCACATGTGTAATGTAATTGAATGAAAATAATTCCAAATAAATTTTCACTGTGGTACATTTATGTTCGAGTCAGTCTTCAAGTAAAAACCGGGGTCTTCATTCTGGGCGACTATTCTGGGCTACTATTGATGCAACAAATCAATATTTTACCCTGCAAACAGTGCATTGTTTATAATTGCAATGGTGTCTGAACTCACGCAATCTGTTTATTTTTTACTGCTGTTCTTCAGCAATACTTCCCTCTATCTTATAGGACAAATTCAACATCGTTTGAAGCTGTTTCTATGGACCCCCCCCCCCCAACCCCCAACTTCCCTACCACCCAACCCTTAGACTTCACCTATACTTCAAGCTGTCTTGGGAAAGCACCCAAAGTAATCAGGAACCATTTTAACCCCAGTCGTTCCCTCTTCCCCCCTCTCCTATGTCTATAGAAACAAAAGCTTGAAAGCACGAACCACAAGATTCAGCCACAGCTTCTTCACCACTATTATCAGACTATTGAACAGATCTCTCATAAGCTACGTCTGAAGAAGGGTCTCAAACCGAAACGTCACCCATTCCTTCTCTCCTGAGATGCTGCCTGACCTGCTGAGTTACTCCAGCATTTTGTGAATAAATACGTTCGATTTGTACCAGCTTCTGCAGTTATTTTCTTACACTCTCATAAGCTAAAGATGTGGTCCCAATCTACCTTGTTGTGGCTGTGCACTTTATTAACATGCACTTTTTCTGTAGCTGTAAGATTGCTTTCTGCATTCTGATTGTTTTTTCTTTGGATTTCTGTTGCACTTGTGCATGGCTTGATTGTACTCATGCAATGATTTGATTGGAGAGTACCCACGACAAAGTTTTTCATGGACAACAGCCCTTGAATGAGGCATGGTGGACTCCTCCTTTCCTGAGGTCATCTGTTGCCAGCCCTGTTTTGTTCTGGCCTTTCCTCACCTCCAGTCCCCCCACCTCCTCCCCACCTCACCTCTATCTTACAGCCTGAAGAAGGGTTCCGATCTGAAATGTCACCTATTCCTTTTCTCTAGCGATGCTGCCTGACCTGCTGAATTACTCCTGCATTTTGTGTCTATCTTCAGTAGAAACGGCCATCTGCAGCTCCTTCCTTACGTAGCCCTGAATGGCTGTTGCTGTCACTCCATTTACCACCCAGCTACTGAGTACTCAAATGTAAAGATCACACCTCTGATTTCATGGATCATCATACAGGGGTCTTAAAACTAAGCAAGGTAGAGAGAAGGTAAAGTTTCAAGGTAGCAAATCCATTTTGAGGAAAGAGTGACCATTTTATTTACTCCCTGAAATAACAAATGTTTAAATACTTCTTTATGGTAGATTCAATGATATATACAATTCTAAGTAACTCTCCTTAAAACACTTGTTATGTGAGTTAAATCACATGAAGGAGAAGAGACTGCACGCTTGGTTGCTTCGGCTGGCATTAATCTTTTAAATAAGAATTAGAACTCTCTTAGGTCCAAGCTTACAAATGGTATTTTGCAATCCACAGTTATCTGGTTCTTACAAAGAATACATAAAAGCATCATTATGCATTTTTAACCACCCACAGCACATATACCTCACAAAAAAAATATTTATTTCATTTTAAGTATTAAAGTTGTCTTTAGATTTAAATATAAATCATTATATATAAAGAGCTATTGTCTATTTTTATCATGGCAATAAAGAGGTAATTTTATATTCAATTCCCAGTATGGAACCTGAAGGTTGAGAAATGTGATTAGAAAAATAAACAGACCTATTTGCAATTTGGGAAATATTTCCAAGTGTCTGTGTCCATTTTGTGGTTATGACCTGCCCTTCAGGAAATAGGACTGGACATTTCCAGTTGTGTCCTGTTGCCACACCAAAATGTATAGCATCCATTATTTATTTTCCTCCTGAAATTTGATCAAGGTGTTAGAACTTGCAAACTTTCCAACTAGCTCACAGTTCAACAAGGAACACATCATCTGAAAGTAATGAGTACTTTCTCATTAGAGGCTGCACAGCAGCCTCCTGCACAGCTACAGAGAAGACACAGTCCTGGAGTAGCTCAACAGGTCAGGCGACATCTCAGGAGAAAATAGATAGGTAATGTTTCGGATCAGGAAACCTTCTTCAGACCTAAGGAATGGAAGCGTCAGAAATTGACTAGGTGAAGGTGAGAGGAGGCTGAAAATTGGTAGCAAAAGTAATGAAATAGTCGGGATCCTCATCGGTGCAAGAGGCAGCACCAATGGATTTGTTGAACTACCGGAAAAAAAGTTGTGAGAATGGGCCTGGATAGGACTGAAACAAAGGCTATTCCACATTTCCCACAAAAACCCAGGCAGAGTGAGAACAAGTTCAGCCAGGTGAATAAGTATGTTGGTGGAGGGGAACTAGTTGAGCCTCTTGTTCAACATATTCTCACATTGAACAAACTCTCCTTCAAGTGGACCTTCTTTCTCCAGATCAAACGAGTACCTATGGGCATATGCAGGGGGCCCAAAGCTGTGGCTGCCTTTCTGAAGTTAAGTGGAACGGTCTTGTTTGCACATCTACATGGGCTCACTGCCTCCTGGTCTCCCGAGTTTGATCCTATCAAAGACTTACCCCATCCCCATTGCAGCTTACCCAACTTCTATTGTCTCCTTCCCAGTTCTGGGAAAGAGCCTTCACTAAATTTCTTTCCACTAATGTGGGAGGACCTGCTGGTATATTCAGTATTTGCAGTTTTAATTTTAGTTTTCCAGCACCTGCAGTTTTACAAAAGTGGCAACCCCGTGGGTGTCGCTCTCAGTGTAGGCGGCTAGGGTGTAACCAGGGATCTTCAGGTGGGAGCTGTCACTTTTGTGAGTCTCGGAGCAGGATGGCAGTGACTTTGTGGGTCATAACAGATGTTCAATGATGGTGGTCTTTGCCTTGGTGAGGACTTCCGCATTCAGCTGCAGCAGGGTGATGCCATCCGGTTCGACATCCATTGGTGCCCGCCCTAGGAAGGGCGCATGCTCCGGGTTGGCGCCAAGCTGCAGCGACTGTTGCATTTGGGCTGCAAGCTCCCATTGACAGCACCCATGTTGAGCCTTACCTTTGCAAATTGTTTGTGCATACTTCCTTGCAAGTTGTTGCCTTGAACCATCTATGAACTGCTCTTTTATGTTGCTCAAACAGAATAGTTGCTCTTCATCTGATCTGTCTGCCTTTGAGCAAGCTGAATGGCCTAATTATTCTGAAATTGCCAAGACAACTGAAGTAATAAAGCCTTTCATTCAGACGAATCGTAACAAACTTTCCTTTACAGGCATAGTTCTCAAAACATCTTTTCCGTCTGATTTTCTGATCAGCTTGTTACTTTGCTGTGCAGGTTTGTTCCTTGACCTCATGAATGTCTCTGTAAGCATTTCTGCAATTAGTCCCTTGTCCTAGCATTTTGCTACAATCATAGCCCAGAATTTGTTGATCAGCAGCAAAAGAGACAGCAAGCAGGTAGGTTTGTGGAACATTTCATCAAATTCAGCCACACACTGGGATTCCCTTACCAATGCCAGACATTCTACATAGTCCCTTAAAGATTAGTTCCAGTATATCAGATTCGCCACGTGAATTATTTTGTTGACCTGGTTCAGTAATTTCTAAAACTGTCAGGAAATTGCACACTTTTGCCGCATCTACAACCTGACAGCACAGTGGTGCAACGGTAGAGTTGCTGCTCTCCAGTGCCAGAGACCTGGGTTCGATCCTGACTACGGGTGCTGCCTGTACGTTGTACATTCACCCTGTGACAGCGTGGGTTTTCCCTGGGTGCTCAAGTTTTCTCCAACACTCCAAAGACATACAGGTTTGTATGTTAATTGGCTACTGTAATATTGTAAATTGTCCCTGGTGTGAAGGGGAGTGTTGGTATATGGGGTGATCACTGGTCGGCGTGGACTCGGTGGGCCAAAGGGCTGGTGTGTCCGTGCTGTCTAAACACCAACTATTGTCCAAACATTCCCTCTTGTTCCCTGTATGCATGTGTCATACGTGGAGTTCTCAGAAAACCCCAACTGTGCCAGATTAGGATATCTCAAAAAAGTCATGGTGTCAAATGAAATTTTATTTATGGTTCATTGCATTTGTAGGCTCAACAGAAGCTTATCTGTCTTTGATGTCACCTTCCAGAATAATGTTGCCCTCGTTCTCTCACATATTACTGTGTTGCTCTGTTCTGTGCCCTCCCCGGACCTCAATGATATTATTCGCTCTCATGCACCTGTTCCATAACAAAGGTGAATGGTTGCATACACTCGAACCTCAGCTTTAGATCTGCTGCCTCGTAGTGCCAGAAACCCTGGTTTGATCCTGACCTTGGGTGTTTTCTGTGTGGAATATTCTTCCGGTGTCTGTATGGGTTTCCTCCGGTACTCCAGTTTCCTCCCACATCCCAAAGGTGTGCGGGCTTGTTGGTTAATTGGCTCCTATAAATTGCCCCTATGGTGTAAGGAGTGGATGGAAAAGTGGGATGACAGAGAGCTAATGTGAATGGGTGCTCAGTGCTCAGTGTGGACTCAGGGCCTGTTTCAATGCTGTATCTATAAACTAAATGCAACTAAACTTGCCGACAACACCACAGTACAGAGATCGTGAGCAATGTTGAGATGATGTACAGAAAGGGGATAGAGAGCTTAGTAACAAGGTGCCCAGCCAACAATCGCTTCCTCGATGTCAGTAAGAAGAAGGAGCTAATTGATCAGGAAATGAGGTGGTGCACATGTCCCAGTCAGCATCAATGGTGTGAAATAGAGATGGTTGGGAGCTTCAAATATCATCAACAATTTATCCTAAACCAAACACAGTGAAACTATGGTTTAGGTTTATTATTGTCATGTGTACCGACTAGGTACAGTGAAAAACTTTGTTTTGCATGCTATCCAAACAGATCAGATATATTATACATAAATACAATCAAGTCAAACACAAGAGCAACAGGTAGAGCAAAAGGAAAGATGCAGAGTGCATAAAATAGTTCTCAGCATTGTAGCGCATTAGTTCCTTTGACAAACGCCAATGACTACAATGGGGTAGAGGTGAATGGGACAGTAGCTTATGGAAAGACCGTTCAGAAGCCTGATAGCAAAGGGGAAGAAAATGTTACTGAGACTGATGGCTTACGTTTTCAAGTTTCAATACATTCTGCCAGATGGGAGCAGGGAGAAGAAGGAATGACAGGAGTGGAACAAGCCTTTGGTTATGTTGGCTGCTTTTCCGAGACAGTGTGAAATGTAGATGGAGTCAATGATGGGAAGTCTGGTCTGTTTGATGGACTGAGCTACATCCACAACACTCTGCAATTTCTTACAGTCTAGGGCAGAGCTGTTGCCAAGCCACGTTGTGATGCAACTCGACAGTATGCTTTATATGGTGCATCTGTAGAAGTTTGCAAGAGTCAGTGGAGACATGCCAAATTTCCTCAGTCTCCACAAGGAATAGAGGCATCGGTGTGCGTTCTTAGTTGTCGCATCAATGTGGTTGGTCCACAACACATCATTGGTACTATTAACGCCAAGAACTTTAAGCTGTCAACCATTTCCACTGCAACACTTTTGAAGCTGATTGGGGCATGTACTCCACCATGCTCCATGAAGTCCATAACTAGCTCCATCATCTTGTTGACATTGAGGGAGAAGCTATTGTCCTGATACTATGTTGCTAAGTTCTCTATCTCCTTCCTGTACTCCGTCTCATCATTGTTTGTGATCCAATCTACAATAGTGTTGTCATCTGCAAACTTGTAGATGGAGTTAGAGCCGAATTTGGCCGCACACTCGTGTGTGTAGGGAGTATAGTAGGGGGATGAGAACGCATCCTTCTGGGCACCAGGGTTGAGAATTATTGTGAAGGAGGTGTTGTCACTTATCCTCAAGAAAGCACACCATTCCCCCTACATCCTCAGAAGACTAAGAAAGTTTGACATGTCTCCAATGACCTTTACCGATTTCTGAATCATGCACCGTAGAAAGCTTCCTATTATGGTGCATCACAGCTTGGTTTTGGAACAGCTCTGCCCAAGACTGCAAGAAATTGCAGAGAAAGACACAAAATGCTGAAATAACTCAGCGTGTCATGCAGCATTCCCGGAGAACATGGATAGGTAACGTTTCGGGTTGCGATCCTTCTCCCCACCATTGACTCCATCTACAGTTCACACTGCTTCAGGAAAGCAGCCAACATAATTAAGGAACATTTTCACCCTGGCATTTCCTCTTTTCCCTGCCCTTGTCGGGTAGAAGTTACAAAAGCTTGAAAGCACATACCACCAGAATAAAGAACCACTTCTTTCACACTGTTATCCGATTATCCCCATTAGCTGGGGTGCAGTCCCAATCTCCCAACCTACTGCATTGAATTCCTTACACTTTTTTATTGGGACTTTGTAACTGTCATGTTATCATGTTGTAACACTATATTCTGCACTCTGGTATTTTTCTCTTGGCCGACCGGTTGTACTAGTGCAATGGCTTGATTGTACTCATGGTGATCGGACAGCAGGCAAAAACATTTTTTCTCTCTATCGGTACACGTGGCAACAATAAACCAATGCCATTACCAATAACTGCCATGCGAACTGCTTGCCATTATCATTGTTCTACATAGAAAATCCTTTCTTGATTTATTGTGCATTAAATCCCTGTCCTGCAACCCCCTGCAGGAGCAACACCCCAAACTTGCTTGCATTGCTTGTCGCTTTTGTTGTGTTTTTTTATTTGCACAAGCAAGCAGCAATGTTGAAACTATAAACAAAACATAATTTATGAAACACAAATGGAGACACAAGAAAATGCAGATGCTGGAATCTTGAGAAAAACAGTTCCTCCGGCACTTTGTGTTTCGATCATTTATGGAAGGCAAATGCCTATTTAAATGGTGGTGTCTGTTACAATAATGTATTAAAGTTTGTTATTGAAGAAATGAGTGGACTTGTATACACGGCATCTTCTAACTGCTAAGTGCTGCAAAACCAACTAATTGACAGTATTACAAATAAGCTTACCCCTATAGTTGAATTAATTCAACTACAATCGAGACAAAAAAAAGATACAAACCAAAGTAGATCATTGATCCTCAGATCCATGTACCTTGAATTACAGCTTCCTGGGAGATCACAATCACAGATTTATCTTGTATTTAATAATATGAAAATTACTGTTTATAGATTGCAACAAGTCGGTTGCAAAGGTATAACCATTTTTACACAAATATTTCCAATTGTAAGTTAAATTCTACAACAAAAAACTCCTATCACCCAAGGAAACATTATTTTCCTGATAATGTATAGTGTTAGGGCTCCACTGTGTTACTGAGACAGCAGAACATTAATAAGGCAAAAATGAAAACGAATATGTTTCTCATATTTCCTTTCAATATTGGAGGCCATCTCCGTGTATGGCAGCTCACAGATCAATCCGATTCCCCCATTAAGTTTCCCTGTACCCTATTCTCCCCAGTTTCCCATCAACTATTTTCTCTGGAACATTAGCGGTTGGGGTTAGACTTGATAGAAGTTTATAAAATTATGAGAGGCATAGATGAGATGAATAGATTAACTCTCCCATAGTAGAAATGAAAAATACTAAAGGGCATAGATGTAATGTGAGAGAGGGAAAGTTTAAAGAAGACGTGGGAAGCAAGTTATTTACACAAAGAATGGTAAGTGCCAGGGGTGGTGGTGGAAGCAGATATAATAGTGGCATTTACAAAGCATTTATATGGACACATGAGTGTGCACAAAATTGTAGAATATGGATCAGGTAGTTTCATTTATTATGTTCAGTGTCGTTATCATGAGCTAAAGTTTGTTCTGTGTTTTGTTGTTCTATATTCAAAGGAAGTTCAGGTAGAAACATCGAAACATAGAAGCATAGAAAAATAGATGCAGGTGTAGGCCATTCGGCCCTTCGAGCCAGCACAGCCATTCAATATGATCATGGCTGATCATCCAAAATCAGTACCCCGTTCCTGCTTTTTCCCCATATCCCTTGATTCCTTTCTCTTGAAAACATCCAGTGAATTGGCCTCCACTGCCTTCTGTGGCAGAGAATTCCACAGATTCACAACTCTCTGGGTGGAATTTTTTTTCCTCATCTCAGTCCTAAATGGCCTACCCCTTATTCTTAAACTGTGACTCCTGGTTCTGGACTCCCCCGACATCGGGAACATTTTTCCTGCATCAAGCCTATCCAATCCCTTAAGAATGTTATATGTTTCTATAAGATCCCCTCTCATCCTTCTAAATTCCAGTGAATACAAGCCCAGTCGACCCATTCTTTCATTATATGTCAGCCCCGTGGGGCTGAAATATAACCTGTAGAATTAACCTGGTGAATCTACGCTGCACTCCCTCTATAGCAAGAATGTCCTTCCTCAAATTAGGAGACCAAAATTGCACACAATACTCCAGGTGCGGCCTCATCAGGGCCCTGTACAACTGCAGTAGGACCTCCTTGCTTCTAAACTCAAATCCTCTCGCAATGGCCAACATGCCATTAGCTTTCTTCAGTGCCTGCTGTACCTGTATGCTTACTTTCAGTGACTGATGTACAAGCACTCCTAGGTCTCGTTGCACCTCCCCTTTTCCCAATCTGACACCATTCAGATAATATGGTGAGGAATTATGGATGGGAAGCAGTTTTTAGTCCTCTGTATGCAAGGGAGCATTTAATACCATGGCAAAAAGTTCACTGAATGATTTATGCTACACATGGCCCTAAAGGGCAAAAAAGATTTCATGTCAATCATATGAAGCAATGTAAACTTTAAAAAAACAAGGTGCAAAAGCAATATTTTGTATTTGTTAGGTAGACCTAAGGTTCTGCAGATGCTGCAATCTTGTGAAGAACACAAAGTGCTGAAGTAAATCAGATTGGGATCAGTCTGAAGAAGGGTCCTGACCCAAAGCATCACCAATCCATGTCCTCCAGAGATGCTGCCTGATCTGCTGAGTTACTCCAGCACTTTGTGTTCTATGTTTTTGTTTATTGATTTTTCATGATCTGGCAAGGCCACGATGCATTATGCATTGTACATCCCCCAACTACCCTCGGGAAGGTGGGAGTGAGTCAGCCTCTTAAACCGCTGCATTCTGATAAAGGTACTCCCACAGCATATGATGTTCCAGAAGTTAGACCCAGTGATTATGAAGGAAGGCTCATGTATTTCCAAGTCAGGATAGTGTGCAACTTGGATGGTGTTCTTATGCGCCTCTCTTTTTCCCCTGGTGGGAGGTGTTGTAGGTTGAGAGGTGCAGTTGGAACAACCTTGCCAAGTAGCCATTTTGTAAATGGTCCAACATTACAGCCACTGTTTCAGCTTGTGGAAGGCATGAATGTTTGGGAGACACGTGGGGTGCTAATCAAGTGAGCTGTTGCCCCTGATGGTGTCAAGGAGAGGGGAGAGGGGAGAGCGGGAGGAGAGGGGGAGGAGAGGGGGAGGAGAGGGGGAGGAGAGGGGGAGGAGAGAGGGAGGAGAGGGGGAGGAGAGGGGGAGGAGAGGGGGAGGAGAGGGGGAGGAGAGGGGGAGGAGAGGGGGAGGAGGGAGTGGAGAAGGAGAGGGTGCTGCACCGATGCAGGAGAGGTTTGGGCCCAACGGGTCCACTTGGTCTAGTAATTTTATATACTTCTATCAGGTTTCCCCTCAACCTCCAACATTCCAGAGAAAATGATCCAAGTCTGTCCAATCTCTCCCTGTAGCTAATATCCCCTAATCTAGGCATTATTCTGCTAAACCTCCTCTGCACCCTTTCCAAAGCCTCCACATCCTTCCTGTAATGGGGCAACCCCAGAACTACACACAATACTCCAAATGCAGCCTGACCAAAGTCCTATAAGGAGATTAATGATGAACGCAATTGATAAGTTATAAAATTTAACCTGAAGTGAGCTTGTGGAAATTTACATCAATTAAAGCTTACATAGTCTTTTGCGCATTCAATAATCTTTCCAATGATTAAAACTTCCTTATCGTCTCTACCCACAGTGGATACCTTGATTAGAGTAGGAAATAGTGGATGCGTAATAAATGAAGTCCAATAACAATGGGTCATCAATATAATCCTTCTTATGTAGCTTGCATCTTTGCAAATGAAACAAATAGGTGGCTTCAGTTGGGATGTCAGAGATAATTTGTCCTTCCAGGAAGACCTGTATGTAGATTCCCTGGGAAGAAGGTAAATTGGGCAATCCACTATATCAGAGAGATATGGAATTATTAATTTGACTCAGAGGGGAAATGATATGCACTGTGTTAACACAAATGTAAAATCTCCTACCTATGGAAATAGTCCAACATGCTCATTTTCTATGGTGCTTACTGAGGTAGTGTGGATATAAACATAACATTTCACAACCCTTACACCAAACAAATGGGTATAGATTTAGCTGATCAATTGCCTCATTAAACATGGAAGAATGTATGTGCAAATTTGGAAATAATATTGATTTGCCTGAACCTGAAGCCCAGACTAAAATAAATAACCCGCTGGGGTCTGTGTAGTGTGAATCAATGGCAAATTAAACTGGAGCAAGATCTACAAAGCATTAGAATGACTCCAGGATGGTAGAATAATGAAACCAAGAGATAATAAGGTATATTCTCAGTATGTTAACACTCCTTTCACAGTCTACTTTAAACAACATAAATACTCTACCAAAGATTTTTTAAATGCAATCGATTTCAAATGCAATCCCCAACAACAGCATAATACATTTAGCATAATATATTCCGGCTTCAAATTCACATTTCCCAAGACATACCTACATTTGTGACAGAAAGCAGCCCAACAATTATACTGGCATAACTGCACTTCAGTCGAAGTGTTTTTAACTGTAATGCAGCTAGACAGATTCCATTCCATATTTTGGGACATATGCAGTCAGCTAAATGATGGCAATTGGAAAGAGTTCAAAGGAAGTGCAAGTTTGAAGTGTATGACTGAGAAAGATAATATAAACAACATAATGCATTGTATATATTTTCCGCTCCTTTAAGAGAGATATCAAATAACGTACCAATCAGATAAATGAGTTGGAGGCACAATAGGCTGCAGATGTTGGAATCTGCAGCAAAAATGGAGAGAAGCTGGAGGAACTCAGCAGGCAAGGCAGCATCAGTGGAGGGAAATGGATGGCTGATGTTTCACTTTAACACCCTTCATTTTGACTGAAAGAGTTAACTAAAGTAGCCTGTATAAAAAAATGGTGAAGGAGTGGGGCAATGGTTAGTAAGAGAGAGGAGAATCTATGGAGGCACAAGGAACTGTCTATGCTGGAATCTTAAGTAAAACACAAAGTGCTGGAGTAGGTCAGGCAGCATCTGTGAAGGATATGGAAAAGGAACATTTTGGGGCAGAATCCTTCTTGAAACTGAATCCAGGTGAGAAGAGGTTGATAGGCAGATAACAGTCAGGTGGGAGAAGGAAGGTTAGACTTGGCAACAGAAGCTGGGAATGATGCGAGGAACAAAAGTTGCAGACTCTAGAACCTAATTGAATGGGAAGGTGAACAATGGGACTGAATGAGGGGCGGTGGTCAGGGCTAGGGGCAATTTACAGAAGCCAATTAACCTACAAAGCTGCACGTCTTTGGAATGTGAGAGGAAACCGGGGCACCCGGAGAAAACCCCACTAGATCCCAGGCAGAGTGTGCAAACTCCGTACAGACAACATCCCTAGTCAGGATCAAACTCGGGTCTTGGGCGCTGTCACCATTGCAGCAACATTCTATCGTTGCACCACTGTGCCGCCCCATTATCATTTGAATTTTTGCCAAGGAAGTAACTACTTGTACGAGCAGGGTTTTGTTCAATTCAATAGCACGGCAAGGTAACCCACTGTCACACTCATCACATCACATTCTCTATTGATTAACACAGCAGGCTGCCAGCAAGAGGCTGATGATCAGTGAGTAGCAGTGGATGTTTACCATCCCCACTCCTCCACTAACTCCAAATAAGAAATCGATAAGCACACACCTCATTTAATGCTTCAAATAAGCGAGAAACAAAACTACATAATATCATAAATAATATTATTGTTACTGTATTATTTAAATCATTTCAGGTTCAGATTCATTGTCTTTGCAGATGGAGTTAAAAGAATTGCTGACATTTACTTGTCAATCACTAGCAAATGTCAGTAGCTCATTTAATTATTCTACAGCATTTCTATTCAAAGTGTTTTACCTGAATCTAATTTAGATATTCCAAGAGACTGTTACAATTGAGAAATATATTCAATGAAAATGGGAATAATTTGCTACATCGACTAATTGAATGGAGGTTGTTTTATTCTTTATTGAAGATTATTGTCATCAACTCATTTAAAAGCCCATTGTTCATCACTTCACCCAATAAACTGAAAATTCAAGAATGTCCCAGTGAAAACCAGACAATGATCTCTTGCCCTTATTAAATTAGAAGCTGAAAGACATGGGAATTATTTTAACATAAAAAAATTAACGTTCAAACGATATTTCCCTAAGGACTTAAATAATAGATTTTTTTTTGAATGTGCACACTTTCAGTCTAAGCTGACAATGGAGAGATTATTTATTTGACAAATTTTGAATGAATCTACGGCTGTTAAACAAGCATTGTTCACGATACACATGATCTAATTATGCATAAACTAACTGGTTTGCTATTAAATTCCATGAAACAGGGTAAAGGAGTTTTCATTTGACGGCCTAATGTTTGGAATCGAGGTCTTATCAGTACAGACTCTTTTCTTTGCTGACATAATTAATGACTACAGGCCTGTCGCACTGACCTCTGTAGTCATGAAGACCTTTGAAAGACGTGCAGTTTGCATACAGGGCCAATAGATTGGTGGATGACGCAGTCAACCTAGGCCTGCACTTCATCCTCCAGCACCTAGACCGCAAGGGGACCTATGCCAGGGTTCTGTTTGTGGACTTAGCACTGTGGATTTAACACTGTTGTGCCAGAGCTACTACATTCCAAACTCTCCCAGTTGACTGTGCCTGAATCCCTCTGTCAATGGATCATCAACTTCCTGACAAACAGGAAGCAGCACATGAGGCTGGGAAAGCACATCTCAGACCCACAGACCCTCAGCATAAGAGCACTGCAAGGCTGCGTACTCTCCCCTCTCCTTTACTCTCTCTACACCAACGACTGCACCTCCACAGACTCCTCTCTCAAGCTCCTCAAGTTTGCGGATGACACAACCCTGATCGGACTGATCCAGGATGCGGAGGAATCTGCCTACAGACGGGATGTAACACAGCTGGCATCCTGGTGCCATCGCAACAACCTGGAGCTCAATGCTCTTAAGTCAGTGGAATTAATTGTAGACTTTCGAAGTGCTCCCCCTCCCCTCCCCCCACTCACCATCAACAACACTATGTAGGAAAATAACTGCAGATGCTGGTACAAATCAACAACACCATAGTCACATCTGTGGAGTCATTTAAGTTCCTTGGAACCATCATCTCCAGGGACCTTAAATGGGGGGCCACCATAGACTCCACAGTCAAAAAGGCCCACAGAGGATGTACTTCCTGCAGCAGCTGAGGAAACACAATCCGCCACAGGCAATGATGGTCCAATTCTATACTGCTATCATTGAGTCCGTCCTCACCTTCTCCATCATGGTCTGGCTTGGCTCAGCCACCAAGCACGACATCCAGAGGCTGCAAGGGATCGTTCGATTAGCTGAGAAGGTTGTTGGCTGCAACCTTCCCCCCATTGACGAACTGTACACTGCAAGGGCCAGGAAGCGAGCGGGCAAGATCATCTCTGACCCCTCTCACCCTGGCCACAAAATCTTTGAAGCACTTCCTTCTGGAAGGCGACTCCAGACTATCAAAGCAGCCACAGCCAGACATAAAAACAGCTTTTTCTCCACAAGTAGTAGTTCTACCCAATAACCAAAGTCTGTTGTCTCTTTTTTGCTCTGGTTTATTTTCACCCGCATGTTTAGACCGTAATGTTGTATCCTTATTGTTTTGGTGTGGTTATGCTTTATTCTTAATTGTTAACTGTATGTTTGTGTTGTCATTTGTGAGCGGAGCACCAAGGCACATTCCTTGTATATGCACATACTTGGCCAATAAACTTATTCATCATAAAATTATTCATCATCATCATCATCATCAAATGAATGGAATATCCACAAAGATAGCAGATACCTGCAGAGCACAGTTACAGTATGTTATCTCATTAATTTTTTTCCAGGGAGTTTTCTGAGATTCTTCAGCATTTCAGAACTCTCTTGTTACCTTGAGACAACAGTATTGTTTGCATGCCATGTGGCATCTAAACCCTGGAACATCTTGGATTCCAATAATACCAACTCTTACTTGTCATCTTTGCCAATGGGAATTTGCAACTTTCTTCAGTTGTTAACTACCTAAGTTGGAACATTACAAACCATGTACGACAAATGCAAATCCAATGGAACATGAGGACCCCTGGAAACTCTGGTGGAACAAAATGAAAATCATATTCCTCTCCTTAGACTGTTTCAGGAGTTTTCTTTGAAAGAAGTCTCTTTTCAAAATGCTTCTGCTGCATTTCCTTTCCCACTGAGAGCTTTTGACAGCAGGAGAAATCATCTTAAAAAGGAGTCTGTGGCTACAATGAATACTTCCCTTCTGCAAAAAATGTGATTCTTAGCTCTTAACAAACCATCTCTCCCACTCCCCACCCCTTCCTTTGATCTCTGTCCTTAGTTTTCTACAATGTGAATATCAATTCAGGCTCCATGAGCAATATCATGAGGAGGGAAGGTGGTGGTGGGGTTGGGGGGGGTGGGGTTGGGTGGCGGTGGCGGGGTTGGGGGAGTGTGAGATTTAAAAAGAACCTGAAGGGCAACTTTTTTTACACAAAAGGTGGTGGGTAGATGGAACAAGCTGCCAGAGGAGGTAGTTGAGTCAGGTGCTATCACAACGTTTTAAAAACATTTGGATTGGAACATGGATAGCTTAGGTTTAGAGAGATTTGAGTCAAATGCAAGCAGGTGGGTTTGCAGGTGCAAGCAAGGGAATGTTAGTTGGTGTGGGCAAGTTGGGCTGAAGGGCCTGTTTCCATGTTGGATGACTCTATGACTATGAATATATTTTTTCTCCTAGACACTTTACAGCATTCTGGCCAGAGTCACTTTGAGAATTGCAACCCTTCACAGATCAGGATGTTCCAGATCAGGACTCCTCTTCAGACTAATGTAGTAGGTGGGGAAAAGTTGGAAAAGACTGGATGGGATGGAGCAAAACCAGGCAAGTGATAGGTGGATAAGAGGCAGGGGGAGAAGCCGCAGGGCGGAATGTTTACTGAAGAAAGGGGACATCACGGATCTGACCCAGAAAGTCACCTCTCCATTCCCTATGCAAATGCTGCCTGGACCAGTGAGTTCCTCCAGCACATTGTTTTGCTCAAGATTCCAGCATCTGCTGTTGCTTGGGCAACCTTTAACACAGCTTCTATTTTTACTCTCTCGTAAAATTGATGACAATGTAAAATGGGTGCACTCGGCCTCGCAGGAATGTGACGTGTTGGCACTTTGATGGGTCTTCTAATTGATACTTGGCTGGTTGGATACTGACCTTTCTCTTAATCACTTTAGTGTGACACAAGCTGCTCTTTTTCACTTACTTCTCCCTCTGATAGTCAATTATCACCATATACGCGCTACTTAAGTCATACGCATTTCTTTAATCATGCTTCATTTGGCTGTAATGTTATCACTTTGATTGTTTAATAAACTCTTGTTTTGCATCTAATCATTATTAAACATTCTTTTTCTTTGTGCATTGGACTTTTTGTTTCCAATTCCAGCTTTCCTTTATAGGACTCAAAGTGCTGGAGTAACTCAAGCGAAGTAGGTGGGAGCCCAGGTGGAGCACAGTGGAGGGAACGGTGGGAGGGAAGAAAAAGGGGATGTGGGAAAGACAAGGGGGCGGCGGGGGGGGGGGGGGGTTGGGTGCAGGGGGGGTGGTGAGGAGAAGGGGTATTATTGAGCAATTACATAAAATTGGAGAATGTTCATACTGTTAGGTTGTAAGTTACCCAAGTGAAAAATGAGGTGCTGTTCCTTCAGTTTGTATGTGGCCTCACTCTAGTAAAATTCTTGCTTTCCTCTGTTTGTTACAATAGTGACTACATTTCAAAGAATACCTTACTGTCCATTAGATCCTCTCAACTCCCTGGGGTTATAAAGGGCATTACATAATATTAATATCAGTTCAATTGCTTCCTTTCATCTGTTACATTTTTTCCTATTCTGATCACATCTGAAGCATTAACTTTTTTCTTTTCCCCTGGATACATACAGCCTGACTCATTGCATCTTTCCTACATTTTGTAAATATTAAGTACTACAGCGTAATAAATGTAATAAAAGATGCAAACCTTTCTTTAAAAGTCTGAACATATACTCAAGACCCCTTTAAGCTATTCTTGATTACAAAAATGGACTAGTTTGATTGGAAAATTAGGCAGTGAAGATTTCTTCACTTTGAAATGGCACAGAGCAAGATGAAAGTATTAGTAATTTGTTGCACAATAAAAGGAGAAGCCTCCAATACTTGACTTCATTGATACATTATTTTATCTCCATTACCTTTTGATTCTATTATTTCTTTGCTCAGTTTTCCATGTTTTTCTTTCAACGAGTCCTTTCATTTCACATGAAATTCATCTTGCCTTTCTCAAGTTACCAATTAATCAAACTATTTCTTGCATTAGTTTATTTATATTCAAGGTTTCAAGGTCAGTTTATTGTCACATGTCCAATTAAGGTACAGTGAAATTCAAATTACCATACAGCCATACTAAAAAAAAGAAACAAGCCACACAACTACATAAAAGTTAACATAAACATCCACCACAGCGGATTCCCCACGTTCCTCACTGTGATGGAAGGCAATAAAGTTCAAACTTCTTCCTCTTTTATTCTTTGATTGATTGAAAGATACAGCATGGAAACAGGCTATTCGGCCCACTGAGTCAATGCTGACCATCGATCACCTGTTCACACTAGTTCTATGTTATCCCACTTTCTCATTCACTCACACACTAAAGGAAATGTTTACAGTGGCCAGTTAATCCTACAAACCCACATGTCCTTGGGATGTGGTAGGAAAGCAAAGCACATGGAGGAAACCCATATGGTTGCAGGGAGAACTTGCAAAGTCCAAGCAAACAGCAACCGAGGTGAAGATCAAACCTCGGTCTCTGGTGCTGTGAGACAGCAGCTCTATTAGCTGTGCCAATTCCTTCCATTGATGAATGATGTCACGGACACGACAGTCATCTTCTTTTAACAATCTTAGAAAAAATGTTGAGTGACTCATATCAGAGCATGAAGCATACACAATGGTGATAAAAGATGTTGGCAGACTCACAACCAACTCAAGTAACACGAAGATAAAATCAAATTCGAACAACTTTCAATTGTGTGTAGGCAAGGTTATGATTCAATATTGTGAAAACCTTTGTCCCTGCTCATTCAATATATATAAGTCTAGCAAAGTAGGTAATGGATGTTGATTCTAACCAGCAAAATGATTTAGCGTGGCTCCACACAGCCACATTTGTTTTTCCTGCTTTACACCTAACTATTATAGGCCTGGCACACTCACTTTAATCAGTTTACACAAGCATACAGTCTTGTTTGATTCCATCCAGGTTCTTGCCAATTTCGGTTTTTAATGCATGGTTTCAGCTTGCAAATGATCTGATGCAAATGTTCCAATATAATTGTCTTTTATCATAATAGTATACCTTTCCAACAATGTGTCAAATGTCCACACTGTAAAGATTCTTCCAATCTTGCACAAGTTGTCTCAGCCAATCCTCCCCCAGTAAAGTTGGACTGTTTTTATAGTTTGCTTCAGTGATGTGTAGTTGTACTCAAAATTTGTTATATTGCATTGTGCAATCCACTTGCCTTATTATCCATAAAAACAATATCTTAGATTTTCAGAGCAATGGTGCTTTCTGTCAGTGGTATCTTCTAAAATAACTAAAATATCACGACTTATCATTGAACAATTTTCTACTATCTAAAATTTCATGTCAATGCACAGGTAATGCATTTATGCATTGTGATTGAATAAAAGTACTTGCTGATAGTTTCAACCCGATGCCGACTCCTTGTCCCAATATTATAACTTTCAGATTAAAGTCGCCTTCTTGTTTCTGCCATCACTGATCAAGACATTTTTCAAGAGAGTCAAGAGTCAAGTGTGATTTATTGTCCATGATAGACACAAAAAGCTAGAGTAACTCAACGGGTCAGACAGCATCTCTGAGGAAAACAAATAAGTGACATTTCGGTTTGAGACCCTTTTTCAGACCAATTATGTCCTGAAACGGAACAATTAAATTCTTACTAGCAGCACACCAATATGTAAACATTGTATCCTAACCCCCATAATAAACAACAAAAGGAAGTTCAATATATAAAAACAAACAACATAAAGATAAAGGCAAGCCACAAGTCCCTTTTGCAAATAAGTTAGTACATAATTCAGAGTTTAGTTCAAGTTTGTAGTGCTCAATTACCTGATGGTTGTTGGGAAGATGCTGATACTGCACCTGAACTTTACAATTTTCACGCTCCTATACCTTCATCCCAATGGCAGGAATGAAATGAGACCATGGCCAAATTGGTGTGGGACCTTAATGATGTTGGCTGCTATTTCGAGGCAGCGCCGCCTACAAATCCTTTCAATGGTGGGGAGGTCAGTGTCCGTGATGGACAGTTCACCACCTTGTAATCACTTTAGCTCCTGGGGGTTCAAGTTGCCGAACCTGGCCGTAATGCAACCAGTCTCTACTTACACTATTCTGTCAGATGTATCATAGAAACATAGAAACATAGAAAATAGGTGCAGGAGTAGGCCATTCGGCCCTTCGAGCCTGCACCTCCATTCAATATGATCATGGCTGATCATCCAGCTCAGTAACCTGTACCTGCCTTCTCTCCATACCCCCTGATCCCTTTAGCCACAAGGGCCACATCTAACTCCCTCTTAAATATAGCCAATGAACTGGCCTCAACTACCTTCTGTGGCAAAGAATTCCACAGACTCACCACTCTCTGTGTGAAGAAATGTTTTCTCATCTCGGTCCTAAAAGACTTCCCCCTTATCCTTAAGCTGTGACCCCTGGTTCTGGACTTCCCCAACACCGGGAACAATCTTCCCACATCTAGCCTCTCCAACCCCTTAAGAATTTTATATGTTTCAATAAGATCCCCCCTCAGTCTTCTAAATTCCAGCGAGTATAAGCCTAGTCTATCCAGTCTTTCTTCATATGAAAGTCCTGCCATCCCAGGGATCAATCTGGTGAACCTTCTCTGTACTCCCTCTAAGGCTAAAATGTCGTTCCTCAGATTAGGAGACCAAAACTGTACACAATACTCCAGGTGCGGTCTCACCAAGGCCCTGTACAACTGCAGCAGAACCTCCCTGCTCCTATACTCAAATCCTCTTGCTATGAATGCTAACATACCATTCGCTTTCTTCACTGCCTGCTGCACCTGCACGCTTGCTTTCAATGACTGGTGCACCTTGACACGCAGGTCACGTTGCATCTCCCCTTTTCCTAATTGCTTATCACATTGCTTTCATCTCCCACAAAAAAATATTTTCACCCTCAATCACATTTTCATCACCAATTTATTATCTTCCCAAAAGCATTAAGGAACAATGTCCATTAAAATAGATAAATATTTATTTGCAAGGCAGATAACTTAACGTGCATACATGTTGAGTCTTTAAGCTCCTACCATAGATTATTTCAGTATTTGTCATTTTTACAAACCAGATATTCTTCCAAACCATGATACTCCTGTCCAGCAGGAGCACAAAATGTCTGTGCACATCGATGCATGGAGTGCCATTTGTTCATGCGTATAACTATATTATAACTTTATTTAAAACAATTGTTTTTCCACAAGCAATGCTTGTGGTAGAAGCTTGGGCTTCTAAGGATGAATTACTGTCATCCACAGAAATACTGGCGCACCCATGTGTACGCACACACGCTCACGCTCACACGCACACTGTATATATATATATATATATATATATATTCTACATATGCCCTATTTGCTCGTGATAGATCTGCTTTCACATGAATCGAACGACTCATGGTAATTGATCCCAGAGGAGACTGTTTGCACATTTAAGTGTTCCCAGTTTATTTTCAAGGCAAATCTTAATGTCTTCTCATTTTTCTTTGGGATGATCTCCTGGTATTTTACTGAAGGGCTCATCTGTGTTGTGCCTCAGCAGACACCAACAACATCTTAACTAGCAAAAGAGGATGAAGACAAGGACATCCAGAATAACACTCATTTGCCCAGAATTTCTTTTGTTCCCTAATTGGATAATTTATCGATCGATTTGTGTTTTGCCTATGTTTATGATGCAGCATGTTGCAGTTATAGTTTGCAATTCTCGTGCAAAGCTGAAACTGGTAAATATTTCCAAAGAAAGGCTGCAGGTGATAAACAATAGTTACCATATTTCGCACAGCTGCTGGCACTTAATTTAATGCATTAAAGCTCTAGCTCTTACAGAGCCCATGCCAACCATGCAATCTGGAAGTGCTGCTTTGGATCCAATAGCAAAGAGAGAGCAGGAGGGAACAGAATGTGTTTCAACCCCAAGGTGTTCTTGTGACCACAAACTCTCATGGATGAAGTAGACGGTACGGTGGAGGGGCATGGAGAAAGGATGGGCAGGAGACACTGTCAGGAGCTGGCAAGCTTTGCCAATTGAGACGATCCCTGAATAGCTTTTGTAATGTTACAAAGCCATTTCTCAATGTGTAAATCAAAATATTTACAATTTGATCATTAATATTTTAATTGTGTTTTGCCATAAGGTTGGTTTTTTTTTTGCAGTCTCCTTCCTTTTATAGATATTGTGTGTAATAATACAGAATTTGTTTTTGTGTGTTTGTTTGAGTATGCACCCATTCTTCACTATACTTGTGAACACGGCAGTAAACTTGACTCTTAAAAGCAAGGTATTGCTAGTAAGAGACTTAGGTAAACATTAAAGAGTTTCTTAAAACTATAAAGAACTGGGTAACTTCAACATCCTTTCTAACCTTGGTTGCTAAACCAATCCTCAAATTTAAAAAATACACAATTCTAACTTCTCATCGCTCCTTATAACTTTACAATTATAAACCCTATAATTTTCAGAATGTTCAGGCTCATAACTATAACTCCTGGAGTAGATGACTCTAAAATGTTTTGCTGTGATAAAGTGCACTCCTGTGGAAAAGTTCCGTTTAGTTTAGTTTAGAGATACAGCACGGAAACAGGTCCTTCAGCTCACCAAGTCCGCGCTGACCAGTGATCCCCACACACTAACATTATCCTACACAGACTGCGGACAATTTGTAATTTTACCAAGCCAAGTATCCTACAAACTTGAGCGTCTTTGGAGTGTGGGAGGAAACCAGAGTTCCTGTGGAAAACCAATGACAACCAAAATCCATACAGACAGCAGCCGTAGTCAAGATTGAACCTGGGTATCTGGCGCTGTAAGGCAGCAACCTTATCACTGTAAAGTTTCCGTGTATGACCGGTGTGTGAGTTGCGGTTTGAAACTAAGAAACAATGTTTGCAGTTCAGATAATGGCATCATCAGCATGTGATGATCATACACGTGTCTGCCTGCCCATGTTGATGGGATCATGCTCAAGGGCTTGCTGAAGGGGACGCTGCCAAAGTCCCTTCCTGGTTCTACAGATCTTCCAAGTTTCCACTCAGTGATACGTATTGTGCCCATGAATCTCAGGATGGAAGTCAGAGGCTGATGGATCAGACATTCCAGCCCAATGCATTGTAAGATTATTGTTTCAAAATAGTTTATTTTACAAGATTTGAATAGTTTATGTAATCTCCTGCCATCAAGTGGTGACTTCTATACATGTTGTATAGGTGCCGAATAAAACACAATCATCTTAATACTTATTTCGGTTTAGTAATCCACTTACATATTTAATAACCCAAATCATTTACTAAAATCTATTAGGTCACATTTAAGCAGATTAGCTAATGTGAGTTGGCTGGTTACGATAACCAGATTGAAAACAATATCTACACTCATTTAAAGATCTTACTGAACATAATGGGTATTATCCGATCTGCAAACATTGTTTCTTAGTGTCATTGATGTGCCTATAAAATATACGGTGCTCAGCTGGAAATTGCCTGATTACGTGATTGTCTTTGTTATTGCTTCCTTATCGATTAGATAAACAGTGATTCCAACTCCAGCTCGGTAAAATTATTTAGTTGCGGAATTCTGTCAGTTTCCAATTGAAGTTGTTGAAACACAAAGATATCATTTTTAGCTGCAGGGTTTTAAAAGGATTTTCTATTGGCCCTGGAATTCTTTGTTGGGTTCAGGTGTATGGGCCTCCTCCATGTCACCAAGACCTTGCCACCAGTCCCCTCAACAAACCAGTCAGACACTTATCTGAAAAATGATGCATCAAATCTATGAGAAAAGCCTTTCACACAGGTTTTGAAGTGCCTGTGCCCATCTTCTGCTGAAAACCTGCCTGTCAGGAAGTAAAATCAGGTACTTCCCCATCATATACTTTGCATACATACTGACATCACCTTGTTTATTAATTGGTTACGGGCAGGAAATGGATCAAAAGGTCACAACAAGCACAGTTTGAAGCACCTATAATTTAACATCTTGGGTTCAAAAATGCCTTGACCTCTTTAATAACCCTGCACGTGAATGACAAAGCAGCTCCTGCCTAGATATCTGGGTTGCAATGTTTCTTAAACAGAGAAAATTACAATTACTTTTTTTTAAGCAATGTGATTTTGAGGGGCATTAGGGCAAACAGATCAGAAATGTGGCACACTAAAAATTAGTTCAATCTAATTTTGGGACAAAAATGTATTACTGTCCAGCAAAAAAAGGCTTTGGTTTTCTGTCCAAATGTATGAAGTGAAAGAAGTGACTTTTCAGGAAAAGCAAAACTTTGGAAGGGTAGCTGCAGGGAGGTGAAAATGGAGATGATACCAAGATATGAGTGTGGGTTGTACAATTCAGTTCTGTAGCCTGCCTGTTGAAATAGGAAATGGTCTTACGCTGTCAACAGCACAGAACTAAAGAGTACCACATATAATGGATCTGTTTGTTTATTCTGCAGATTTAATCATAAAAGTGAATACCTGTTCCCTCCATGACATTCAAGAATAAGATATATGCACAGCACTTTGAAACAGCTATCCAATTTGTGTCACTGTTGTTCCTGCTCACATCTCCCTACATACATGTATTTTCCTTTAGACTTTAGAGATACAGCGTGGACACAGGCCCTTTGGCCCTTGGCCGAGACTGTGCCAACCAGCAATCACTAGCACTATCCTACAGACTAGGAACAATTTACAATTTTTACCGAACCCAATTAACAAAAACTTGTATGTCTTTGGGGTGTGGGAGAAAACCAGAGCACCCAGAAAATCTTACAGGGTAAACGTACAGATTGTCCTTACAGACAAGCACCCGTAGTCAGGTCCCGTAGTCACCCTGCTCTCTGGTGCTGTAAGGCAGCAACTCTACCGCTCCAACTTCTTTGGAAGTATATTTCCAATTCTGTTTTGAAAGTAACAGATGTAATTGCTTCTGTTGCCAATTCAGGCACTGAAATCCAGATTGCAACAATTAAAAAGTAAGTTATCGTCATTCCTCTCTGATTTATTTAGGATTTATTTTAAATCAATTTCTTGGTTCTGCCCCATCTGCTAGTGGATACAGTAGCATTATTTCTTGTTATTTTGATCACCTACACATCAACCCCAGTAAATAGATTAAGAAGGAGCTTGGGTTGATCTTTAGTTATGCAAGTCCTAAACCACATCAGGTATTAGGAAGTGGTTTCTCTTCCTGGATATACCGTGCCTGAGATATTGGTTGCTGGCTCAGGTGGTGAACATCGATTCAGAAAAAAGTTCTCCAAATTACATCCAAGCAATACTCCATAAATTTAGGACACAACTGCAAAACATTTGAGAAGAATATGATAAAGGAGAAAAAAAAAAAATCAGTAAGGAAGGATTTTGAGTAACTAAATAGGCATAGTATTAAAACCTCCACTGGAAGCAAAGAAAACCACCAACAATGCCAATGAAGAAATAGAAAGCTGATAGATAGATTTGTTATACTTTACGCAGTGGACATGACAGGCTTGAGATAGACGGGATTACTGTATCACATAAGCAGTCAATAATTTCAAGTACTAAGGAAAATTGATGATGAATGATCTGGTTAAGTACAATATTTGCTCCTTAAATGGATGTTGTTGCCTCTTCAGTCCAGATGATGAATGATCTGGTTAAGTACAATATTTGCTCCTTAAATGGATGTTGTTGCCTCTTCAGTCCTGACACTGAAACCATATTCTAATTCACCTTCCTGCTCTTTGCCTTTTTAATCTTGCTGCTGAGAGGCTGAATTTACTTCAGTGGTTTGAGGTTTTTGGTGCACAAAATCCAACATTTTCCTCGGTTTGGACAGGCATGGTACACAAATGCATCAATCAATTCTTATCTCAAACAGGGATAACAACTAACAAAAATAATAAACACAGCTTATTGTAGAAGCCTTCTTGATGGGAACCTAGTCAAGACGCAACAGCTTGGTGATAATTTAGATTGCTGGCGCGTATCTCATCTACATTGCCAAAGCACAATGCCCATATCCAATGCCCACAATCCATGCCCATATCCAATGCTTCATAGATCATTTAGCAATTGCTATAAAATAATTTCCAGTGTAATTTATTTTACAGCTTAGGCATAAAAAAACAAATAAAGAAGTATTGATACATCAACTAAATGTTTGGTCCCAGATAAATCGGCATTGTTGTTAAATATTCAGAGACCGATCTGATAGCAATAAATTAAGGAACAAGTGCAATTCACTGTCAACCTATCAGATCATGAAAGGAGGAACAACACAACGTGACAGATTTTCCCGGCGCTAAACATACAAAATCATTAACCCATTTATAAATAAGATTTTTATGGTTTGACTGCACATGTACACAGAGGAAATTATTAATGGTCTTTCATTGTGCACATCAGGATTTTCCCAGGCATAATAGTCCACTAAATTAACTTAATGTACCTTAAAAATAGAACAAAAAAAAAAACAGGTAACCACAGAATCACAATGTGGTTAATTATTCATCCAAAAGTCATATTTGAACACAACATAAGTCTCATTTGCATAAGGCGACTTAAAGCTGATTGTCCAAATAATTCACTTCAATCACATTTTGCCACAGAACAATATTTGCATCAATCACAGGCCTGAATTGAATTTTCCTATTTTGCTTCCAATTTAAGATTTTCCAAAGCAACCCTAAACATTTACATCTACATTGCATTTTGCATTTGCATAGGGCAAAAATGAGCTGAGTGTTAATGTGTTCAATCATATGCTTAATTAATGTACCCAACAATATCCAAGATCCCCACCAACTCAGCCAAACCCTCATTTTGTTTAGTTTAGTTTAGTGATACAGTGCGGAAACAGAACCTTTGGCCCACCGAGTCCGCGCCAACCAGCGATCCCTGCACATTAACAATATCCTACACACACTAGGGAAAATTTACACTTATACCATGTGTACAAACCCAAGCCAATTAACATACAAACTTGTGCGACTTTGAAGTGTGGGAGGAAACCGAAGATCTCGGAGAAAACCCACGTTGTCATGGGGAGAACGGACAAACTCCATACAGACAGCACCCGTAGTCGGGATCAAACCTGCATCTCTGATGCTGCAAACGCTGTAAGGCGGTAACTCTACCATTGTGCCACCTTGCCACCATTTCTCCTACCATCGGGAAGAAGATACGCGAGCCTGAAAATCATGACTATCAGGTTCAAGAATACATTCTTCCCACCAACCATCAGGCCATTAGGCAATAGACGATAACCTTAGCAACTATGAACTTCCATGGACTGTCTTGGATGTGCTTAGGACGTTAGTTTTTTTTTGCACTGGTCTTAGGCGATTAATATATTGAAATTTAAAAATATATATTATATTATTGTGTGTATTGAGTTTACGAACTTGTAGTTTATTGTTTGAGTTTACAGTGCAGCATAGGTTCACGAGGTTAATCCCCGGGATGGCGGGACTGTCATATGAGGAAAGATTGGAAAGACTGGGCTTGTACTCACTTGAATTTAGAAGGATGAGAGGGGATCTTATAGAAACGCATAAAATTATAAAAGGACTGGACAAGCTAGATGCAGGAAAAATGTTCCCAATGTTGGGGGGTGTCCAGAACCAGAGGCCACAGTTTAAGAATATAGGGGAGACCATTTAAAACTGAGATGAAAAAAAACTTTTTCATCCAGATAGTTGTGAATTTGTGGAATTCTCTGCCACAGAAGGCAGTAGAGGCCAATTCACTGGATGAATTTAAAAGAGAGTTAGATAGAGCTCTAGGGGCTAGCGGAATCAAGGGATATGGGGAGAAGGCAGGCACAGGTTACTGATTGTGGATGATCAGCCATGATCACAATGAATGGCGGTGCTGGCTCGAAGGGCCAAATGGCCTCCTCCTGCACCTATGTTCTATGTTTCAATGATATTGGTGAAGGACTCAATAAGCATCCTTTCAGTAACAAATGGACAGGGGTGCACAGTGTAGAAAATCCCTGGGATAACACCAGCCTGAAGCTTGACCCATTTCCCAATCAGTTTCAATGCCTGATTACCAACTTGCCATTTGATCTTCTGATCACTAACAAAACATAAGTTTCAGTATGCTACCACTGACAGACTTAAAGCAGGGTTACACTTATTTAAAGAGAAGGTATTTTCCCATTGGCATTTCTGACTGAACAACAGCAGAACGGTTGGTCTCAGGGACCAGTTACAGAGCAGCCACTCATTTCTCAAATGCTTCTCTGGAGATCCAAATAGATGAACTGAGATTTTTGACATCAGCACCCTAAGAGCTCTATCAAGCAGGCCATAAATGACCATTTTCCTATACAGGTTCTGCGTACAATGTTGAAAGCGTTTTAATGATCTTGTAAGACATTGAGCACAAGTCCAACCTACACACACTCAACCAACCACCTTCCTCCACCCTCAACCATTACATTACCAGATTTCCAGCTTCTGCACATGTGCAATTTTACGCATCTGCACTATTTTGATTCTTATGACATAACTAGATAACGCTCCATAGAATCGCAACACATCAGTGAACAGTCCCAAGTACCTTCATGTTGTCTTGTTCCCCTGTCACCCTGTGGCTTTCCCAAGCAGGTTGGTTCCATATTACTTGATAACTATCACACAGCACAAATGCAGCAAGATTAGTTTTTATCCATTTTCTCAGGATTATCAACTGAATATATATAGTTCCATATTATTGTCTCATTACAGAGACTCAACTCAATCCCTACTGACATCAAGATGCTATGCTGAAAATAAGTAGATCTGGCAAGATAACAATCAACCAAAGATCAGGGCGGCATAGTGGTGCATCGGTAGAGTTGCTGCCTTTCAACATCAGAGACCCGGATTTGAACGTGACTATGGGTGCTGTCTGTTCAGAGTTTGCACATTCTCCCTGTGACCTGCATGCGTTTTCTCCAGGAAGTCCGGTTTCCTCCCACACTCCAAAGATGAACAGGTTTGTTGGTTAATTGGCTTGGTATAATTGTAAATTGTCAACCCAGTCAGTCTAGTGCACAAGATCATGGGAGGAATGGAGTGGGGGGGAAGATTAAATAGGAACCAGAGGGGTAACTTTTTTACACAAAGGTTGGTGGGTGTATGGAAAGAGCTGCTAGAGGAGGTAGTAGAGGCAGGTACTCTCCTTGCATTTAAGATACATTTGAACAGATACATGGATAGGATGGTTATGGGCCAAGTGCAGGGAGATGGGACTCATGTGGATGGGGCATGTTGGTCGACAAGGGCAAGTAGATCCATAAGTCTTGTTTCCACACTGTATGACTCTATAACTCTATGACCTTTGTTCCACTCCCTCCATTCCAAGAATACTTTTCTGTGATGAACTGCATAGAAAACTCCAAAAAGGTCTCCAAAAAGGTCGTGTAGCTGCAACAAGTTATCCTTGCTCCTGTGTGTGTGTGTCTGTTTTGCCTTCCTCACTGCTTGTTGTAAGTAAATATTTGCTTTCAGTGGCTGGTGTACAAGGACGCCCAGTTCTTATTGCACCTTGCCCTCTCTTCATCTCTCACTATCAGAGCCAAAATGGACACGTTTACATAGAAACGGAAGGTTGCACAGGCTGGTTTGCAATTAAAAGACACAAAGTGCTGGAGAAATCCGCGGGTCAGGCAGCATCCCTGGAGAGAATGCATAGCTGATGTTTCAGGTCGGGACCCTTCTTTAGAGCCTTAAGAAGATTCCCACGTCCCCAGTAACATCACCTATTCAGGTCCTCCAGATACGCTGCCTGATCCACAGAGTTAATCCAGCACTTTGTGTTGAACATTACGTAGATCCATGTTAAACTGTATGTGAAATGCATTTGCCCACACACTCATGAGTTGTGTCCTGTAAATTTTTCAAAATCATTTTGGAGCGTCTTTATATCCCCAACACACCTCACATTCCACCATTCCCACAACCCAACACACCTCACATTCGACCACGCCCACAACCCACCCTGCCACACCATTGTGTTAACTGCAACTCTGCATAGCAGTTGAATTTTCGACAATTGTACAGTCACAGAAATAATGCTGTAAACTCCATGTACTATTTTGTAATACTCATTTTATAAAATATAATGAGTTTAAGCTTCGTTCTAATCTTAGCATAATTCTGATTTTCTAGAATAAATTAAATTATTTCAAACATCAGTACACACTGCAAATTGCCATTCTGCTCTTATATCAATTATCCTTCCAATCTCCAATTCATTTTTCCAATGGTAGAGGAGTTTATATTAAAGGAGCCCAACTGAAGATAACAATACCCTGAACAAGGATGAGGAGCTGAAAGTTGCTCAAGGGTCTCTCGAATAACACCTTCCAATAACTACTTTCTCACAACAATTTTGTCTCCAATTATAAAGGTTAACAAGCAGTTGCAGTACTTTGCTAATCTCTGACACAGCCAAGCACCTGCATATCCTGGAAAAATAACTTAATTTAGCAAATTACTCAACACCAATTAAAGCCTCTATTATTCAAATACCTGATCAGGAACTGCAGGCAGTAAATAATTCCATCGTGAGCACTGCTGATGCTGTTGGATGTAACTCATTCCGGATGTATGAAATTCAGCTCTGTTTTTATCATTCGTAATACTATCCCCAGCCTTTTCCAAAACAAGCACAGCATGAAAGAATCTAAACCCAGTAGATGATCACATGCTGTAAATGTTAACTACATGTAACACTTACCCATTGCTGAGAGCTGTAATTTACTTCAGCATATTACGCACATGTTCTGGCACCGGTCTCATTGAAGAGAGCTCTACGCCCAAATTTGGAATTATTGATGCAACTCTATCCCAACACTAATACAAATTAAGCAACTTGAAAACAGGGATTTTCATGCTCTGTTAAGACCTATACAACTGCCTCACAACAGTCCAAAGAATTCCCATTTTGATGGGGGAAAGCACGTAACATTAGCAGCAGTTTCCAAGCAAGTCTGGTATGATAACTTCACTCGTGCCAACTTCAATCCAAGAACCAAGGTGTGGATGGCAGAACCAGACTGAAGAAAAAAAAATTGAGGTATTGCTACAAATGCACCATATGTTTCAAAAACATTCATTGCAATCCAGAGATTGCCTGCAAGTCTTCATTTATTTATTTTCCCCAGCTCCTTACAGGTTAAGCAACAGCAGAGAAATACCAATATAATATTGGCCCCTTGGCCTCTTGATCCTATTCTCCAATTCAACAAAATCTCAAGAGACCTGCGACCAAGTGTAAAACAAATACTTACCACTCTCCCATCTTCTTTGATACTATCCGCTAACAATATCTATCACTCCTAAAATCAAACTTAACAACTACTATTTGGAAAAAGAGCATTATCAATTTACATCAGCCTTTACGTATTGGAATGTTTCCTAACCACTCCTGAGAGGTCTGGCTCTCAATTTAAATGTGGTCGCCTACCCCTCCCCATTCCCCATTCTGAAAATCATGGCAAGCATCATTAAACTCCAATGCATGCAACTGTTATTTGTAAAATCTCTCATAACAATATAAACCTTGAAGTCCAGGCATCAGACAAGTAAATCCAATGACTAACAGATGTTATTCCATCCAGAGCTGTCAACTATTTGCATTTGCTGTTTATTTTCCAAGCAATAGGTAGTCGGTATATGGAAAGAACTGCCAGAGGAGCTCATTGAGGCAGGTACGATAATAACATTTAAAAGACATTTGGACAGATAGGAGAGGTTTAGAGGGATAAGGGCTAAACTCTAGCAGGTAGGACCAATGTAGATGGGACATCTTGGTTGGCATCTGCAAGTTGAGCTGAAGGTCCTGTTTCAAAGCTGTATGACTCTGTGACTCAATGTGCAGTTGGCAATGGAAATGGTGATGTTGTAGTTTTCAGTCAGAGCATGAAGAGGCAGTAATGGGCGGCATAGTGGTACAACTGGTAGAACTGCTGCCTCACAATGCCAGAGACCCATGCTCGATCATGACCTCGGGTGCTGTCAGTGTGGAGTTTGCACGTTCTCCCTGCGACCGTGTAGGTTTCCTTTGGGTGCTCTGGTTTCCTCCCACATCCCAAAGGTGTACGATTTGTAGGTTAATCGTTTTTTCTAAATTGCCCTATTGTGTAAGGAGTGGATGAAAAGTGGGTTAACATAGAACCAGTGTGAACTGATGATCAGTGGTCAGCAAGAACTCGGTGGGCCAAAGCCCCTGTTTCCCTGCTGTAAGTCTAACCTACACCAAACTAAACAAAGCAAAATACTTGACCCTTGGACTATCTTTTATCTTTACTTGACTTTATCTTTCACTAAACGTCATTCCCTTTATCCTGTATCTCTACACTGTGGAATGCTTGATTGCAATCATGTATAGTCTTTTCGCTGACTGGGTAACACTAAACAAAATAGTTTTTCACTGTACCTTGGTACACGTAGCAATAATAAACTGAATTAAACTAAACTAAACTAGCCTCAGAATGTCAAAGTAAGAGACACGTGCAGAGTTTCCACTTCAAGACCCATTGTCCATCCATGCACAAATTGTAGTTGTGGCTTAAAGTTTCTGCTTGTCCATTTCCATAATCATAAATTCAAACATTTCCCTAAATCATTCCAAATGCTTATTGCTTTAGGATGTCATTGCTTAATATTTCCTTGGCTTGTAGATCTCTAATGTAATTAAGTGCTATAACTTTTTTAATGCAGCTGAAAATGACTTTCTCACACGCAAAAAAAGCCTTATTTTTAATTTTCTGGTCCAATTTCAAATTTTAAATCACTGATAATTGCCTCGAAATTGGCTTTCACCCATGAATGAAGGGCTTGGACAAGTGCTGGATGTAGCACAAGGAACCAAGGTGGTGAACCCCTCCCAAAATAATCACTAAACTGTGATATTACCCTAAAATATATATTTAAGCATTTTTTCCCTTCTAGTTTGCCAAAATACATGGTCCGAAACGCAGCTGGCTGTAGATATCATAGCTGTTTCCCTCATTATCGCCAAAGATCAGGGGAATAGGTTATTTTCTCTGGAGCATTGCAAGCTGTGAGGAGAACTTTAAAAAGTTTATAAAATTATGAGAAGCATAGACAGGGTTAACGGTCAGAATTTTTTTCCAAAGCTGGAAATGTCAAATACTAGAGGGCATAAGGAGAGAGGGTTCAGTTTAGTTTAGTTTATAGTTTAGTTTATAGCATAGTTATGCTTCGTTTACTTTAGTGTCACATATACCAAGGCACAGTAAAAAGCTTTTTTGGTGTGTGCAGCGGAAAGACAATATATGATTACAATCAGGCCCCCCACCCACAGTGCACAGATACAGGATAAAGGGAAATTGTTTAGTGCAAAATAAAGTTGAGAAAGGTCTGATTGAAGATAGTCTGAGGGTCACCAATAAGGTAGATGGTAGCTCAGGACCACTCTCAGTTGGGGATAGGATGGTTCAGTTGCCTGATAACAGCTGTGAAGAAACTGTCCCTGAATCTGGAGATTTCACACTTCTGTACCTCTTGCCTGATGGGAGAGGGAAGAAGAGGCAGTGTCCAGGGTGAGACTTACCCTTAATTATGCTGGTGGCCTTGCCAAGGCTGCATGAAGTATAGATTGAGTCAATCGAAGGATGTTTGGTTTGCGTGATGGTCCGGGCTGCGTCCACAATTCTCTGTGATTTCTTGTGGTCTTGGGTGGAGCTATTCCCAAACCATGCTGTGATACATACCGCTAAAATGCTTTCTAGGGTGCATCGGTAGAAGATGGTGAGTGTTGTTTGGGACATGCTGAATTTCCCCTTTTAAGGAAGTGGAGAATGTTTAAAGGAGATGTGCGAGGCAAGGCTTTTTTGGACAGATAGTGCGCTGGTGGTGAAGGCAGATGTGATAGTGGTGTTTGGGAGTCCTTTAGGCAGCCACATGAATATGCCCCGATCGCCCCGACGTGGCAACTTCAACAGCCTGACCGCGGGAGAAGACGGCAGGGGAAGAGAAAAGACATTCTGGTCTTCCATCACAGTGAGGAGGTCACTGGAGGAGACTCACTGTGATGGATGTTTCTTTTGTTTGGTGTTAGTTTATGATTGTATGTGTTATTGCATTTTTATTGATTATTCTTATTGGTCTTATTGTTGAACTGCGGGTAATTTTTCATTTCACTACACATTTATGTGTATGTGACAAATAAATGACTATTGACTATTGATGGAGGTATATGGATCATGTGCAGGTCAAAGGGATTAGTTTAACTTGGGGTATGGATTATGTACAAGTAAAAGGGATTTGTATAACGGGTTATGGTTGATGTGCAGACAGGAGGGATTAATTTTAACTTGGCATTGTGTTCAGCAGAGATATTGTGTGCTAAACGGCATGTTCTTGGCTGTATTGTTCTATGTTCCATGAATGAGTCAGAGCCTTAAAATATGTACTCATGCCTGGCATAGCAATTGTACTAAAGGGAAGAAGTGAAAATATGGCTGACATGTAGAAAAGGGCAACATGTGCATCACTGTGTCTGAACCTATCCCCATTCCCACCCCACTGTCATGCGCTTGTACCAATTTCCATGCCTTAAGTAACCTCAAGTCTCTGAAGTATGGGATCAGAATGCAGACAAAGATCAGAGTTGTGATCCGTGTGGTGAAAAACTGCTGCAGGTGCTCAAACTTACAAAGTGAGGCAGCAAAACATCAGTCGCAATGGCAACTCTTCAATTGACACATGGTTGTCGACTTTGTCCAGCACTTGTTCCTTGTTGGACAGTGATTGAAAACCCATTCTACAAAATTCTCTTGAGGTCGGGTACGATGGTCAGAGAAGGGTGTAGGTGGAAAAGTGAGAGGCTCAGGACTTCATGGTTCCGGTCAGGATATTAGTGGGACATTGGGACTTTGAATTGGATTGTGTGAGCATGGAGATCAGTGATATCAAGTTGAAAGGAGGGAAGTGATTGGTTGGAGTTTTGGTGGGTGGCGAGCATTTGTAAAAGCAATTGACCAGAATCCCGATGTCAATGACCACAAGGTGGGACATATGGAAGCAAAAAGGAAACAAAAATCTTCAAGAGGACCCATCTAATTGATTATCTTTCATTGATCTTCCATGGCAAGTACCGAATATGCTTAGTTTTCTTTAACTAATCTGAAGCAGGTCTTATAACTACCTTATAAAGATGTAGTTAACAAATTCAGCAGACCATGTGACCCACTGGCCAGGCATGTTAAGTAATGCTCCAGTTTTTTTTCTGAATAGAGCTCGAAAACTTTATGTTATCTAATTAATTTCCTGGGCCTTCATTTTCAATGAAGAAAGAATTGTGCGTTCCTTTCAGAACATCCCAGAGTACTTGACTGACAGTGAAATACTTTTGCAATGTATATTCTGTTGTAATTTACAGGAAACAAATTCTTATTGCTACAAACATCGATGTAACACCATCTTAAGATGTCCTATTTTAGTAATGTTGAATGAGAAATAAATATAAGGCAAGCATTGAGGAGAACAGAGAGCGAACAACAATCTACCAAAATAACACAGAATCCCAGTAAAGAGTCTCAACCCCAAAAGTCGACCATCCCTCTGCCTCCACTAATGCTGTTTGGCTCACCAAGATTCTCCAACAGTTTATATTTTGTTCCAGATTACAGCATCTGCAGTCTCTCCTGTCTCCACTGGGAATAATATACTTGTTTTGCTTTTCAAGAAGATGCTGTAGGATCTTATACATCTTCATGAGAAACTAGGATGGTTCATGGCTACATGTTTCACACCAATCTTTACAAACTTTAACGGTGCAGGCATACCATCGGCCCGGCACTGGACAGTCAGCCTAGGTTTTTGTGCTCAAGCACAGAGTTAGGAATTAAATCACAACCTGCTGGCTATTTTGCAAGGGAGAAACTAACGGATCAGGCTAAAAATAAAATTTTAGTGAAGCATTCTTCATTCTAAAGCCTGCACTCATTAAGACACATGCATGTGAACCTGCTAACAGCCATTGTCGGAATGTCTGAATGTGCCAACACTAATCAGTGCTGTCAAACCTGTTTCTAATCTCTATGGTCGACTGTTGGCACACTATCAGCTGATGCATCATGTAGTGTTAACTTTTTATTTTCACCATTTCTGTCATTACGTGGACCAAGCACCAAAATCCACTGTCAGAAAATTATAAGTCAGCCGGAGTTTTAAAGATACTGATGGGTCGGCACATTTTTTGCAGCAATATTTCAATGGAAAATGGTGAGGTAAGGTTATAACCACAGCAGAATATTGAGCTCCTTGCAAGTCAATTTCAATAAATCCGCAACTTGATTTAATTAGCAATATATGGTGCTCTTTAATTTTAACTGACTTCTGCTTGAAAATGGATCTGAACACAAATGACTATCCCCACAAGGAAAGAGTGATTTTTATCCACATAAACCAGTGAATGTATATTGACTGTCAGTGGCACAATTAGCAATCAATGATATTCCATTGACCCTCTAATAGCTATGCAGCAAGCTCCTGCCTAACTGGTCTTGCCTCTGGCAGCTCACCTTAAATGAGACATGTGAAAGAAAATGTACCTGCACCTTCGAAAGATCACATCTTTTTTTATCAATGGCTGCCCAGTTATTGATGGGAAGTGTGTGAAAATGGTAGGCCAACTGTGTAGAACAACTCCCATTTTCTGATGCTCTTGGAAGTGTTTCTACCAAAATGTGCAGAAAAAGAATATGATACCTTGTGGGATGGAGGGACCATATGAGAACTATAAAGGAGGCAATAGACTTGGTAAATGTCATGTCAAGGAGCACAGCAACAGATGAGAAAGGAAGAAGTCTGCCAAGGTGTGATTGGCTTGCATTTCATTCTATTTAGCAGATGGGAAATCCGTGCATGTCAGAAATAGTTTCCTTTCATTCTGTTCATCCATGACTGAGGCTCCTGACGAAGCTACCGCTAGATATCTCCGCTCAAGCTTTACATCCTTCTGTTTCCCTGCGATAACAGGAGTTCAGCTCTATCCATACTCGAACAATCCTTTCACTAAAGAAATCTAGTCTTTGCATATATGGAACTGTAATACAATATAATCAAAATCTATATTTAATGTTATTTGAAGATAGGAAGCAATGAAGTAGGCATAGAATTTGAAGTTGGCGCATTAATGGAACAATGTACCTTGTAGGACTCATTCAAGACAAGTTCTTATAATTACTTTCACTAAAGAACTTTAATTCAGTTGTTTGCATTCTTTTTTATGGATTATGCTCCCATTGTACGAAAATATAAATGAATTATAATCAGTAATTTAAAATATGTTTTCTTTATCATAAGAAGCCTGTTTTTTTGTTCAAGAGCATTTCCAATTGTCTACTTCATTCTTTTGTTTTTAAGCATTGCTGATTTTCTTTACTCCACTGTTAGCTTCAGCTGTCAATTCTTTCTGTCTTTCTACTCACCTCTACGAGTCACCTTAAATCTTAGCTCTTTGACCAATCTTTTGCCATTTGACCTGATATCTCTTCACATGATTCAGTTAAGTTGTTTGACGATTCTTGCTGAGATGATTTCTACATTACTCAGTCTGAGCTACCAGCGGCGATAGGAGCCGCCTCTGAACTCAGCCCCGAGCCACTGGCATCGATGGGCCCGGGGCCGCACGGGCAGTTGCCAAACCCCGGCAGGCAGCAAGCTGCGGAACTTTGCTGGAGTATGTCCCAGGCTCACCTCCCACTGGCCCCCAAAGATCGGGACCGGAAGGAGGAGAGAGTCAGACTGGTGGACACTGGTCAAAGGGCTGGTAGGAGCCGGGCAGTCCAACTCCTGCACCTTAGCGGTTGGCTGTGAGAGCAAAATATGAGGTGTTGTTCCTCCAATTTGCGCTGGGCCTCACCCTGACAATGGAGGAGGCCCAGGACAGAAAGGTCAGATTGGGAATGGGAGGGGGAGTTAAAGTGTTAAAGACTTAAACACCCTCCCATTCCCAAACACTTTAACTCCCCCTCCCATTACCAATCTGAACTTTCTGTCCTGGGCCTCCTCCATTGTCAGAGTGAGGCGCAGCGCAAATTGGAGGAACAGCACCTCATATTTTGCTGGGGTAGCTTACACCCCAGCGGTATGAACATGGACTTCTCTAACTTCAAATACCATTTGCTTTCCCTCTTTCTCCATCCCCTCCCCTTCCCAATTCTCCCACCAGTCTTACTGTCTCTGACTACATTCTATCTCTGTCCCGCCCACTCCTCTGACATCAGTCTGAAGAGAGGCCGAAACATCACCCATTTCTTCTCTCCAGAGATGCTGCCTGTCCCGTTGAGTTACTCCAGCATTTTGTATCTACCTTCGATTTAAATCAGCATCTGCAGTTCTTTCCTACACATTATGCTCCCCTAATTTTGTTTGGCTCCACAGTATTCAACCTACCCTCAATTCATTCTAATTTTCAGTATTCCTTCCTGATTGTTGAGAATGCATGTCCAAAATACATTGACATAAAATCTGGAGTTTACTGAACATATTTTTTTCTTGTTAGTCTGTTGCCAATAGCCAACTGTTAAATATCATCCATCAGGAATATGCCAGAATCGTTAATCATTTATTGAGGATAGTGTCCAGCATTAATACAGACCCAATGATTAATTAAACTCCACTCCACTGTACAGTAAGTCAATAAAAAAAGTCAATAAACAAAAAAAAATCTAGATTGAAGGAAAGTTTCAATTAGTCCAAAGATTAAACCTCGGTGAAAATAAATTAAAACTTAATTAACAGTAATTCAATATTTTAACAGCATCCATTGCACTCTAGGAGGTTCTCTGTTTTAGAATATTTTATGATTTTCACAGGAGTGCACTGCCTACTTATTATTCATCACTTCCTAATATGCAGAATGTTTTCCAGAGCAGGCACAGTTTATTCTCCTTCTCTTCAGACGCAAGTATAGCTTTAGATAATGCATTTTAATTGTCTTCTGCATTGGCCTACACTACCTAATGAAGGATTACAAGTGAATGAACTAAAACTACATCCTTCTTGCTGATTGTAATGGGAGCAGAGCATTATTCCACCAAAAACTCCATGCAATCCAAAAATCATTAGGTGCACTGTACATGCCAGAGGCCATTGTAAATTCCTGCCGGCCTTTGATGCTTCACGCCCTGTGAAAAATAGTTCAAGAATACATTAAGGTCATGTTTATTCAAACGTCAGAGGAGGTGCTGGAAAAAAACGATGTGGTAAATTCAAGGGTCAGCAACAAACAAAATATGAATAATGATTCTTAAAACCAAATGAGAATTTGTAATGAAATTGAATGCAAAGCCATGGTAAGATATTGCGACCACGTACGCTGCGAAATAAAAAGATGGAAAAGGTGCAGAAAAGTTTCACGAGGATGTTTCCATGACTAGAGAGCTTGAATTGTAAAGAGAGAATGAATAAACTGGGGCTTTTTCCCCTGCAGTGTAGGGGACTGACATAATCATACAGAGCAATATAAAACCATAAGGTGTCTAGATAAGATGGATACACACAGTTTTTTTCCCCCCAGGGTAGGGTCTAAACTAGAGGACATAGGTTTGTGAGAGGAAAAAGAGGGTTAAGGGAATCTAAGCAGCAACCTTTTTCACACAGGGGGAAAGATTTATGTAATGGGCCGCCAGCCAGTGGAATCTGTAGGTTTGGGTATAAGTACAATGTTTCAAAGACATTAGACATGCGCACAGATAGAAAAGATATGAATCAAAAGCAGGCAAATAGGACAAGCTCAGAGAGACATCTTTGTTATCATGGACAAGTTGGACCAAAGAGTGTGAAACATGAACTATTGGCAGGAATTTATATGCTATGATTCGATGATAAAACAAATTATATCACAGATTTGTGTATACAATAGATCAGAAGCAAAGAGCAAATGGTCAGACTGTCTGAGGAGACACCTGCCTGCCGCTCTCCGTCTAGTTGAGGCTGCAAAATGAACAGCTCAGTTTGATTGACAAACCTGCAGAACTCCCCAGTGAGTTGGCAGATTGAAGGTGTGGTGAACTTCACAGTACATGATCATCACACGCCCACAAAAGTGAGATATTTACGTTGTCAAGGACACCACTTGAGTTCCCTACAAAATTGTATGTGGGAATGAAAGGTTCCCAGCCTAAATCAACACCATATTTTACTTTAATCTATTGGGGTCCTGGGAAGTGAAGATAACAGGAAATTAAACAAAAGAGATGAGACGTAACTTCAGAGTTAATAATGAAAAGCAGATTTATACAAATGACAGGCCTTCAACCTCGCTGTTCTTTCTATCTTCGTGCTGTTATGTTCTACAGAAGCAGCCGGTTAGTGGATAATACTCGCATACATTCTCACAGACGTTGGCACTATTACAACAGAATTATATAAAATGCATTCAACTGAGAGTTTAAAATGATGTCCTTGCATTTCCAAATTATAAGTTACAAGGAAGGCACTGAAATTAAATACCTGTTGATGTTTTTCCAACAATCATTTAAAATGCTGAGTTAACTATTTCACTGCTTTTCAATCAAAACAGTAGTGGAAAATGTGGCATTGATTATGCCAGTGATTCCCAAATGCCAAATTCTCATGATTTACAGTGAGACTTAGACTGTTAAGATCCTGGGCAATGTAGCGACACCAAGGGGAAGTGCACTCATTCCAGTGAACTGAAAGGGGGTTGGGGAATCAAATTAAGCAAGTATTTTACATCAATTCTGTTACTCCTGGCACCTGATAAAGTATAATTTTACTAAGTTCAACCATCTGTTCAATAGGGAAATGCTGCATGGTGTTGGACAGGCTTTGTGAATAAGTTTCAAATACAAGACATGCAATGAAAAAGATTCGATTTTAAATCGCATGAAATTAATTAAAGATCCGGGATTAATTAAAGTGCCGGGATAACACGGTGGCGTACACCTTACAGCTATTGCCTTACAGCCCCAGAGACCCAGGTTCAATCCTGCCTACGGGTGCTGTCTGTACAGAGTTTGTACATTCTCCCTGTGACCTGCGTGGGTTTTCTCCGAGATTTTCAGTTTCCTCCCACACTCCAAAGACGTTCAGGCTTGTAGGTTAATTGGCTAGGCATAAATATAAATTACCACTAGAGTGTGTGGGAGAGTGCTGGTGTGCGGGGATTGGTGGTTGGCGTGGACTCGGTGGGCTGAAGGTAAGAAGGGTCTCAACCCGAAACATCACCCATCCATTCTCTCCAGAGATGCTGCTTGTCCTGCTGAGTTGCTCCAGCATTTTGTGTGTATCTTCAGTGGGCTGAAGGGCCTGTTTCTGCTGTACCTCTAAACTAACCTAAACTAAATCTCAGATTATATTGTGGAGCAGAGAATAATACCGTAGAAAATATTATTTCAACTAATATTTGCAGCACAGTAAAAATGATGTTTTCACTTGCACATAGGATTCTAATGACCAATCTCACTTGTCATCTAATTACCCCACCCTTTTACAATTTTTTTGAGGTGCACAATGCAACAATACTCCATGCTTTCCAGTCATAGTAGATTTTCAGTTGAATTCACCTTGTGAATTTCAGAAATGTTTCATTTAGTTTTTTTGTCTAAACAATTTAGATAAGTTACTACATCGAGGAAGCAGCATAGTAATCTTAATCAAGATTTATCTACGAAAATATTTAACTGCCAAAGTCCTAAATGCAGAATTTCACCAAGGCTTTCATGCGGGGTGATCAACGTGGGTGTTCTGGCTTGATTTATCTTACTTGTATCTATCTGTAAGATACAGCATTAATATGAGGCCTTGTAATTTACTTCACCATCCAACCAACTCCAAACTACACCAAGTGTTTCCTAAACCCCACCCACATAGCTCTCTCAAAGAGATATCTATCTATCTCAAATCTCCTATCTCCAAACACTCCCACCCACCCCAGCTCCCCCCTTCCCATTGCACCCACAAATTTTGCTGCTCTGGCTGTGACAACGACTTCCAAATAAAGATGTTTGCTAACCTTTACGAAAACTGAGGTAATTGCTCATTTTTGCAAATTGGAAAATTCATCAGTGCCTATTGGTTAAACTCCAATCATCCATGCCTTATCTTCAAAGTGGGTGTGATTTCCTTATGTTTTAAAGTGAATTATTGAACCCTTTTGCTGGTTTTTCAAAGCTAAAAAGACTGAAAAATGTGAAAATATCACCTTAATGATTTGGTTCCCATTCCCAGTCAATTATTCCCACCAACCATTTCCTCGGCAACTCCCAAAATAACCTCTACTTTCAGGGATCCTCTTGGGATCACACTGTGACTAGCCAACAATCGACCTGTCAACCTCCCTGCCTGAGGCCATCTGTTGCCAGCCCTGATTTGCCCTCACCTTCTCTTGCCTCCAGATCCCACTGCCCGCACAATCAGTCTGAAGAAGAGTCCAGACCCGAAACGTCACCTCTCCATTTTCTCCAGAGATGTTGCTTGAGCTGTGAGTACTCCAGCACTTTGTGTCAGGGTCTCACTCATAGCCCTCTCGTGACCCAACAGAAGTGGTGCACTGAAGTGAGGGTGAGCAGGTGCAGGTCCCGGACCCTGCAGTGAGGAACTAATGAGGGACCGGATGAGCAGGCAAGCAGAGGGTCGGCAGTTTGGTGGGCAACCAGAAATGAGCAGTGTCTGCCTGTTGGCATGGTGGGTGATATATTTTACCGTGCAACGCAGCCCAAGTGAAATTAGTGCTCATGGAATGGTGATATATTCACAGAGATAAAGGATTGGCTGAAAGAGAGAGGACAATGGAGAAACAAATGATCTTTTGGGGTTAGCAGGCTGTCACTAATGGCAATCCACGAGATCATTAGAAGACCCTCGACATTAACTGTCCTTACTGACAACTGAGGTGAAATTGTGGTTCATGTCGTGTCAGGAGTAATGGGGAGAAGGTAGGAGAATGGGGTTAGGAGGGAGAGATTGAATGGCGGAGTAGACTTGATGGGCTAAATGGCCTAATTCTGCTCCAATCACTTATGACTGACAATAAAATGCTAAATAAGAAAGTGAGTTATTAGAAGGAACCAAAAGGGTAGAGATAGGTTAATAGTGGAGGGGGGGGGGGAATCTATGTAGTAGAATGAAGGAAATCCAAAATTATGAATAGAAAAATTATATTAAAAAAATTATTATAATGCACTAAATGAGGGTATAGTGGTGGGCTGATTCATGAAAATATTCAGGGAAATCAAGTGGATTCAACTGCATTTTTACTACTGTTTAACAGTTATTCCTTGAGCACTAAGCGCAGGCTCGGCGATCGTTTTGCTCAACACCTCCACTCAGTCCGTCTTAACCAACCTGATCTCCGGTGCCTCAGCACTTCAACTCCCCCTCCCATTCCCAATCTAACCTTTCTGTCCTGGGCCTCCTCCTTTGTCATAGTTAGGCCCAGCGCAAATTGGAGGAACAGCACCTCATATTTCGCTTGGGTAGTTTACACCCCAGCAGTATGAACATTGACTTCTCTAACTTCAGATAGTCCCTGCTTTCCCTCTCCACCCCCTCCCCCTTCCCAGTTCTCCCATCAGTCTTCCTGTCTCCGACTACATCCTATCTTTGTCCCGCCCCCATCCCCTGACATCAGTCTGAAAAAGGGTCTCGACCTGAATTGTCACCCGTTCCTTCTCTCCAGAGATGCTCCCTGACCCGTTGAGTTACTCCAGCATTTTGTGTCTACTAAGTACAGCCTGGTCTCTATTCTGAAGGAAGGATATACTGTACAATACTTGCTCTGGAGTTGGCTAAATGTAGCTTCATAAGATTGACTACTGAGATGAAAGAATTCTCTTATGTGGAGAGACTGGCTGGCTGGCCCGCATTCAATGCAGCCTAGAAAAACGAGAAGATCAGGGACTTCCAGGTCAGTGAGCCAGTCATCAGTGGTGGGTCAGTTACAGGAGATGATTCCATAGGACAGGATCTACAGGATCTGCATTTGGATAGCAAGGACTGATTTTGAATAGTCACCACGGCTTTGTGCACGGGAAATCATGTTTCACAAATTCAATAGCGTTTTTTGATGAGACCAGCGTGGTGGACATTGTCTAAACATTTTCAGTCAGAGAGATGTAAATCTGTGGAATTCTCTGCCTCAGAAGGCAGTGGAGGCCAATTCTCTGGATGCTTTCAAGAGAGAGCTAGATAGAGCTCTTAAAGATAGCAGAGTCAGGGGGTATGGGGAGAAGGCAGGAACGGGGTACTGATTGTGAATGATCAGCCATGATCACATTGAATGGTGGTGCTGGCTCGAAGGGCCGAATGGCTTACTCCTGCACCTATTGTCTATTGTCTATTAATTCATGGTCAGCGATGAGTCGAGTACGTTCTTTCTACTAGAAAGAATAAACCCCCCCTCCCCCACGAAATAGCTGAACAACTTTAATAGTAAGAAAAATCTGAAAGTATTTTGTCACTTGCAATTATTTTCTTCGAAGGAAATCAATAGGTAAGACAGCCATTTATTTGGTGCTGATTGTTTCTATAAATTCCCAATTCTAAGTTGTGGAGAATTGCCGTGACCATGGATCATGCAATGGACCATGAAGAATCAAACACCTGAGTACAGTCAACAATTAGCCTCAACAGATATCAGAAACATTGGAATTCCTATTGTTCCGCAGAAATTCCTAATGCAGGGAATTATTAGCGAATATAGAATGACCCTGCAGACATTTCATCTCAAAAGTCCACAAAATGTGTTGGTGAAATAGAGGCAAAGATACATACAGCACAGCAACAGGCCCATTGACCAAACTCATTCGGGCCAACCAGGTTTTAGTTTTAATCTTAGGGATACAGTGTGGAAACAGGCCCTTCGGCCCATCGTCCACGCTGACCAGCGATCATCTGTGCACGAGTTCTATCCCACACATCAGGGACAACTGACAGAAACCAATTAACCTACAAACATGCACATCTACAGAATGTGGGAGGAAACTGGAGCACCTGGAGAAAACCCACGTGGTTACAGAAGAGAGCAAACTCCATACAGACAGCACCTGTAGTCAAGATTGAACCCGGGTCTCTGAGGTTGTAAGGCAGCAACGCTACCGCTGCACTATTGCGCCGCCCTCTGTCTGGGCTGGTCCCATTTCCCTGCGATAGGTTGATATCCATCTAAATCTTTTCTGTCCATGCATCTGTCTAATTGTCTTCTAAATGTCACCTTTGTACCCACCTCTGGAATATCCTTTGACAGGTCATTCCATATATGCTCCACCCTCTGAGGAAAGAAATTGTCACTGAAATCTCTGATATCTTTCCCCTCTCACATTAAACCTAGGCTATTTAATTCTAGACTCCTTCTTATCTTTGTCTCTCATGATTTTGTATATCTCTGTAAGGTCACCAATCAGTCTCACGCTCCAGGGAAGAAGTCCCAGCTAAATATTTTCTGCATGCTTTCTAGCTTAATGACATCCTTCCTACAGCAAGGCAACCAGAATTGCATGTCATACTGCAAATGTGGTCTCATTGACATCTTGTACAGCTGTAGCATCACATTCCAGCTCCTGTACTTAAATAACTTACCGATGAGGGAAAGTTAGCCAAGCATCTTCTTCAACAAGTGTAATAGGAATCAATGTGAAAGGTGAGATGAGCAAAGGATTAAAAGTACTGTATATGAATGCGACTGATGGTGTAGAGTCACTGTGGATAGAGTTGAGGAATTGTAAAGATAAGAAGATACTAATGGGAGTTATCTACAGACCCCTAAACAGTAGCTTGGATATAGGATATAAGTTGCAGCAGGAGTTAAAATTGGCATATAACAAAGATAATGCTACTGTGGTTAGGGGGGATCTCAATATGCAGGTAGACTGGGAAAATCAGGTTGGTTCTGGACCCCAGGAAAGGAAGTGTGTCGAGTGCCTCCGAGATGGATTCTGAGAGCAGCTTGTACTGGAGCCTACCAAGGAGAAGGTAATTCTGGATTTAGTTTTGTCCAATTAACCTGATTTAATATGGGAACTCAAGGTAAAGGAACCGCATGGACGTAGTGACCATAATATGATGAGTTTTAATCTGCAATTTGAGAGGGAGAAGGTTAAATTGGAAGTGTCAGTGTTGCAGTTGAACAAAGGGGACTATGAAGACATGAGAGAGGAGCTGGCCAAGGTCGAATGGAAAAGGATCCTAGCAGGAATGGCGGTGAAACAGCAATGGCAGGAATTTCTGGGCATAATCCAGAAGATGCTGGATCATTTCATACAAAAGAGAAAGAAAGATTCTAAGGGGAGTAAGAGGCAACTGTAGCTGACAAGGGAAGTTAGAGATAGAATAAAAGTAAAAGAAAAGATGAATAACATAGCAAAGAGTAGCGGGAAACCAGAGGATTGGGCAACTTTCAAAGGACACCAGAAGGTAGCAAAAAGGGCAATACGGGCTGAAAAGATGAGGTACGAAACGAAGCTGGCTAAGAATGTAAAGAAAGACAGTAAAAGCTTCTTTAGGTATGTTAAGAGAAAAAGATTAGTAAAGACAAATGTGGGTCCCTTGAAGGCAGAAACGGGGGAAATTATTATGGATAACAGGAAAATGGAGGAAGAGTTAAATAGTTTCTTCGGATCTGTCTTCACTAAGGAAGACACAATCTCCGAGATGTACTAGAGGATAGAGGATCTAGGGCGACAGCGGAACTGATAGAAATTTACATTAAACGAGAAATAGTATTGGGTAGACTGTATGGACTGAAGGCTGATAAATCCCCAGGGCCTGATAGTCTGCATCTCAGGGTACTCAAGGAGGTGGCTTTAGAAATCATGGATGCGTTGGTGATCATTTTCCAATGTTCAATAGATTCAGGATCAGTTCCTGTGGATCGGAGGGTAGTTAATGTTATCCCACTTTTCAAGAAAGGAGCGAGAGAGAAAACGGGGAATTATAGACCAGTTAGCCTGACATCGGTGGTGGGGAAGATGCTGGAGTCAATTATTAAAAAGGTAATAACATGCATTTGGACAGCAGTAAAAGGATTGGTCCAAGTCAGGGATTTATGAAGGGGAAATGCTGCTTGACCAATCTTCTGGAATTTATTGAGGATGTGACAAGTAAAATGGATGAAGGAGAGCCAGTGGATGTCCTGTATCTTGACTTTCAGAAAGCTTTTGATAAGGTCCCACACAGGAGATTGGTGAGCAACATTAGAGCACATGATATTATGGTAGGGTATTGACATGGATAGAGAATTGGTTGGCAGACAGGAAGCAAAGAGTAGGAATAAACGGGTCCTTTTCAGAATGGCAAGCAGTGGAGAGTGGAGTGCCGCAAGGCTCAGTGCTGGAGCCGCAACCATTTACAATAAATATTAATGATTTGGATGATGGAATTAGAAGTAACACTAGCAAGTTTGCAGATGACACAAAGCTGGGTGGCAGTGTGAACTGCGAAGAGGATGTTTGGAGGTTGCAGGGTGACTTGGACAGGTTGAGTGAGTGGGCAGATGCACGGCAGATGCAGGAGAATGTAGATAAATGTGAGGTTATCCACTTTGGCAGCAAAAACAAAGAGGCAGATTATTATCTCAATGGTGTCAGATTAGGTAAAGGGGAAGTGCAATGAGACCTTGGTGTCCTTGTACACCAGTCACTGAAAGTATGCATGCAGGCACAGCAGGCAGTGAAGAAAGCTAATGGCATGTTGGCCTTCATAGCGAGAGGATTTGAGTATAGGAGTAAAGAGATCCTTCTGCAGTTGTATAGGGCCCTGGTGAGACCACATCTGGAGTATTGTGTGCAGTTTTGGTCTCCTAATTTGAGGAAGGACATCCTTGCTATTGAGGCAGTGCAGCGTAGGTTCACGAGGTTAATCCCTGGGATGGTGAGACTGTCATATGAGGAAAGATTGCAAAGACTGGGCTTGTATTCACTGGAGTTTAGAAGGATGAGAGGGGATCTTATAGAGACGTATAGAATTATAAAAGGACTGGACAAGCTAGATGCAGGAAAAATGTTCCCAATGTTGGAGTCCAGAACCAGGGGCCACACTCTAAGAATAATTGGAGGCCATTTAAAACTGAGGTGAGAAGAAACTTTTTCACCCAGAGAGTTATGAATTTGTGGAATTCTCTGCCACAGAAGGCAATGGAGGCCAATTCATTGGATGAATTTAAAAGAGAGTTAGATAGAGCTCTAGGGGCTAGTGGAATCAAGGGATATGGGGAGAAGGCAGGCACAGGTTACTGATTGTGGATGATCAGCCATGATCACAATGAATGGCAGTGCTGGCACGAAGGACCAAATGGCCTCCTTCTGCACCTATTTTCTATGTATCTATGACAAAGTAAATGTATAGAGTCTTTTACCCCGGATAGGAGAATCAAGAACCAGAAGACATATGGTTGTGAAACAGGAAATATTGAATAAAAATCTGAGGGGCAACTTTTTCACATAGACATTGATGGGTATATGGAATGAGCTTACAGCGGAGGTTGTTGGGGCAGGTACTGCAACAGCATTTAACAGCCACATGGATAGGAATGGTTTAGAGGGATATGGGTCAAATGCAGGCAGGTGGGACTAGTGTAGGTGGGACATCTTGGTCGGCATTGGGCCGAGGGGCCTGTTTCCGTGCCAAATGGCTGTAAGACTATGACTCAGACTCTGTTACACTATAACTGAGGATGCAAGAAATCTAAAAGAAAATCTTAGAAAACGCACAGAATAGTCAGCAGGCCAGGCAAGTCCTGAGAAAAGAGAAACAGAGTCACATTACTGACCTTGGATGGAAGACTGAGGTTCTGATAGCCGATTCCAAATGTGTTTAACTGGGTAGATTATAAGTCGCTGTTTCCTCTCATTGGAAACTCTATAGTCTCAGGAAAAGGAACTAACCAGTTAGGACCAAGATGAGAAGAAATTTCAGCAGTCAGATGTTCACTCAGCTTTTTATCGTGACAATAATAAACTAAACTAAACTAAGCTAATCTATGCAATTCTCTACCTCAGGAGGCAGTGGATACAAATCGCATATCGCTGACAACTTTGACATGGATCATCGCATGATCATACTGTTGCTGGGTTGGATTCGTGAAATTCCTATCTAAAAGCATTGTTGGAGTTTGGCTTCCCCACATCAGCAGAGCTGTAGAACTGACACCTCAGAATGAAAACTATACGAGAGTTTTCCCAGCAATGCGCGCACCACATGAATAACTCTAAATTAACTAAACTGGATAACGTCAGTTGAAATACATTTCAGGATAAAGTAGGTAGTTCTAGTGATGAATAACATGTTGGATTTGAAGCACAGTTGATTGTGAGCCATCTGTTTCAGCCGGCAAGAGCAGCTGTAGAGACGAATGAATAAGAGTCATGGGTATGTGATTTTAGACAGATGCCAAGTAATACAGCTTTGATCATCTCCATGTTCAATTGCAGGAAAGTCTGACTCATCCACAGTTTGACATGTGCCAAGAAGTCTGATGTCAGCAAGTACTCAGAAAATCACTATATTCCTTCTCGTATTACATAAATATCCGATTCATAAAGTGCAGCACAGGTTCTGGAAATAAGAGCGGAATAAGTGGTCAACTACTTCTCTACTTCCATTCGCAAAACAGTATCCTTCCAGCTTCAGGTTTTAGTTACTAGATGTGTCACTGGTTGAAATGTCCACTCAAGGAGCACAGCAGAAGGTGGATGATGTTTAATAAGGCTTCCATGGAAAAAGAGGCTGCAGTACAAAAATAACAAAAACAACAGACCTTAACAGAGTGAGTTCCCACAGAGAGTTGACTGCTCAACTCCAGAGACTGCAGAATACTACTGATATTTTAAGCACAGATGTCTCAGAGTGACTTCCCACCTATAACAGTTACAAAGGGAGAGTCTAGAGTTCAGAGGGCATAGGTTTAATGTGAGAATGGAGAAATTTAAAGCAGATCTAAAGGGTAACTTTTTTCACACAGACAGCAATTATCTGGAACAAGCTGCTGGAAAAAGTGATAGTCAGATACATTTCCAATGTTTAAAAAGCATTTGAACATGTACTTGCACAGGAAAAGCATAGAGGGATGCAGGCTTAATGCAGGCAAAAGGGAAGAATAGGGTTTAACATCCAGCCAGTGATAGCAACTACTCAGGCGAGAGGCCTTCACTCTGTAGCAGTCCATTGCATCAGAAGCCTTTCATCCACTACATGAAACCAGATAGCTACAGACCAAGCAGTATCTGATAAGATGCAACTGAAGCACATGTTCAATGTGCCTAAAACAATCCTAATTGGCACACAGAGTATGATTGTGCAGATATGGGCCAAGCGCAGGCAAGTGAGTCAAGATCTGGGGTGCTTCAGTTATACTGTATAATCACATCACCATCAGCTGTACAGCAAGCAGCTGCGGAGCATGAAAGTGAAGGAGATAGGGCAACTTAAACAATTGTTTTTTGATAAGCCCATCAGGAAGAATTTATTAGTTCCATCCAGGAACTAATATTTCCACATTTATAAGGAGCTTCCCATCACTAATCATTTCAGCAAACGCATGACAAGAGTAACAAAATAAATTCCAATATAAGCTACCAATTATGACCCAAATTTATAAATTAAAACAGAAACATCAAACCAGTCACTGCAGAAATGTCTATGAACAAGCTTCCCACTTGTCTGTCAATCCTGGTAGTCCAAGGCTGTGCTACTCCAAAGCCATGGCCATTGGAAAGTCCCAGACGACAAGTAGGGGAGCTTGTGTGTGATCCTTGAGGGTACATTTGAGCAGCTTTCTGCCCAGAAGGCCTGGGTTCAATCTGTACCATTTGGGCATGAGTAGCCGCAGTCAGAGCTGGCTGGTTGTCAACTATCCTGATGGAGTTGGCAGTGGTGGGGAGGGGCGGGGGGGTGGGGGGGGTCATGAATGTCACCAACCTGAGCAACAGATATTTGCTCTACAAACCACCGTTATTTACTTGGGTAGGAAGGACCTGCAGTTGCTGGTTTATCCCGAAGATAGTCACGAAATGCTGGAATAACTCAGCAGGTCTCAGAATCTCTGGAGAAAAGGAATAGGTGATAATTTGGGTTGGAAACCTTCATCAGACTGAAAGATAAAGGTGTGTGGGGGTAGGGAGGGGGGGAAGTGGGGGTCCCATCTGAAACATCACCTATTCCTTTTCTCCAGAGATGCTGCCTGGCCTGCTGATTTACGCCAGCATTCTGTGTCTATCTGTCTGTCTTTGTTATTTACCTGGGACAGCTCCTCAGTCACCCTGAGGGACAACAGACCACCAGAACGTAGAGATTCCTTGCAAGAACATTGAACATTGGTAGTTACAGTCTGAGCTTCTTCCAACATTTATACTTCCTCAGAAATTTGAGGAGATTCAGTGTGTACCTTGGCAGGTATTATCACAACATTTATAAAACATTTGGATAGGTACATGGATAGGATAGGTTTACAGGGATAGGGGCCAAACACAGGTAGGTGGGACTAGTGTAGATGGGGCATGTTGATCGGCATGGGCAAGTTGGGCCTAAGCACCTGTTTCCATGCTATATGACTCAATGACGGTATGGCATCAACTACTCTATTGAATTTATTTGCTGGTTTTACATTGCACCAATCGTTATTCCCTTATCATTTATCTATACACCGTAAATGGATTGATTGTCATCATGTATTGTCTTTCGACTGACTGGTTAGCACGCAACAAAAAACTTTTCACTGTACCTCGGTACACATGACAATAAGCTAAACTGAACTGATTCACTATATGATCAGTCATGATCATATTGAATGGTGGTGCCGGTTCGAAGGGCCGAATGGCCTACTCCTGCACATATTTTCTATGTTTCTATGACCTGAACTGAAGTGGCAATGTTTCCTCATCTTCACACCACTTCTACTCTTCCTCCGTAACTACCATTGCATGACATTGTGTGAGTGCTTGGCCATTCGGAAGGAGAAAACACAAAGTGCGGACATGGGCAGGAAATCGGTAAATAAAATCAAAAGAGTGAGGAGGACATGGAACAGATTAAATGCAAGGATCACATCACCCCTACTCTTTACAAGCCTATGCTTGCATGGGTCTGGCAATGGCTGACTTAATGCTGACATCTATCAGCATCTCCAAAGATGAATGAACATGCTGCCATACTCCTTTCCCTCCTGAAGGCTCCTGCTACCCCCACGCTTAGACTACCTTACATTTCTGGAAGAAAATATGCCAATTGGTATCAGGCATTTTGTCCTGGTGTATTTAGAAATTGCTGACTGGTGAATGATGTAATTGTTTGGAGCATTTATTGGGTTGTGGCATTTGCTGACCTTGACCTAGTGTCAGAAGTCTCTGGATTTTATTCAGTATCGCATCCAGGTCGTCGGGAGAAGTCACAAAGTGCTGGGGTAGATGAGTGTGTCAGGTAGCAGGTCTGGGGAACATGGATAGGTGATGTTTCTGGTCAGGACCCTTCTTCAGACTGATTGTGGGGGATGGGAATAAAGCTGGAAAGTAGGGGCAGAACAAAGTCTGGCAGATAATAGGCCAACACATGTGAGGGGAGTTTTTGATAGGCTGATGGTTGGACAAAGGCCAAAAAATGTGTGAGACAAAAGGATTGAAGAGTTGTGAATTGTGAGCTAGAGGAAGGTGGGGGGGGTGGGGGGAGAGGGGTAAATGTAGGTGGAAGTGGAGGGAGAGGGGTGAAATAGGTGTGAGTCCAGGTGGGGCACAGAGGAAAGATCCTCAAGGCCTGATTTTAGGCATTGACTGCGATGGCAATTGGTCCCAGTACATTGAAGGAATAGGTTAGAGAGTCAATGATGCTCTTGTTTGATGGAACACATCTCTGCTTCTCTCCACCAAAACCTCCAATGTGTGCTTGAAAAACCTGAGGCTCACTCCTGTCACAGTGCCATTTATACGTTTCCTCTCGACATGGGCATGAATTCCACTAACTGTTCCAGCCATTGTGCACGTCTCTTTAAGAGGTGGCAGTTGCTTCAGAACAAATGTCTTCTCACAGCGTTGTCTACTTGCTAAGGCAGGCAGCTACTCAACCATGATCACCATGATTGCAGCATCTGCCACTGGCACCCACGCTACTGGCAAGGAACACAAAGTTGCCAGAACAAGTACTGATACCCCCACACACAGCACCCCGGCCCTACACCAGCACCGGACCCCGACCCCAGCCCCCCACCCCGCGCCTCAGCCTCTCACAGGTGAGTGAACGACCCCCCACACCCCCACACACAGCACCCCGACCCCCACACACACCCCGCACCCCTCACACCGGCACCGGCACCGGACCCCGACCCCCAACCCCGACCCCCCACCACAGCAATGGACACCGACCACCAATCCCCAACGCCGACCCCCCACCATAGCACCGGACCCCGCGCCTCAGCCTCGCACAATGATTCTTCTGCCATTTTCTCTCCAGTCCAGTTATGCCTATTTTGTCACTTGGTGCTTTAAACATTATTATCATGCCTTTAAATTTTATCCATCTGCTTTTGTTTTCAATGTCCTGCATTAACTAACCTGTGCTGCTTCTTTTAATGCACGGGAGAGGTTGGGCTGGCTGGAACTTTATTTCTTGGAGCACACACAGGAGGCTAAGGGGTGATCTCAGAGAGGTGTATAAAATCATAAACGGAATAGATAGAATGAATGCACAGATATTTTTTTACACAGAGTTGAGGAATCAAGAACCAGAGGACATAACTTTATGGTGAGATGGCAAGATTTAATACAAACCTGAGGGGGATCTTTTTCATTCAGAGGATGGTGGGTAAAAGGAACAAGCTACCGGAGGATGTAGTTGAAGCAGGTATTATAATAGCATTTGCTTGGACAAGCACTTGGATGGGAAAGATTTAGAGGGATTTGGGATGTGAGGTTATTCACTTTGGAAGTAAGAATAGAAAGGCAGATTATTATCTGAATGGTGTCAAGTTAGGAAGAGGGGATGTTCAACGAGATCTGGGTGTCCTAGTGCATCAGTCACTGAAAGGAAGCATGCAGGTACAGCAGGCAGTGAAGAAAGCCAATGGAATGTTGGCCTTCATAACAAGAGGAGTTGAGTATAGGAGCAAAGAGGTCCTTCTACAGTTGTACCGGTCCCTGGTGAGACCGCACCTGGAGTACTGTGTGCAGTTTTGGTCTCCAAATTTGAGGAAGGATATTCTTGCTATTGAGGGCGTGCAGCGTAGGTTCACTAGGTTAATTCCCGGAATGGTGGGACTGTCGTATGTTGAAAGGCTGGAGCAATTAGGCTTGTATACACTGGAATTTAGAAGGATGAGGGGGGATCTTATTGAAACATATAAGATAATTAGGGGATTGGACACATTAGAGGCAGGAAACATGTTCCCAATGTTGGGGGAGTCCAGAACAAGGGGCCACAGTTTAAGAATAAGGGGTAGGCCATTTAGAACGGAGATGAGGAAGAACTTTTTCAGTCAGAGAGTGGTGAAGGTGTGGAATTCTCTGCCTCAGAAGGCAGTGGAGGCCAGTTCGTTGGATGCTTTCAAGAGAGAGCTGGATAGAGCTCTTAAAGATAGCGGAGTGAGGGGGTATGGCGAGAAGGCAGGAACGGGGTACTGATTGAGGGTGATCAGCCATGATCGCATTGAATGGTGGTGCTGGCTCGAAGGGCTGAATGGCCTACTCCTGCACCTATTGTCTATTGTCTATTGGGCCAAATGCAAGCAAATGGGATTCATTTAGATGGAGCATCTTGGTCGAAATGAATAAGTAGAGCCGATGGGGCCTGTTTCCATGTTGTATGACTCTGACTCTATTTTCCAAATGGGGTGAGAATCTAGAAATCGGATGTGCAAAGGGATTTGGGAGTGCTGGTGCAGGATTCCCAAAAGCTAATCTGCAAGTCGAATCGGTATTAAAGAAAGCAAACTCAATGCTAGCATTTATTTAAAGAGGGGGTGTATACAAAAACAGGGTTGTAAGGTTGAGGCGCTATATGGCGCTGGTAAGGCCACATTTGGAATATTGTGTGCAATTTTGGGCACCATATCTGAGGAAGGATGTATTGGCTCTGGAGAGGGTCCAGATGAGGTTTACAAGAATGATCCAAGTAATGAGTAGGTTAACCTATGATGAGCGTTTGTCGGCACTGGGCCTGCACTCGCTGGAGTTTAGAAGAATGAGGGGGACCTCAATGAAACCTACAGAATAGTGAAAGGCTTGGATAGAGTGGATGTGGAGAGGATGTTTCCACCAGTAAGAGAGTCGAGGACAAGAGGTCGTAGCCTCAGAATTAAAGGACGTTCTTTTAGGAAGGAGATGGGTAGAAATTTATTTAGTCCGAGGGTGGTGAATCTGTGGAATTCTTTGCCATAGGAGGCTGTGGAGGTTGTCAGTGGATATTTTTAAGGCAGAGATAGATAGATTCTTGATCAGTACAGGTGTCAGAGGTTACGGGGAGAAGGCAGGAGAATGGGCTCAGGAGGGAGAGACAGATCAGCCATGATTGAATGGCGGATGGCCTAATTCTACTCCTATTCTTTATGGCCTTATGACCTTATGACCTTATTGTGTCTCTGCTCAGTTTAAAATCTTATTATCCAAACCTTATTATGAGGTTTCCTCATTCTTCCTCCCAAAATGCACACTGTTATCCATATCAAAATTAATTTGCTGTTGAAAGGTTATTCCTGTAATTTTAACATCTATTTTGTTTTATTATTATTACCTACTCCATCCAAATTGATGTCATCTGAAAGTGAAATAATCTTTCCAACTAAATTAGGTTACAAGAAATGCTGCATATGAAAATAAGTGCTTGGTTAAAGCTGGCATGAAATTATTGAATGTGACAACTTACTATCCGTAAATGCTCTTCATTCAGAATGAAAGTGATCAGTGTGTCATACCTAATCAACACAACTGGCTTATCTCACCAGATTTTACTGTTTTAACGACATCTCATGAAGATTCCCAGCTGGCAAATGAAAGGGCAATAACAAATTTTGCTTCATTGCAAAATTCCCTTTCATAGATGGTTTCTTATTCCAAAAAAATGCAGAGCAAAAACAGTGCATTAGTATGAATAAAATTATGTTTTGTTCAGCAATTTGTATTCATTAAGTGATTGATATCTCACAATGCCTTCAATCTGTGCCGTTGGAGCCAATATGCTTTTGGAAATGTTTTAATGGGAGAGAGCTTCAGGATTTTCAACACAGTACTGGAAGCTTTGATTGTGAGGACCAGATATGTGCACCATCCACAGGAGGTTTAGAAGTATTAAGTACAAGCCTAGGAGTTGCTAATTGTGTAAAATTTTATATTAAAGGCGATAGTACAAAATAAGTTTAAAGTGTTGTGTCCTGCAGAGAATATGTTTCACCTACTAAATGTCTGTCAAGAATTTCACACAAAGCTCATAAACGCACAATGGGATTATATTGTGCAAATGTGTTAGTTCCACTTGTCCTTGCAATTTATAACAGTTGGTGTATTGACTTCCATATATAGCATTTCGCCTTATAAATTACAGCAAGTATGGTGATTTCATTTAAACTTGGGGATAATGAATTAAGTTCTTGACATCCATGCCTCCTCTCCTAAAGCATTACAGGAGATTAATAGTATAAAGAAGATGTGCAGATGGTGAATACAAAAACACCATTTCCTCCAATAAAAAAGAATAATATCAGGAAAGACTTCTTAAAAATGGATAGGAAAGGTTTAGAGGGCTATGGACCAAATGCAGGGAAATGGGGCTAGGTTCGGTGGGGCATCTTGGTCAGTATGAACAAGTTGGGCCGAAGGGCCTAATGCTGTACTGTATGATTCTGACTCTGATGCAAGCTGGAAATCTGGAAAGTCAGATGAAATATTTAAGGCCAGAAATTATTTGACATGTCAGCTAATTTGATGCCTTAAACTACATGAAACAGATCACTGAATGATTGTTCAAAAAGGAACAGTAGAGTTATGGCCTTAAATCTGCATGAGGTCCACACATTAACCTGTAAGACCAGCAGAGGCGGAATTATGTGCTCTTCTTACCACTCATTCCGAAAATGCCTTTACTTCAGAAGGTTTTTGACAAGTCACATAAGATATAAATGTACATATTTAATGCACATGGGATTGGGGATAGTGTACTAACTTAGATAAAGAACTGGTTTGCAGATGGGAAACAAAGATTAGGAATAAATGGGACCTTTTTCAAGAAGCAAACATACAGTATCTCGTGGGGTATCACACGGTTCAGTGCTATGGACCCCAACTGTTCACAATAGATATTTGCTGGATGTATTAAAAATAGAGTATCACCAACAAATGCTGGGGAAACTCAACCAGCGAAGGAGCATCTGTGGAAAGAAAACCAGTTAATGGTTTTTCACCCAGAGAGTTGTGAATCTGTGGAATTCTCGGCCACAGAAGGTAGCGGAGGCCAATTCACTGGATGTATTCAAGGGAGTTAGATACAGCTCTTCAGGCTAACAGAATCAAGGGATATGGGGAGAATCAAGGGATATGGGGAACGGGGTATTGATTTTGGATGATCCGCCATGATCATATTGAAGGGCTCGAAGGGTTGGGGACAAAGATTGTTTTACAGAACACTCCAAGAATCTCCAGGTTTGTGGTGGACATAAAGCTGAGTGGACGTGTGATCCTAATAGAGGATGCAGAGAGGTTACAGACAGCATGGTTTGACAGGCCGAGTAAATGGGTGAATGCAAAGTAATGAATATAATGTGGATAATTTTGAGGTTTTGCATTTTGGTGGCAAATACAGGAAGAAATATTATGATAATGACAATAGATGATGAAAGGGAGAGGTCCAGGAAACCTGGCTGTCCTCATACAGCAATCAGCGAAAGGAAGCATGCAGGTGCAGCTGTTGGGGAAGGAGGAAAATGTTGTGTTGTCCTTAAAAATTAGGAAATTTCACAACAGGACCACACATGTCTTGTTGCAACCGTGCAGTGCCTTGGTAAAATGACACTTCCAGTATTACAAAAAAAATGCTGCAGTAACTCAGCGGGTCAGGCAGCATCCTTGGTGAACATAGATAGGTGGTGCTTCAGATCGGGATCCTTTATCAGACATTTCCTGTTGCGAGAAGCAGTGGATTGAGTGTAGGTACCTGAATACCTGGTAGGCCCAAACTGGGAGACCTGGAAACCAGACCTGGAAGCCAAGAGGCTCAAGGTAGCAGCACAGGCAAGTTCTGAGGAAACACACAGGGCTGCGGCAGCAAGTCCGAGTCAGAACATGGTGGTGGAGCAGGAGAGCAGCATGAATCACAGAGGGGGAGTAGCAAGAGAGGGTCTCACATAACTCCCGTCACAGGAGAGGAGAACCTCTTCAAAGTAGACACAGCTTGAGGAGATTTTACAGTGGAGCAGACAAAATGTAGAAACAAGGAACCAGCATCTGGAGGGAGGGCAGCAGTGTTTCACCAAGACTGATTCATGCGGTTGCAGGACTTATAAACAAAAAGAGATTGGATCAATTGAATTATGTTCACCAGAATTTAGAAGCATGAGAGGGGACTTTATTGAAAACTTAGAAAATCCTGATAGGACTATTTTTGATTAGACATTGGAACGATGTTCCTAGTCGCGGGGGATGTCTGAACTAGGAGTGACAACTGAAAATTATGGGGTATACTATTTAGGCCTGAATCAGAAGAAATTTGTTCAGAGAATGGTGAATCTGTGCACTTATCCACCATAAAAGGCAGTTGAGGCAAAATCATTAAATATATTCAAGCAGGAATTAGATATGGTTCTATCCATGCTAAAGAGATCAGGGAATATGGGGGAAGAACAGGAATAGGTTAATGAATTTGGATGATTAGCCATATCATATTGAATGGCAGAGATGGCTCAAAGGGCCTCATGACTAAAGGGCCTGTCCCACTTAGGCGATTTTAAGGCGACTGCCGGCGACTAGGCTGTCGCCGACAGTTCGCCGAGGTGTCGCGGGCATGATCGTGAGGAGTCTTCCAAGAATCGTAGTGGATCTCAACGCGTCGCTGAGAAATCAACCGGAGTGAAATTTCTCGGCTACAGCTGGCTTGTCGCCAGGTATCGTTGCTTATTGCGGGCGCTGTCGCATGCTGTCCACAGGTTTGCAAGGTTGTCTTAGATGCATTCAGAAGCACATAATATTAAAATAAGTAAAGTCATTTGAAGATACCATAAAATACTTGTGTTTAACCAATTTCTTTACCGTCCGGACATTTGGCAGGTAGATTGGAGGCGACAGTTTGATGGTCAGGTAAAAGCGTGTGAATTTTCGCGATGTTTATGGCCATCCGCGATTACATTTAAAGTAGGCTCCCAACCCAGATATGCAACCCAGAAACCAGATATGCATCTCCCGTATATTTTCAAAGAATGCCCACACTCTGCACAAAAATCCATTTAACCACTTTTAAAATTAAATTTCTTAATACTGCTATTAGTAAACTGGAAGTCAAGCGAGTTTATGCCTTGTTACCGTGAAGCTTGGTTTTCAAGTAACCCGGGCAAGATGTTATATTTCAAAACTCTCAAGTACTTACCGACTTGTCAGTGATTTCAGCGAAAATTAGGACGCTGGAGAAGCATTGACAGCGTGGGAATTTTGCGATGTTTCCGAAGATGGTGTAATCTCGACCTGACTCGGCATTGTCGTGGTCATTGTCGTAGGGTAAAAAAAAATTTTGGCGATCTGCTATGACTTTGACAGTCGCCGGCAGTCACCTAAAAAATCGCTGAAGTGGGACAGGCCCTTAACTCCATCTCCTACTTTCTGTTTCTGTGAAGAACATGTGCCACAGCAGCAAAGCAAGGAATAAGACTGAAGGATCAAACGCTAATTCCAAATCTAATAACTCCTTTGGCTACATCATTTTTTTAAAGGGGAAAATAAAAAACTAATAAATTGTTGCGCTCAAACTATGACATCTTATATCTTCATATTCAAATATTAATTATTGCCATTTTTTTAAGGTTCCTACTGCTCGTTAATAAATAACTCTTAATATTTATCACAATATTTAACTCAATTACAAGGCAGTTATCTCCTCAGTTATTTAGAATATATTTGTTGACAGCTTGAGCTAGTCCAGCCACACACCACTTGGTGTTTCTGCTTTACTTCCAACATTTGACATTTTGAAATACCATTCCTTCTTGGGGCATTTATGATAGGCCAATTCATAATAGAAAATGTTTTTTGTTAAACTTGTCATAATCAGATACAACACCAAGAAGACAAAAAACTGATTCAATAAAAGCCAATAAAGCAGTAAATAATATTTCAAAAGTGATATTAACTCATTCACGGAGACAGACAGGACCATCATATGAAACCACTTTGCTACCATCAGTTTCTTGCTTATGCCAATGGTGAAGATTACCTCCACAGATATCTATTATTAAAAAACATATATACACCAACTGCACAAGCTAATTTTCACTTTGGGACTATAAAGGTTCAATCGTATAGTATACATCTCTTTGAATTTGCAATTCCGCAGATGTAGGGTGTGAAATTTATCGTAACTTCTCTCAAAATGACAATTTTAAAATAATGATCTCGTGTCTCCGATTCCCAACCGGAGGAAACAGACATTCCCTTTTCATCCTATCAAGACATTTCAAGGCTGTTTTCTGCTCCAGTATTTCAAAGTCTTTACAACTGATGTTACTCTTCCACAAATCACAGGCAATTCAACTATTTCTGGATTCTAATCCTGAGGGAATCTTTAACGATATTCTCCCGAGCCACACTACCCTGAAAAATGCTCAAGAAATGTCCCACAACGTCCACTGATGATTACATCTCTAACATTTAAGCATTTCAAAGTTGTATTTCAAAGAGGCATTTTGTGCACCGTGCAGCAGATGGATTGTTAATGTTCTCTATGTCTAAACCGACACACACAACCGTCAAAATCTTGTGTAGGTAGGAATCGCAGTTGCTGGTTAACGACATCTACCTTCAAAATCTTTCCTGGCCAAATATTTTGGGACCAATTACTGTAAAATTAATTGTTTAAAAAAAAAGTTTATTTCAAGTATTGAAATACGAGAAGAGAAACAGTAAATACTTTTACAAGACTGGTAGGTAAACAATAGTTAAAGAAAACTTTGGGCTTGTACTCGCTGGAATTTAGTCGGATGAGGGGGATGAGGTTGAGAGGAAAACATAGATCAGCCATGATCGAATGGCGGAGCAGACTTGATGGGCCAAATGGCCAAATTTTGCACCAACTGTATGTCTTATAGTCTTTTCGAAAATGGAACTGCAGATGCTCTAATCCTGAGCACAACACAAAGTGCTGGAGCAACTCAGCAGATTAGGCATCCTCTGTGGAGGGAATGGATAGGTGACGATTCATGCCAAGACCCTTCTTCGTACTCAGAAATGAGGAAGTTAGAGAAAGGAGAGATTACTGGGAATAGGAATTGAAATTAAGAACAAATGAATTAGAAGCAGGAGACCCAATCAGCATGCCAAGTCTACTCCACTATTTAATATGTGATTCAAATGCAAACAGTGAAGTTGTAGTTTAAGTGGATTCATGTTGTAAAGAAATAGAGAATTTGGATAGAGTTTTAGATTAAACTAGACCAAGTGGACCCGTTGGGCCCAAACCACTCCTGCATTGGTGCAGCACCCTCACCTCTCCCCCTCCCCTCTCCCCCCCCTTCCCCCCTTCCTCCACCCCCCTCACCCCCAACCACTTCCCTCCACCCCCTCCCCCTCCCTCCCTCCTCCCCCCCCCCTCCAGAAGTAGAAAAAAGAGTTTCCTCAACTGTAGAAACTCCCAAGAGTTTTCTTATTATAGATGCGATCTCTGAATATTCCATACCAAAAGAAAATGTTTTCAGTTCAAAATTAACTTGTTAAGCCACTGATACAATGGTCACACAAACATGAAGCTTATTTGCCTACAGAAAGGGAGGCAAAAGGGAGTAATGGTGAGTTAACTTTTGAAGAAAGTTTTTACCTCTTTGTGTATGTGTTTCACCTCAGGAGAGTGGGGATGAATGGATGGGCATGAGGTTTTCCTTGGAGATGGGCATTTCAGATTTAATAGCAATATGAGGCAGGCGTGTGTTGGTGATGGTTTAGGTGCAGCTCATGGAAAATGGAGCTCCTTCAACATCCCTCCCCTGTCTGACTCTAGTTGCATTATTAGAGGGCACAACGCAGAACAATACAGCACAGTAACAGGCCCTTCAGCCCACTATGTCCATGCCAAACATGATGCCAGGTAAAATTAATCTCCTCTGCCACATGTGAGCCATATCCTCACATTCCCTGCATAGTCATATGCTTATCTAAAAGTCTCTTAAATGCCACAATTGTATCTGTTCCTATGACCACCCCTGGCACCGCTTTCCAGCAATCCACCACTATCTGAGTAATAAACTTGCCCCACATATCTCCTTCAAATCTTGTCCCTCTCATCTTAAACTTATGGCCTCTTGTCTGTGTCTGTCAATGTTGGGGGGTTACAGCAAAACAGAATGCACCAAGGCCACAGATTTGCAAGAGCCATGATTTTTTTACCACAATAACAAATGGGAACAACCTTGATTTTAACTTATTTTTAATCGGTCGTGTATAATTAATCAGCTAAGCAGTGTTGTTCTTCAATGAAACACTGCTGATTTGAAGTATAAACAATTTTTAAAAAAACAATTAAGCATTGCTTTAAGAAGATATTGAGAAGATTCAATGTGAAAGATTGCTTCCACTATTAGACAATTCAACAGATGTAATCATCGTTTATACCTCTGGGAAACAGTTATATTTTTGACCAACACAGTGAGAATTATTTCTGACTTCTTTCAAAAACTGATGGAATAATAAATTCAAGTTCCAGCTGCCTGTTTAGTTGAACTTAAAGTTCCAAAGGTCGCATTCAAGGAACAGCACAAGAATGCTCATCAATCAAACTCAAAAATCAATTTTACTACTGGTTATGGAATCTTGCTTTGACGTTTGCCAACATTAAGAAGACTGCAGATGCTAGAATCTTGAGCAATAAACAAACTGCTGGAGGAAGGCAGTGAACCAGGCAGAAACAACGATGGGAGATTTAGGTTTTGGTATCTGCTGGCATCAATGGTCATAGGTGGGGCCCAGGACTGGCAGAATGGATCCTGAAACTTTAAATCTGACCCACTGAGTTCCTCCAGCAGTTTGTTTATTGCCCATGTTATAACACAGACTAAATGCACAAGGTCCTTCAAGTGCATTACAAAGTTCTGAGATTGCACATGTTCTAAATAAACGCACATCGTCTGCATTTCTTTTAATTCCTCTCAGAATCCAGGATGAATAAAGTACTTGAAATACGTGAACAGCATCTAATTAACACCTCACAATACTTTATATACCTTGTTCCTCCTTCTGAAAAGCATTTTTATCTGTTCCAAGATGATCAGTTTTTGACCTGTAATTGAATTACAAAGTGGAAGCAGACCATTTTGGGCCAAAATCATCTATTGACTGTTGACCTTCCACAGAATCAAATGTCCAGATCTCATGTCTTACTCCATGACACATTTTTATTTCCGACAACATATGTAAGAGAGGATGTTGGAGACAGGTACTCACAACAATTGGGAAGCATCGAGATGAGTATTTGAATCATCTAGGCATGGTAGGTTACAAACCAAGTGCTGGTAAATGGAGTAGGTACATGATGGTCATCATAGACGTGGTGGGACAAGGGATCTGTTTTGTCTATAATTTAAATATGGAATTCAAAGCCTCTCATTAAGGCACAGTGGCGTGCAGTAGAGTTGCTGCCTTACAGCGCCAGGGAATCCCACCAACACCATCAACGCCTGGCCTGCTCCCATCCACCTGTCAGTGAGACAAATGTTGGCCCTCATTCCATCAATAATTGTCTTCCCCCTCCACAAACCACTCCCTGTAAGATTGCCATCTCCTCCCCAAGAAGATTTTAACCACAGCACAGGCGTGATCAGCTGCCACTGAAGAGTTTTCAGCAATGGGCTAATGAGGAAAGTGTCTTTGAGCACTCCAATGTTGAGCCCATCTCTGGTGCAATAGAATTTATAAGGGCCAACAAAATGGCTCCTCATCAACAGCAGCTTGGTGCAGGGCTGTACCATTGCTCTGAAGCTATCCTTCGTTCCAGTACATTTGATCCTGCATTGTACATTGAATAGTTTTCTGCTAGGTTTAACACTAAATGTTGAGGTATTCAATGACCAGGGCATGCAAAGGTACTTTGCCAGCTTCAATGCTTGAAATGTTACTCTGAACACTGGAGCTAATGCCAAAAAAATCTTGGCTATATATTTGGCAGGAATAAATTGAGCTAAGAAGAAAACACTAACTGCCAATGAGAATTCAATGAAATATAGAAATATATACCACAACGTCAAAGTTGCAGATAAATTTTGTTCCTGACATTGTCTTCTTTCACTTACCAGCTTCATGCTTTGACATTTATTGCCTCTAAGCTTATCACAGATCTTCCCTTTCATTCTCCCGACCACTCTCCTCTCTTCCCCACTGTCCTCTCCAACACACTCCCCTTTCTCTTAATTTTATAACCTGCATTATTTGCTGCTATTTTTGATTAAAGGTCATTATGTCAACCCTTTGCTCTCTTTCCTTCTCCCCAGATGCTGGAGAAACTGGTGTCCTCAGAGTAAAAAAGATTAAGAGGAGATTTGATGGAGATATTCAAAATCACTTTTGATAGACTTCAGTAAGGTCATTGATAAGGTTATGCAATGTAGGCTGCTCTGGAAGGTTAGATTGCATGGGGTCTAGGGAGAGCTAGCTAACTGAATACAGAATTGGCTTCATGGTCGGAAGCAAAGCGTGATGGTGGAAGGCCGGAGGACTGTGACTGGTAGTGTGTTTCAGGAATCGGTGCTGGGTCCATTATTGTTCATCATCTATATCAACTATTCGGATGAGAATGTACAAGTTGCAGATGACACCAAATTAGGTGGTATAGTAGACAGTGAAGATGGTAATCAAGAATTACAGGGAGTATTTGAAGGAAGTCAAACCAGGACAGGACCTTCACAGCGATCAGCTTGGCCCTTGGGAGGTGTTGTCGTGGAGAAGGATCTAGGAATATAAGTTCATCATTATTCACAGGTAGATAGGGTGGTGAAGAAGGTTTTTGGTACACTGGCTTTCGTAGGTCAGTGAATTGAGCTCAGAATTTGAGACATTATGCTAGAGCTGTACAAGACAATGTTAAAGATAACCTGTATTCAGTTTTGATCACCTTGCTATGAAAAAGATGCCATTAAACTGGAAAGAGTACAGAGAAGATTTTCCAGTATGTTGCCAGGACTGAAGGGCCTGAGCTATGGGGAGAGGTTGTGTAGGATATGTCTTCTTTCCTTGGAGCGTAGGAAACATAGAGGAATGAAATCATGAGGTGTATAGTTAGGGTGAATGCATACAGTCTTTATTCTTGGGTGGAGAATCGAAAACTAGAGGGCATACATTTTATGTGAGAGGGGAAAAGTTTATTTGGATCCTAAGGTGCAACTTTTCTCTACGGAGGGTGATGGGTATATGGAATGAGCTGCCAGAGAACGTAGTTGAGGCGGGTACAACAACAACATTTAAAAGTCAATTGGAGAGGTACATAAGGCGGAAATGTTTCGAAAGATATTGGCCAAACGTGGGCAAATGGGAATGGGTTTGCCTGGGCCAAATGGAGCTTCGACAGCAGTGGTGAGCCTCGGCGCTGGTGGAGCCATGGCAGTGGTGAAGCCTCAGTGATGATGAGACCTCGGCAGCGGCAATGAAGCCTCGGCGGCGGTGGTAAGCCCTCGGCGGCCGTGAGGCCTCGCAGGTCGACCAGCGGTCGGTGGTCAATGGGAGCATGGGGGGACCACCTGGGGGGGGGGAGAACAATTGACAATGGGGACGCGGTGTCAGGGAGGGGGGAGAATGGAGGAGCCGGTGTACTTTGCAACTTTGTCAGCGGCGTAGGTGGCCGCTATTTGTGTACATTGGGTATGCAAGCAAAGAATCTCACCGTGCCGAGTCACATGTGAAATAAAGTATTCCATTCCATTCCAGCTGACATGGAATATATGACAATTTTTATATGTGTGAATTGTGATATGATTCATTTTTTATCTGTCTTCACAGCAAAAAAAAGTAATCAGGTAACCAAGGAATCAAAGAGAGTGAAGAACTTAAAGTAACTAAAGTCACCAGGGAAAAATCATTCGTTAAACTAAAGGGACAAATCCCCTAGACTGAAGATAGACACAAAATGCTGGAGTAACTCAGCGAAACATGCAGCATCTCTGGAGAGAAGGAATGGGTGACATTTTGGGTCGAGGCCCTCCTTCGGACTGAAAGTCGTGACCTTCAGTCTGAAGTAGGGTCTCGACTCAAAACGTCACCCGTTCCTTCTCTCCAGAGATGCTGCCTCTCCCACTGAGTTACTCCAGCCAGCCTTTTGTGTCTATCTTCGCTTTAAACCAACATCTGCAGTTCCTTCCTACACAATCCCCCAGACTGGATGGTCTGCATTCTAAGGTTCTAAATGTGGCAGCTGCAGAGATAGTGGTGGCATTGATTGTCATCCTCCAAACATTTCCACTTTTCAAGAGAGAAGGGAGAAATAAAACAGAAAGCAACTGACTATCCAGATAGTCGAACATTAGTTATCAGGAAAATACTGGAGTCTGTTATTAAAGAGGTGTTAAGAAAACACTTGGAAAAGCATTAAATGTTTGGGTAGAGTTAGTGTAGTTTTATGAGAAGGAAATTTTTTTGATAAATATTTTTATTAAGCATAAGTACATATTAATAAATTATTATATCTTATACATTTCTATACTTTTTTTTTTTTTTCAAAGAGGAAAAGATAGAGAAAAATAAAATAAAAATAAGAAGTCCAAATTGAAGAAATGAATGGAGTATTAAAAAAGTTATCCATCATTGGAGATATATCGATGATTTACAATTCATAATTCTTCCTCCATTCCATTATTCAGGCCGCGGTCAGGTCCTCGCACCAAGCCATTTTGACCCTTTAAATATACGATAAATGGAGACCATATTCCTCTGAAAAGAATCAACCTGTCCATGAGTACAAGTCTCAATCTTTCCAGATGGAGTGTCTCCGACATTCCTGTAATCCACATTTTAATTGTGGGGGAGAAGGAAATTTGAGTAGAAATCACAATTGACCCACTTTTGCCTTGCTGAATTGCTACTGAATCAATCTAACCTGGGTTGGATCCCGAGACAAAATGACACCATTAGATTCAATATTTACTGAGTTCAACAAATGTATGCATGTCCTTTGATGATGTAACCAGCAGGATAAATGAGAGGGAACAGTTGGACATTATATATTTGGATTCCAAAAGCCAATCAATTACATGCTGCATAAAAGTTTGTCAGACAAGATAAAAATTCACGGGGTTAAGGATAACACATTAGCATTGATAGAGAATTAATTTATATTCTGAAAATAATAGGTAGAAATAAACAGGTCATTATGTGGTTGTCTCAGGGATCAGTGCCGGAATCTTGGGTATTTACAATCTACGTTACTGATTTAAATGAAGTACTGAGGATGCAAAAGAACATGATGTGCAAAGGACGGCATAAAAATAGATTAAAGCATAGAGTGCAGGACAAACTGCAGATCAGGCAGCAGCTGGGGAGGGAACGGACAGGGGGCATTTTGGGTTGGGACCCTTCTTCAGCCATGTTATAATTAGATTAAACAAGCAGGCAAACAAAATAGCAAATGAAGTATACACAATTAATCTAATTTAAGAAAGCACAAAGAGGTAGTGTAAAGCTGGTCTCTAGATTGGTCACAAGATTTGTCTCTAGAATCAGAGAACAGCCTGTGAGGACAGATCATGCAGAACTGAAGTTTAAAGAATGAGGTGTAATCTATGTGAAACATTTAAGACCCCATGGAAGCCTGACAAAATATATGCAGGATGTTTCTCTAGGCAGCAGAGTCTCGTATTTCAGGACCTCGTCTGAAAAGTTTGGCTGATTAAAACTGATAGAAGGTGAAATTAATTCTCTCACAAGGTGAATTTTTGTAATTCCCCACTTCTGAAGACTATAGATGTTGAGTCATAAGCAGTTTCAGGGTTAAAATATTTAGATAGATTTTTGAATGATAGGGAAATAACAGGTTGGAATGTCTGAACAAGAAAATTAGGTCAGGCCCAAAGGTCATACCAGCCACATTCTGATAGAATGATGGACCAAGCTCGTTGTCACATGGCCCACTCTTACATGTCTCAAGTGAGAATTGAAGCATATAAGATCATTAGGGGATTGGACACATTAGAGGCAGGAAACATGTTCCCAATGTTGGGGGAGTCCAGAACAAGGGGCCACAGTTTAAGAATAAGGGGTAGGCCATTTAGAACGGAGATGAGGAAGAACTTTTTCAGTCAGAGAGTGGTGAAGGTGTGGAATTCTCTGCCTCAGAAGGCAGTGGAGGCCAGTTCGTTGGATGCTTTCAAGAGAGAGCTGGATAGAGCTCTTAAGGATAGCGGAGTGAGGGGATATGGGGAGAAGGCAGGAACGGGGTACTGATTGAGAGTGATCAGCCATGATCGCATTGAATGGCGGTGCTGGCTCGAAGGGCTGAATGGCCTACTCCTGCACCTATTGTCTATTGTCTATTGTCTATTGAAGCTTTCACAAAGACCTGCAAAAATTGGACAAGCGTTTAACAGAATAGTTTAGTATAAAATCCATTTTGTGGATTTGCAATGCGAAGGGACATTTTCAAATTACTGGGTTTTGTTAGATTGATACAGTGTGGAAACAGGCCCTTTGGCCCAACTCGCCCACACCGGCCAACAATGTCCCATCAACCCTAGTCCCACTTGCCTGCGCTTGGTCCATAACCCTCCAAACCTGTCCTATCCATATACCTGATCAACAGTTTCTTAAACAATGGTATAGTCCCAGCCTCAACTACCTCCTCTGGCACCTTGTTCCATACACCCACCACCCTCTGTGTGAAAAAGTTACCCCTCGGATTCCTATTAAATTAAATTTTTATTAAATTGTTGAAGCTACTTTGACGCTTTCCATGAAAGCGGTGAAACACAAATACAAGTTGTATGTCACCAAAAAAAACAGCACTGAAAGATAGATAAAATAATGAATTGCATAGATTCTGCTTTTTCATGTTTTAATGATTTATGTTATACATGCTGTGCATTCTTTCTTCGGGTGTAATCTACCTTGATTTGTTGTCCTGCAGCATAATAAATGCTCCACTCTAAAGCAACGTCATCAAGATAACTAATTGGTCATAAAATTCAATATTGTTTTTGGCACATTGCAAAATGGCCAGCATGTGAATTTACATAGCAACATTCTCTGACATTGTTAAATACATATGAATGTTGAGAAATTGCTCAGATATTATCATACAGCTGTCACAGTCTGTCCTGTTCACTCACCTGCCAGCCACGCCCACCACGTTAAGCCAACTCCCCTCACCTGTTCACTCACCTGCTCCAGATCACCAATCAAGCCAGCATATAAACCCTTCCTGCACACACACTCTTTGCCAGATTGTTCTTAGCCCTCATGCAAGACTCTCCAGCATTCTCTCTTGGACTGATTTCCCGTTGCCGACCCTGCCTGCTCCCGACCTTCATGCCTTGTCGTAGCCCTGGTGAACGCCTCAGTCTTCTGTCCCTGACCACGAGCAGGTAGAAATAAAGCTCATTCTAAAACTACTTCCTTGGTTCCGTGTGCTGCATTTGGGTCTACCTGCGGTACGTTACAACAGCATAGAAACAGACACTTTGGCCCAACTTTTCCGTGCCACACAAGATGTCCCATCTAAGCTCGTCCCATTTGCCTATCTTTGCCCCATATCCCAACAAACCTTTCCTATCCTTACACCTCTCCAAATGTATTTTAAATGCTGTTATTGTCCTGCCTCAACTACCTTGTCAGCCAGCTCTTTCCATATACCACCCTCTGTGTGAAAATGTTGCCCCTCAGATTCCTATTAAATCTTTCCCTTCTCACCTTAAACCAAAGCCCTCTGGTTCTTGATTCTCCTACCCTGGCAAAAAGATTCTGGGCATTCATCCAATCTATGCCCATCATGATATTATACACCTATATAAAATTGCCCATCAGCTTCTTGTGAACCAAGGAATAAAGTTCTACCCTTCGTAAGCTCTCCATTAGTTCAGGTGCTCAAGTCCTGGCAACATCCTCATAAATATTCCCTGCACCCTTTCTAGCTTAATTCCATATTTTCAATAGCTTGGTGACCAAAAGTGAACTCAATACTCCAAATGCAGTCTCGCCAACATCCTTTACAACTGTAACATAACATTCCAACTCCTGCATTCAATTACCTGACTGATGAAACCCAATTTACCAAATGCCTTCTTCGCCACCTTACTACCTACCTGTTCAGGGAATTATGTACTTGCACTCCTAGATTACTCTGCGCTACAACACTTCCTTGCAACCACAGTGGATGTACTGCCCTTGAATTGACTTTAAAAAATTCAAAACCTCGCATTTATTCCATGAGCCATTCCACTAGCCCAGCTGATCAAGATCCTATTCTAATTCTTGATTACCATCTTCACTGTTTATGATTCCACCTATTTTAAAGTCATCAGCAAACTTATTAATCAAACTGGGAATCACATTCTGTTAAAGGGCTGGATGGTTTGGAGTTTGTAAAATGTGTGCAGGATAGTTTTTTGCAGCAATACGTAGAGGTGCCTACCAGAGAAGGGGCAGTGTTGGACCTCCTGTTAGGAAATGAGATGGGTCAGGTGACGGAGGTATGTGTTGAGGAGCACTTTGGGTCTAGTGATCATAATGCCATTAGTTTCAATATCATTATGGAGAAGGTCAAATCTGGACCAAGGGTTGAGATTTTGGATTGGAGAAAGGCTAATTTTGAGGAGATGAGAAAGGATTTAAAAGGAGTGAAATGGAAATTGTTGTTTTATGAAAAGGATATAATAGAGAAATGGAGGATATTTAAAGGTGAAATTTTGAGAGTACAGAGTCTTTATGTCCCTGTTCGGTGGAAAGGAAAGAATAATAATTTGAAAGAGCCGTGGTTTTCCAGGGAAATTGGACACTTGGTTCGGAAAAAGAGGGAGATATACAATAAATATAAGCGGCAGGGAGTAAATGAGGTTCTTGAGGAATATAAAGAATGTAAAAGGAATCTTAAAAAGGAAATTAGAAAAGCGAAAAAAAGATATGAGGCTGCTTTGGCAAGTAATGTAAAAGTAAACCCCAAGGGGTTCTACAGATATGTCAATAGCAAAAGGATAGTGAGGGATAAAATTGGTCCATTAGAGAGTCAGAGTGGACAGCTATGTGCTGAGCCGGAAGAAATGGGGGAGATATTAAACAATTTCTTTTTTTCGGTATTTACCGAGGAGAAGGATATTGAATTATGTGAGGTAAGCGAAACAAGTAGAGTAGTGATGGAAATTAGGAGGATTAAAGAAGAGGAGGTACGGACACTTTTGAAGAATATAAAAGTGGATAAGTCTCCAGGTCCTGATAGGATATTCCCTAGGACATTGAGGGAAGTTAGTGCAGAAATAGCAGGGGCTATGACGGAAATATTTCAAACGTCATTAGAAACAGGGATGGTGCCGGAAGATTGGCGCATTGCGCATGTTGTGCCTTTGTTTAAAAAAGGTTCTAAAAGTAAACCTAGCAATTATAGACCTATTAGTTTGACGTCTGTGGTGGGAAAATTAATGGAAAAGATACTTAGGGACAATATTTGGAGCGTAGAAGGTTGAGGGGGGACTTGATAGAGGTTTTTTAAATTTTGAGAGGGACGGACAGAGTTGACGTGGGTAGGCTTTTCCCTTTGAGAGTGGGGAAGATTCCAACAAGGGGACATAGCTTCAGAATTGAGGGACAAAGGTTTAGGGGTAACATGAGGGGGAACTTCTTTACTCAGAGGGTTGTGGCTGTATGGAATGGGCTTCCGGTGGAAGTGGTGGAGGCTGGCTCGATTTTATTATTTAAGAGTAAATTGGATAGGTATATGGATAGGAGGGGATTGGAGGGTTATGGTCTGAGTGCAGGTAGATGAGACTAGGTCAGGGAGAATGGTCGGCGTGGACTGGTAGGGCCGGACAGGCCTGTTTCCATGCTGTAGTTGTTATATATATATGTTATATATATGCCTTGTACAATGTCATCCAAATCATTGATATAAATGACAAACAGTAACGGGTCCAGCACTGACCCCTGAGGCACACCACTCGTCAGGCGCCCAGTCCGAAAAACAACCTTCCACCATCACCCTCTGCATCAACCCATGAAGCCAATTCTGTATCCAGTTAGTGAGGTCTCCCTGGATCCCATGCTACCTAACCTTCCAGAGCCACCCACCATGTGAACTATTAATAAAGGCTTTGCTGTGGTTCCTATAGACTACATCTATGGCCCTGCCGTCAGCAGCTATGTTGGTCACTTCTACAAAAAGCTCAATCAAATGTGTGAGACGTCATCTCCGATGCACAAAACCATACCGATTGTCCCTGATCAACCCCTGCCTTTCCAAATGTTATCACCGTAGCAAAACATAGATAATGTTATCCCTTTACTTAAGAAGGGGTAGCAAGAATAAATCGGGTAACTGCAGGGCAGTGAGACAATAGGCAATAGACAATAGGTGCAGGAGGAGGCCATTCGGCCCTTCGAGCCAGCACCGCCATTCAATGTGATCATGGCTGATCATTCTCAATCAGTACCCCGTTCCTGCCTTTTCCCCATACCCCTACTCCGCTATCCTTAAGAGCTCTATCCAGCTCTCCCTTGAATGCGCCTTACATCAGTGGCAGGGAAATTTGGAGAAAATCATAAGGGATAGGATTTATGCACATTTGGAAAGGCAGGGGCTGAGCAGGGAACATCAGCATTTCTTTGTGCAAAGAAGTCCAGCCTCACTAATTTGATTCAGCTTTTTAGTAGATAACTAGGACAATTGATGAAGGCAAGGAAGACAGCAATGTCCGTACGACTTTATTAAGGAAGTTGACAAGGTCGTGCACAGCAATCTGGTCCAGACAATTTAGAATATAGCATCCAAGCCAAGCTGGCTAATCAGATCCAAAATTGGCCTGGTGAAAGGAGACAGAGTGTGGTGGTGCAAGGATGCTTTAATGATTGGATATCTGTGTCCAGTGGTGTAACACAAAGATCATTGCTGGGAGTGTCATGGATATTAACAACTCTGAATGTAGAGGGTGTAAGATTTGAGAAGTTTTCCCTCATTCTGCAAGCAACACCTAACCAAAGAGCTGCAGTTTGGACATTTTAAACGGGAGACTGGGGCTGATAGCGGAGAAAGGCTGCGGTCAGTTTACCAAGGGATGTCACAATCCGTGGGTCCTAAGATGGCCGCAGGACCTCGTGACCAGCCACAAAAGCAAAAACCTTACAGCCCAGTCTCTAGGTTTCTGCAAAGCCACGGCCAGAACAATGGATGGGTATTGGCCATGCAGAAACCTGTGAAACCAGGTCGAAGTCCAGACACTGGGGCGCTGACATCAGCATACTCACAATGCCCCAAGCCGACCTACACAGTTAATCTCGTTAAGGGGGCACAATAGCCCATAGAAAACTACCTGGTAGGTGATGGGAAACCAGTTAAACCCATCACCTCTCAACGAAATACCAATTAACACCGTCTGGCCATCCCCGGTACCCCCGGACATAAGCGCAGATCAGAGAGAAAACTCAATACATATCTTTTAAACAAAGAGATCCCGAGATCTGGCGGGAGATAGGACGGGTCAGAATAGTATAACTGGCCACGACTTTTGGGTTTTAAACTCATGCAAGAGAGAGGAACTCAAGAAGAAATACTGCAAGAAAACCTGCAAGGAACGCAAGCCAGGAGGAAGACGAAAAGACAGGCAAGAAAGACACGCTCGCAGCAGGGACAGCAACGCTCGCAACGACTGGCCAGGAACGCAAGAAACGGAAGGAAGAAACTCAGGGGACAAGCACGACCCTCACGGAAAGCAGCGGAGAAGCAGCACGAACAGCCAGTAACCCCAGTAATAGCCCCATGGTGAGCATGTACCCCGATCCTGCACATCCTGGACATAGTTTTAGTGTAGAGGGGAGGGGAGGGTGGTTTGAATAAACGTGGGTGTGTAAATGAATATGTGTTCGTTAAGTTTGCGATGTGTCGTACGTTCCCCATCTTACAGTCAAGAATATGTCTAGTAGAACTGTGTAAGTATTCGTGTAGTGATGCATATGTCGTTTAGAACTGTGTCTAAGTATTCGTGTAGTTATGCATATGTCTGATAGAAATGTGTATAAGTATTCATGGACAATAGTCCCAAGCGCTCAATAAAAGCCTTTTCCATTTAAACCCTGGTCTTCAAATCTGGTCTGGTTGAATTTTTCTGCACTATAAACGCTCCTGCATCTAAGTCCAGTGTCTAGAACCGTAGGGGGTGAGTGGGTCGAACCACTCACGGGGAACCAGTGTGCGCGGCCTGGTCAAGGGATCAATGCAAGGCACGGGGACCTTAGGTCGGGCGAAAGCTCGGCGCAGAAAACCCCTTACAAGGGGATGATTATTGTGCATGACACAAAAAGATTGGCATAGACATAATGGGCCGAAGTGCCCGCTTCTGTGCTCTACAGTTCTATGTCCCTGTCACTCAAAGGTACTTGGGGACAGGACATTAGATACCATGATCCCACATCCTCCATTCCATCAGCCACCGCAACCAAAGAATAATTCTCAGCTAATTGCTGGTTAACCTGATTATTTCTAGCATCTTCTGTTCATATTCCTGATTGTCAAATATGAAATATTTTTTATTGAATAAAGTGGCTCACATTGCTGAATTTAAACCAATATTGTTATGTCAAAGATACTGTAATTCAACTTTTTTGTGCCCTTTCATAAAACAAGTTCAGATCTCTTTGCAAGCTTCAAGCTGAACTGATCTACTTTATACAATAACATTCGCAACACATTTCTATTCACTGTTTTCTTTATTCTCTGTGCTAACTGTAAAAAATACTGAAGCTTTTGTCATGATGAATATGCATGTATCACTTATTGGCAAAGACAATTACAGACGCTCCCCAACTTACGATGCTTCGACTTATGATATTTCGATTTTCTGATGGTACAAAAGCTGGGTAATGGCAGCGAGCCACAGCCCGCAGCCCGCAGCCCGCAGCCCGCAGCCCGCAGCCCGCTTCCGGCCCGTGATCAAGTGCATTAAGTGCATTTTCAACTTACGATATTTCGATTTATGATGGGTTTATCAGAACGTAACCCCATCATAGGTCGAGGAGCACTCTGTCCTGATTTTCCTCATTATCACCCGTTGTGTGTGTCCACCGGGTGGTGCCATCAGCGATGGCAGCCTCGCCAACATTCTGTCTGTCTTTTTGTCTTTTTTGTTATTTTTAGTGTGTTTTAAAAGATGTGTTAATGTTCTCTGGTTTGTTTTATGTGTGGGTGGGGGAGGGGGGTCAGGGGAAACATTTTTTTAATCTCTTACCTTGCCGGGGATGTGATTGTTTTCCGGATCGTATCTCCGGTCGCTCTGCAGCCTAACATCATGGAACTGGAGGCCTTGCTTGAGACTGACTTTGAGCCCCACCGCGGGGCCGTGGACTTACCATCGGAGCCTGCGATCCCTTGCCTGGAATCGATGCTCCAAATGCGGCCTGCGGATTCCAACATCAAGGAGCTCGCAGTCTCGGGTAGAGACTGATGTCGGGAAGCTCCAAGTAGCATGTTCGACGAACCCCGACCCGTGTCCGATCGCCCAGCGCGGGGGAGCTGAGATCGCCCCGATGCAGAGGGCTCGACCGCCGGTTGCGGGAGCCAAGATCGCCCCGATAATGGAAGGTTCGAGTGCCCCGACCACAGGAGACCAAAGAAGGGAAGAGATTGAACTTTTTTTGCCTTCCATCACAGTGAGGAATGCAGAGTCGCTGTGGTGGATGTTCATGTTAAAAATTTATTTGGGTGTCTTGTTGCTTTTTATTGGTATGACTGTATGGCAAATCAAATTCCTCGTACGTTGCAAAACATACTTGGCTAATAAAGTACTATTATTATTATGATTATCTACAACTACTGGCATGCTATCCAATTAATACAACTGAAGCTTTAAATGAAAACACAAAGAGCTGCAAATACTCTTAAGTTGCAGACAAGAGGGAAGGGTGGGGAAAGCATCGGAAACACCTTTGATAGGGTGGTTACCAAGAGAGCCTGAATGACGCAAATCTTGGTGACATGAGTTGAAAGTGGGTGAGGCAGGCGTATTCATGGAATCTGATCTGCCTGGAGGAGATGCAAAAACAGAAAGTGATGAATGAAGGCAGGAGGAAGCATAACAATGCTGGATTTGCAAGGCATAGTAGATGCTGGATATCTGCAATAAAGAATGTAAAAAATACTCAGCAGAACTGGCCTCATTTGAAGGGAAAAACCAGATGAAAGAGAAACTACTTGAAGCATTGGAGTTAGTTCTGTTTCTCTCTCCACAGATACTGTCTGATTTGTTGAGTATTTTCAGCATTCTCATTTTATATTTTAGAGTTCCAGGATTGGCAGCTGTTTGCTTTTGGACAATTGAAACCTTTGCCATACAAACGGGGAAGCAAACTGAATAAACAGCACAGAGATATTCTCAAAAATCCATAAATTAGAGCAATAGATAGCGAATGAATTTTAATGAGCAAACGTCACCTTGCCAAAAAAATGTGTAAAAAACAAATGCCTGTGGACATTGCTGCCTTGTCTCTTTGTAACGATAAATATTTTAACATTGAAATTAATTAGTTTTATGCCAAGTCCACAAATTAAATGTGAACTCTTTCAGCGTACTGAGCAATATTGTGTTTTCGGAGAATTCCAGAAGTGTACAACCAAACCATTCATGAAGTTATGTATATGGTTTATGGGAATAAGTTAAAGAATGAACATTTCAAAGTAAATCATCATAAAATGTTTTGATGTACTACAGACTGTAAATTATATTTTGAATCTAATTACCATATTAATAGATTCTATTTGATAGTATTGAAGAATATTTAGATTACTTTATCTTTTTACAAACAAAAGGAAAATATATTTCAGATCTTTATGTTGTGATATTGTAAAAAAAAATCAGGGTAGAAATGAATCATCATAGCTTTTACATCCATAAAAGGTATAAGATTTCTGGCATTCCCAACGTGAACAGTGTACGTTAAATTAATTTATTGACATCTAAGTAAAACATTCCTCAAAAAAATAATGACTTACAGTTTCTGCTGTAGATAGCTGTTAACATCAATTGATTCTGAACAGGAAATTCAAAACGATGGTACTGCACTGAAAACTAAAGGAGAATAAACAAGTCATGAAGTCAGACTCAATCAAATCTCTGCATTGCTTTTAACACTGAGCTTCATGCTCATACATGCTTGACTAGAAATGATAAACCACAGCAAAGATCCCAACCAATCACTGCACTTTATGGAACATGTCTAGCTGGCTGAGCCAGCTGCATAATCTGCTTTGAAAGTAATGCTCAAAATATCTTTGCATTTCTCAATCATAAACATAATTATAGGTATTTATTCACAAAATGCTGGAGTAACTCAGCAGGTCAGGCAGCATCTCAGGAGAGAAGGAATGGGTGACGTTTAGGGTCGAGGCCCTTCTTCAGACTGTAATCTTGAGATATAATCATAATCATACTTTATCAGGCAAGTATGTTTTGCAACATACGAGGAATTTGTTTTGCCACACAGTCATACCAATTAAAAGCAACAGAACACACAAAATACATTTTAACATAAACATCCACCACAGTGACTTCTCCATATTCCTCTGTGATGGGAGGCGGGGGCCTCGAGCCTTCTGTTGACAGCCGATCTTGATTCCCGTTGCCAGCGGCGTTTGGGCCCTCCTCATCGGGGCGATCAAGCTCCTGCATCGGGGGGGATCTCAGTTCCCTTGTGCTGGACGATGTACTCCGGGTCGGGACTGGTCAAAACCTTCTGCAGCTGGAGCTTCCCAACATCGGATAATACCCAACACCCAACACTGCGAGCTCCTCGATGTTGAAATCCGCAAGTTATTCACATTTTAAAGTTTAAAATGGAGGGGGAGGGGAGGGAGGGAGTGGGGGAGGAGGGAGGTTGAGGGGGATAGAGTGGGGCAGGAAGGGGGGTGGAGGAGGGGGAGGGGGTGGAGGAGGGAGAGGGGGAGGGGGGTGGAGGGAGAGGAGGGGGAGGGGAGGGAGGGAGGGGGAGATGAAGGGGAGGGGAGGTGGGAGGGAGTGGGGAGGGGGAGTGGGGAGGGGGAGTGGGGAGGGGGAGTGGGGAGGGGGAGTGGGGAGGGGGAGTGGGGAGGGGGAGGGGGGAGGGGGAGGGGGAGGGGGAGGGGGGGACGAGGACGAGGCAGAGTGGTGGAGGGGGGGGAAGTGGGGGAGTAGTGGAGGGGGGAAGTAGGGGAAGGAGAGAGGAGGAGGGAGGGGAGGAGGAGAGAGTGCTGCACCAATGCAGGAGAGGTTTTGGGCCCAACGGGTCCACTTGGTCAAGTATATATTTCTAAAACTCTCATTTTGTATATTTGTCACTTTGTTTATACCCGCAATACAGCCAAAATGGTATACGATAGCACAATAACTTTAGGCCCACCTTACTCACCACTGGCATGTGGTTCAAATGGTTGTTATATTTTCAAAGTTATTCACTTTTTAAACTTTAAAAATAACTTTTTAAAATTTAATAAATCCCTTTTCCACTTGCCCTGCCCATCAGCCGTGCCTGCGCAGTAATACATCCGTGTTCGACGTCACAATGGGAGCCCAACGGCTCCACGCCTGCGCAGTTGGGGCCCGTTGATCTAATACAGATGCTCTCCGACTTACGATGCTTTGACTTACGATAATTCGACTTTGTGATGGTCGAAACGGCAGCGACCCATCGCGAGCCGCAGCTCGCTTCCGGCCACTTGATCAGGAGGATTAAATGCATCTCGACTACCTGCAGGAGAGGTTTGGACCCAAGGGTTCATGGGTGGTCTAGTAATAAATAAAGCCTGACTCATTCAAATAAAGATAGGCTTGTATCAGTTCTGAAAATGTAATTAAATATAAAATCTTGAATTGTGTCTTCCCCTCCACCATCATGGACAGAGCCCTTGACCAAATCTAATCTATCTCTTGGACCATTGCTTTCCCCCCCCTCGCCTCCCAGACAGAGCAAGAACAATGTTTCCCTGGTCCTTACCTTCCACCCCATCAGCTTCTACATTCAACTTGATCGCCCTTCACTATTTCCAGCAGATTCAACAAGATTCCACCACTGGACACATATTCCGCAACCCTCACCTTTCAGAAATTCAAAGGAATCATTTCCTTTCCAATTCCATGGTCTGCTCTTCCACCAACTCCCACCAACCACCTCTCTCTGCCTGTCGACAAGCTTCAAAATAACTGCAGAAATTGCAACAACTGTCATTTTACCCCTTCCCTTGCATCATCCAGGGGTCCAAACAGTCCTTCAAGATGAAGCAGCAATTCACTTGCACTTCCTCCATTTTAGTGTGCTGCAATGTATCCACACTGTGGTCTCCTCTACGTTGGAGAAACCAAACACAGATTGGGTGAACACTTCTCAGATTGTCTGTATTCAGTCTGACTCTGAGCTTTCTGTTGCCTGCCACTTTAATTTGCCAATCCACTCCCATTCTGACCTTTAGCAGGATAGTCAAGTCAAGTCAAGTCAATTTTATTTGTATAGCACATTTAAAAACAACCCACGTTGACCAAAGTGCTGTACATCTGATTAGGAAAAAAAAAAGAAACATACAGTGGCAGATAGGGAGCATCTCTCGACCCGAAACATCACCCATTCCTTCTCTCCAGAGATGCTGCCTGTCCCGTTGAGTTACTCCAGCTTTTTGTGTCTACCTTCGGTTTAAACCAGCATCTGCAGTTCCTTCCTACCCCCTCTGACCTTTTTATTTATGGCCTCTGTCCTAAATCCCAAGTGGACAATGACGCCCAACACAAGGACCACATTTCAGCTTCCACTTAGATATATTGTAGCTTTCTAGACCCAATATTGATTTTAACAACATTAGGTAAATCGCTCTTTCTTTCTGTCTATATGGAACCGGATATTTCTGCCTGTCATAATTTTGGCCTAGTTTTGCTTTTTCTGTTTGTTTAGTCTGGCCAGCTAGATAGGCCTCACAGGCTTTAAAAGACAAAAAGTGCTGGAGTAACAGCAGGTCAAGCAGCATCTCTGAATGGTAGGCAACAGTTCGGGTCAGAGCATTTCTTCAAACTGATTGTAGCAGGGGGGGAGAAAGCCAGAAGAAAGGTGGGGGCGGGACTAAGTGATAGGTGGGAAAAAAGACACAAAGTATTGGAGTAACTCAGCAGGTCAGGCAGCATCTCTGGGGAACATGGATAGGTAACGTTTTGGATCGGAACCCTTCTTCAGACTTCAGAAGTGTTAGGTGAAGGGGGTTGGACAATTATATTAACAACACATTACACAAAGAAATAGAGTCATAGAGCCATAGATTGATACAGTGTGGAAACAGATCCTTCGGCCCAACTCGCCCACACCGACCAACAATGTCCCAGCTATCCTAGTCCCACTTGCCTGCACTTGGTCCATAACCCTCCAAAACTGTCCTATCCATGTACCTTTCCAAGTACTTCTTAAACGATGGAATAGACCCAGCCTCAACTACCTCCTCTGGCAGCTTGTTCCATACACCCACCACCCTCTGTGTGAAAAAGTTACCCCTCGGATTCCTATTAAATCTTTTCCCCTTCACCTTGAACCTATGTCCTCTGGTCCTCGATTCCCCTACTCTGGGTAACTCTGTGCATCCGCCCGATCTATTCCTCTCATGATTTTGTATTCCTCTATAAGATCTCCCCTCATCCTCCTATGCTCCATGGAATAGAGACCCAACCTACTTAACCTCTCCCAATAGCTCACACCCTCTAGTCCTAGCAACATCCTTGTAAATCTTTTCTGAATCCTTTCAAACTTGACAATATCTTTCCTATAATATGGTACCCAGAACTGAACACACAATATTCTAAATGCGGTCTCACCAATGTCTTATACAACTGCAACATGACCTCCCAACTTCTATACTCAATACTCTAACTGATGAAGGCCAAAGTGACCACCTTATCTACCTGCGACTCGACCTTCAAGGAACCATGCACTTGTAGTCCTAGATCCCTCTGCTCTACAACACTCCCCAGAGCCCTACCATTTACTAAGTAGGTCCTGCCCTTGTTCGAAGTTCCAAAATACAACACCTCGCACTTCTCTGTATTAAATTCCATCAACCATTCCTCCACCCACCTGGCCAATCGACCCAGATCCTGCTGCAATCTTTCACAACCAAATGTAATCTAATTTTATCTGCTTTGTCTACTGCTGTAGTAACCCAATTGGTTCAATCTTGTCAGATATGCCCACCGTTCTACCCATCCCCCCTCCCCTCTCTGCAAACTAGGCTCTCTCCTAATTACGGGGAAGGCTCCTGACCTGCAGAGCGATGAGTACTTTCTGTTTTGAATGTAATGAAATGCCTAGTTGCAAATTCTTGTTGATGCAAAGTTACTTCAAATTCTATTACTTTTGGGTAATCGGCTCCAGTTTCTGTTCTAATTTTGTCCAATAATTCTACTCATTTTTACTTTCTGGCATTCTCGATAACACAAAGGCAGCAACCATCACAATTGTAGGGGCTCTCCTCCGAGTGAGATTAAATTGATGAAACTCCCACTAAAGGAGACCTCCGAATATTTATGTTTCTGTAATGTAACATCAAGGACACAGCAAATAAAGTAGTGCAAGTGTTGTAAATTTGAAATAACAGCAGATCATGACGGAAGTGCTCAATAGGTCAGACAGTTCGTATTTCAGGCCAATGATCATATAATATGTATAAATCGCAGAGGAGGGAAATGGCTGGAGACAAAGTAGGATATTGCAATTGATAATGTTGCCATGTAGGAGAGGATGGTGCAAACTTATTCAACAAAGCAAATTAGTCCAGAGATTATCCTGTATCGTACACTGTGGATCGATCAATTGTAATCATTTATATTCTTTCTGCTGACTGGATAGCTCGCAACAAAAATCTTTTCACTGTACCTTGTGACAATAAACTAAACTAAACTAAAGATGTAAATAGAAGGAGATTGCTGAAAATGAAAGATAATGAAAGCGCTCAAACTGTGAGACTGAAAAAGTAGGTGGGGGAAGATGTGATGGAGACCAGTGGAGGGTGAGGAGGGGGGGTGGACTATTCCTCATACTAATACTTGGACAGTTTCCAGTTACTGTGTTGATGTTGTTCCCTGCTTGTGTACAACACTTGAAAGTTTTATCATCTTTTCTGCTCATTTTCATCTTGATCTCACTTTTATATGGTCCATATCTAACTCTTCCCTTTCATCTCTTCCCATTTCTCCCTCAGGGGACGAGCTAATGATCAATGTCCATTCCAAGTCCCCAGCAATCTTGGCTACAGTTTGTTCAGTACTATTTCCTGCAAAGACTTCATTCCGTTCTTCCCAATTCCCAAGTTCAATTGCAAGTTCTGAAAATGACACCTTCCTCACCTGTGCTTCTGAGATATCTACCCTTTGCCTTAATTGTAGTTTCCCCTCCACCACACTTAAGTCTCTCATCCACATTGGTTCCATTTCCAATGCTGCTTCAATTATTCCGCTCCTCCTATCCAAAGCAAGATTTCCCTCTGTCCTTACCTTGTATCACCAGCTTCCATATTCAAAGGACATCTTTATCATTTTTGCCATCTTCAATGTGATGCCACAACCAGGCACATCTTCTCTTCCCTTCCCCTTTTAAATTCCAATGGGACATTCCTTCATGACTCTCTGATTCCATCTTTCAGCTTAATGCAATATCTTTGGCACACACAATGTGGTTTCCTCACAGATTGGATTATTATATTGCAGAACACCTCCAATGTGTCTGCAGGGTTACCATGAGTTTCCAATTGCCTCCTTCTTTAATTCTTCATCCTCTTCTGACATCTCTATTTTTGGTTTCTAACACAGTTCTAATAAATCCAAAACAAGGTTGAGATACTGCACTTCATCCCCCCTACAGGTATGTTCCAATACTCATGGCTCTATTTGTTTCAACAATTTCAGATAACTAGCCTTTCTCATGTGTGACAGAACTGAATGCAAGTTCAACTGGTATTGTTAACTCAGTTCTGATATGAGTTCAACTGGTAAAGTTAACTCAGTATTTTTTTATACAGATGTGAACCCGTGAACATTTCCAGCATATTCTTTTATGTCAGTAGCGCAGCGGTAGAGTTGCTGCCTTACAGTGCCAGAGACTCGGGTTCGATCCTATCTCTGGATGCTGGCAGTAAGAGGTTTGTACGTTCTCCTCGTGACATGCGTGGGTTTTCTCCAGGTGTTCCGGTTTCCTCCCACACTCCAAAGACATACAGGTTTGTAGGCTGATTGACTCCAGTAAAATTGTAAATTGTCCCTAGTGTGTGATGGATAGAGTTTGTGTGTGGGAATCGTAGGTCGGCGTGGACTCTGTGGGCCGAAGGACCTGTTTCTACACTGCATCTCTAAACTAAACTAACTTCCAGCATTGACTCAGTTCTGCATTGTCCAGTTCTAGCATTGATTTTTTTTGTCACCTCTATTTTCATTTATCTCCTTCTATTTACACCTCCAGACTGATCAAGACACCTTCATCGCCCTCTCTCAGCGAGCAAAAACATCATCTGTGTCATCTGGTGCCACTTACAATGCAATATATCTTTATTGTCAAACGAGATTGGGGTACAACGAGATTGGGATTCTCTGCCCTATCAGAGACATCCCCTTCATTCTCATTGCTTCTTCCCCTATTCTGCAACTTGAAATATTCTAGTGTTAAAATATTCTTAATTTCCATTCCAGTGGAATGTTATTGATCTTACTATCGCATTAAGAAACATTTAGACAGGTACATGAAAAGGACAGGTTTAGAGGGATATGGGCCAAATGCAATCAGGTGGGGATAGTGTAGAAGGGACCTGAGTTTATGAGTTTAGAGATACAGCGCGGAAACAGGCCCTTTCGGCCCACCAGGTCCACACCGACCAGCCATCCCCGCACATTAACACTATCCTGCACCCACTAGGGATATTTTTTTACAATTACCAAGCCAATTAACCTACATACCTGTACTTCTTTGGAGTGTTGGTCGGTGTGGGCAAGTTGGGCCGAAGGGCCTGTTTTCACACTCAATCACTCTATGACTCTGCTGGCCACTTCCCTTATTTTATGTTTTTATTTCAGTTTACCAGCATCTGCAGTTTGTTGCTTTTTGTGAAATAGCAAATTCAGTAAAAACCTTGAATATTTCTGCTCCCTTTTCATCTGACCTAATATCTCTACACGTGGGTTAAGCTCAAATTGTATAAGCCACCTTTATAATCTTTATTATAAGTGTTGATTTCAACAGGATATTGGTGGAGACAGGAAGACAGTGGGAGAACTGGGAAGGGAGAGGGGAAGAGAGGGACAGAGGAACTATCTAAAGTTAGAGAAGTCAATGTTCATACTGTTGGGTTGCAAGCTGCTTATAGCCCAGCGGTATGAACATTGACTTCTCCAACTTTAGATAGTTCCTCTGTCCCTCTCTTCCCCTCCCCCTCCCCAGTTCTCCCACTGTCTTCCTGTCTCCACCTATATCCTTTCTTTGTCCCGCCCCCCCTGACATCAGTCTGAAGAAGGGTCTCGACCCGAAACGTCACCCATTCCCTCTCTCCTAGATGCTGCCTGACCTGCTGAGTTACTCCAGCATTTTGTGATACCTTCGATTTGTACCACCATCTGCAGTTATTTTCCTACTCAGCAAAACTATAATGTGGAATCACAGATAATAGGTCATAGCCCTTAAATTCGGGCTAGATCATTAAGGTGCAACCACAAGGCACTTTTGTAGAGGCATTGAGTATTAGAAACATTTAACTCCCCACCCTTCTCTACGCTACTAAAACCTATTGGTGAATGAATTACGTGGAGTTTTGGGGGAATATAATCAGCACTGTGGTACAGCTGGCAGAGTTGCTACCTTGCACCAACAGAGAGCTGGGTTCAATCCTGACCAAGAATGCTGTCCGCGTGGAATTTACACATTCTCCCTGTGCACTGTGTGGGATTTCCACCTGGTGCTCCGGTTTCCTCCCACATCCCTAAGACGTGCGGGTTTGTAGGTTAATTGGACTCTGTAATTTACTCCCGGTGTGTAGAAAATGGATGAGAAAGTGGGATAACACAGAACTAATGTGAACCGGTGATCAATCGTCAACGTGACCTTGAGGAGCCCAAGGGCCTGTTTCTGTTTTATATCTTGAAACTAAATTAAGTACCAAGGTTGCTAAAGAAACAGCACAAGAATGGAGTTGAGATGCAGCAATCCCATGTTCTATTTGAATGTCAGAGTCAGCTTGAGGCTATCAAATGGCGACTCTGTTCCTTCCTTCCCAGAAATTGCTAGTGGTGCTGCCATTCACTCCATCTGCTCTGGCATAATCTGTTCCTGGAGTTGAACACAAACAGAAATTGTCAGCCACTCTGGTCAAACAGTGATGTCAATGGCTGACGTTGATAGATGATTACCTTTGCTCTGGAGACTGGGAGTGCCTGGACACACCCTTGGTATTGAATTAATGTAAAATGAAGTAAGTTCCTAGAAGGAAAGGCTTTCAAAAATACAGTGGAGGGAAAAGTACAGACAACACCCCCCCCCACCCAGCCTCGGCCCCCCCCCCCCCCCCGCCCAGCCTCAGCCCCCCCCCTCCCCCCCCGCCCAGCCTCAGCCCCCCCCCCCCCCTTCTTCCCTACAACCATCAGGCTATTAAATATTCTAACCTCCAAATGAGTTCGGAACTACATAGAACATGGGGCATTGCTTTTGTCTTTTTGCAGAATCTATTATTGTTTGTTTTTATGTGTACATATGTGTGTATATTGTGTGTATATATATATTGTGTGTGTTTATGTACATATGTGTGTTTATGTATATGTATATATGCATAGAAACATAGACAATAAGTGCAGGAGTAGGCCATTCGAGCCAGCACCGCCATTCTATATGATCATGGCTGATCATCCAAAATCAGTACCCTGTTCCTACTTTCTCCCCATATCCCTTGATTCCGTTAGCCCTAAGAGCTATATCTTGAATACATCCAGTGAATTGGCCTCTACTGCCTTCTGTGGCAGAGAATTCCACAGATTCACAACTCTCTGGCTGAAACAATGTTTCCTCATCATCTCAATCATAAATGGCCTATCCCTTATTCTTAAACTGTGACCCCTGGTTCTGGTCTCCCCCAACATCGGGAATATATTTCCTGCATCTAGCCTGTCCAATCCCTTAAGAATTTTATATATTTCTATAAGATCCAAACACTGAACTTTTTTTTCTCATTTATTATGTTGTTTACAGTGTACAATGTTTACATTCTGTTGTGCCGCTGCAAGCAAGAATTTCATTGTTCTTTCTGGGACATCTATATACTAAAACTCTCATTTGTTTGTTTGTTTGTTCCTGAACTACAGCCAAAACGGTACACGATAGCGCGACAATTTTAGGCCCACCTTACTCACCGTCATCCCTTTGGTGCTCATGGAAGAAGTTTCATTGAAATCGGTGTTATATTTTTAAAGTTATTCTTCCATGAGCACCAAAGGGATGACGGTGAGTTATTTAAAAATATAAAGTGAGGGGGTTGTGAGGGAGGAGGAGGGAGAGGGAAGGGGGTGGGGGGGGAAGAGGGGAGGTGGGGGAAGGGGGGAGGGGACTATATGACAATATGAGGTCTATATGACAATAAAACATTCTTGATTTGACTCTTAACAATTTCTGGTGTAAATAGGTTCATGGATACTTGGCAAAGAATCAGAGAGAAAATTAGATTGTTTTCTTGCCCAACATTCGTTCAAATAAATTCATGTTCATAAATTATAGGAGCAGAATTCGGCCATCATGTCTTCTCCGTCATTCAATCGTAGCTGACCTATCTTTCCCTCTCAATCCCATTCTCCTGCCTTCTCCCCATAACCCCTGACACCCGAACTAATTCTAAAATCTGGAATACCTGAGAAGAAAGGGCTGTGGGATCAGTACCACAGAAATTTTAAAAGACAAGTGGACGCATACTGAAAAGCAAATAATCTGTGCGGCTAAGCTGAAGAACTATTTCAAGAAGTTGGCATTGAAGCAAAAAGCTGAAGGGGTTTTTATGAGCCATGGAACTCTGCTAAACAGGACATCATCGTCACCAGAGCAGTCATTGGCACAGACAATAATGTTACTGTGGTGGGTGAAAGAGAAATGTAAATCAATCAGGTACAACCCTTAACCCCATCACCGTTAAAATACATAACTGCCCTTCAAGTGCCCTGGAAGCACCAATTATTTCCATCCCTGCATGTCACTGAAGCCTGCAAAGTGATTTTCTCTCCACTCTTGTCAATTCCCTTCTGCTGGTCAAAATGTCACAAAGAACACGACAAAATGTTTAAAGGAAAGCTGACTCCTTGAATAAAATGCAGCCATGTTCACAATATGGCACCATTCCCCCTCAAAAATACAATAAACCCATCAAAGTAGACCTGGGGGAAATATTCTGATGGCTGTTCTCGGGGCAGTGAATAGATTTCTTACACATAATAGATTTAACCATTGCAAATCTGTATATTATGTACACCAGCGTGTGTAATTAGTGGCAGAATAAACTTAATATATAACAGTTCAGATAAAAGCTTCTTCGGGTGACTCATCCTCTTAACCAAACGCAAACTCCCTGAAGGAAACAGCATAACTTTCTCTGCACAGCCAGACACCTCCTTTGGGATGAATCACATCTGACAATCCCAGAACAAAACAAATCAGGTAAAGACTGGGCTCTGCTCCATCGATCTCCCAGAATAAATCCCAATTACCTTTCATTTGCAAAAATCAATTCTGAAATGAGAATAACCGCCACCAAGGGCAAATGAGAAGTTTGGAAAATAACCAATTAACATAGGTAAGAAAAGAAAAAGGAACAAACATTGCTCCTGTTAATATACCTGTTTCGGCTTATGTCACATTGCATGGGTTTTGAAAGGTGTGACCTCTTTCAGTAAAGAAATCAAAATATTATACATTGTTGTCCAAAAGAGAAACAATTTCTGTGTACAATGGAGATTTTTTTTGAGTTTATTATCCTAATAAACTCATTAGTGATGGTATTGCATCACCAATAATTGAGTCTCCAATCACAGGTGAAGAAAAAATAAAATCTTTCCCCCTTCAACTTAAACCTGTGTCCTCTGGTTCTCGATTCCCCTGCTCTGGGCGAGTGTCCTCAATTCCCCTACTTTGGGCAAGAAGAAAAACATTTTTCTTTCTGTTTTTGTATATTGTGGTTTGCAAACTTCTGCAGAGTTTCCCTATCAACCTCTCGTATTGGTCTGTGCCTCTCACTGACTGATGAGCTGCCCAAGCTCTTTGGTTGCCTGTCCTTTTAGCTGTTGCTTGTGGAGCAGGTGCCAGGGTACGACCTTCTGTCGGGACATCAAATCCCCCTGCACACTTGTAATTCACTTATTATTACATGCCACACAGTAGTAAAATAAATGCTCCAGTGAATCCCGTGAGATTAAAGGAGCCGTGGGAAACAGAGGCCCGAGTGAGTTTAAAGGAAGTGTGGGAATCAGAGGTCTGGTGAGTATAAAGGGAATGTGGGGAACAGGGTGTGTTCTTCTCATCATAGTCCAAAATGGCCAATCTCTTAAGCATTGACCAAGCATTGAGTCATGTCCTGAGGGAGTACAGAAGGTGTCAACATTTGGATGAGATATTAAACTAAGCCTTCCTAGGTAAGCATAAAAGAAACCTTGGGACAATACAATATTGCCATTGATCAGCTGTATGGTAAATCAAATATCACTGTAGCTTAATTGATACACGTGAAAATAAAAGACCTTTGAACCTTTAGGTCATGGGGAGAACATACAAGCACCGTACAGACAAGCATCCATAGTACAATCGATCCCAGGTCTCTGGCGCTGTAAGACAGTAGCTCTACTGCTATGCCACCATGCCACCAAGACAGAAGGCTGTGAGATAAGGAGAGAAGAGACATGAAATGGGAAGTCAGAGGAAGCGATAGAGGTGGAAGGTGATGGGGGCAGGGGAAAACTGGGGGGGGAGGGGTGATAGTGGATGCCAATTCAGATGGGTCTAAGGGAAGAGAAGGGAGCAAAACAGAGAGAGGTGGTGGTTACTGTTGGTTAGTTACCTAAAGTTGGAGAATTCAATGTTCACACTGCTGGGTTGTAAGCTATCCAAGCGGAATATGAGGTGCTGTTCCTCCACTTTGGGTGCGCCCTCACTCTGGCAAAGGAGAAAGGTCGGCATGGGAATGGGAATTGGAGTTCAAATGCTTAACAACTGGGAGATCCAGCAGGCCTCGGAGGACCAAGGACAAATGTCCAGCGAAACGGTCACTTAGTCTATGGTTGGTCTCACCGATTTAAAGGAGGCCACATCGGGAGCACCAAATACAATAGATGAGGTAGGCGGGGATGCATGTGAATAAATGAATGAATAGGTTTATTGGCCAATTATGTGCATATACAAGGAATGTGCCTTGGTGCTCCACTCACAAATGACAACACAAACATACAGTTAACAATGTGAGCCTCTGTCTCATGTGGAAGGGCCACTTAGATCCTTGGATGACTGTGAGGGAGGACATATTGGGAGAGTGTTACATCTGTGGCTGCAGGAGATAGTACCTGGGGAGGGGGAAGTTTGGGTGGGAAGGGATAAGTGAACCGAGGAGTTGCAGAGGGAGCAGTCTGTGCAAAAAGCGGAAAGAGATGAGGATGAGAAGATGCCAGCTATGTGTTGGGATCACGTTGATGGTGGCGAAAATGTCAGAGAATGATATATTTGATGCAGAGGCTGGTGGGATGAAAGGTAAGGACCAGGACTACTCTATCCTACTTCCTTCTGGGGGCAAGAGGGAGCAACTGAACAGCGGGACACAGAGGATGCACAGGTGAGGGATCCATTAGTGACAGCAGGGGGGGAAACCATGTTTACTAAAGAAAGAGGACATCTCAGATGTCCTTGAGTGGAAAGCCTCATCTTGGGCGCAGATGAGCTCAGTGTTTGACACTGTTAGTCAAGCGACCACAATCATGAAAGTACAATAACATTCAGTCACAGGAGAGTCTGCAAGCCCACAATTTATTAGACTGCAATACTTGTGCAATATTGGTGACCGTGAAACTACCCGCTGGATATTAGACACCTATCTACTTCGTTATTATCACTTTGGAAAGAAATCTGTTCTCCTTGTCTACATGCAACTCCAGACTCACAGAATTGCACTTGACTCTTAACTGCCCTCTGAGATCTTCTACTGACCTCAAGGTATATTAAGCAATAAATGCTCTCCTTGCCCATAGCACTTAAATCCTGTGAATTTCTTTTTAAGAGGTCTCTCAAAGATAAGCAATAGCTAAACACTGAGCAATTTTTGTTTCAGTCAAGAATGTTATTTTGAGCAAAACCAGATAACTCTTCTGTATCCCCATCACAGAAGAAAACTGAGTTAATATTGCAAATGGATAACCTGCAGCCAATTCTGACACAAGCTAACCAAAGCTGTTGAATTAAATATTGAGTCTGGAAGGCTTCAATATCCCCAGATGGATGATGAGGCGTGCTTCTCAAACCTACTATAACAGTGTAGGAGCCCACAGTCGGGCAGGTCAGAGTGGGAATGAGATGGAAATTTAAAGTGACGCTTGTAACAGAATTAGCTGGTTCTGCTGCATATCAGTGATATCAAAAGTCAAGAGTCATGAACGTTTTATTGTCATATGCCCCAGATAGAACAATGAAATTCTTACATATTCTGTTACACTGCAACAAGTAAGAATTTAATTGTTCTATCTGGGACATATGACAATAAAACACTCTTGGCTCTTGATATTAATAATAACATGGTTATTATTTTTCTCACCAAATGCTGGGCATTTCCTACATCGCTGCATTTCACAGTTTACATGTTCCTTTGTTTGTGCTCCCCCTCGATCCAAAAACTCTCATTCACCTATCAACCAGATGGCTGCATCAACAGTGTATCACTATGGCAACCCAGGCCTCATCCCTGTCAAAAGCAATCCTCTTTGTCCGATCATTCTCCCTCACCCTCTCTGCAACTTAAAACTAACTTGTTTTACCTCTTAGTTCGTTCTGATGAAGGGCTTTTGTCTTGAGAACCATCTCTGACAATCTTACTGTTATTGACTCAACAGTAAATACACTTTTTTAGGCTTGTTGCAGGAGGTATTGTAACCACAGAAATTCCAGTAATGAAAGGTTATAAACCTATGGTCTTCTTTCCTTTGCCTTCTCAAATATTTATTGTTCTTATATTAATAAACAATTGAGGCCATGACGAAGAATAACACATTTTTGAATAACACTGAAGAATTCGATACCTTTGTCAATGTTAAGTAAATTCTACTGATTCTAGACCTTGATTAAACCTGACAGGACAGATAAGGCCATGTGCCTGTCATACCCGTGCCAGCCCAATGAAAGAATGCTCATTTAATTGAGTGTGAACTGTACTTTACAGCCTGACAGCCCAGTAAAGATATCACTCAGTGGAGTTTTAACACAATCCCAGCATGTTATGCAGGGAACAATGTAAGGATTTATTGATTGGCTTGAAGTCAATGTTAACACAAGTGTGCAACTTGACTTCCTTGCTGCTGTTTATCATTATGAAGTGTGACAGCTTGAGTAAGTGGCGCCAGCTTTAGATTTCAGGTAAACAACATCAAAGTGCAGCGACCTAATTTTTGAGTCCCTTGGAGAATGAATTATAGGTGATTTTAGTCAGCTCAGAGGCAGCAACCTCTGACACTGCACTGATGAGCCAACTGCACCAGTTACCCACACAGTTCAATGTCATGGACCAGTTTGAAGGGTGGGTATTCAGATAATTCTCTAGGGTACTTTATTGTCACATGCACCTAGATACTGTGAAATTCTTTGTTGTGCATACAATTCAGTAAAATCATCCTATAGATAAGCACAATTACAAAGAAGTACAAAAGTGCAACAAAGATAGTGTAAGAAAAATAGACTTTACTGAGGCAGTACACAAGGTGTCGCCATGTTTCTGGTGCCATCTTGTGCCCTTCAACGGTCAAGTCCTTAAAATGAAATCTTATCTTGGATTTATAGGCTCATTGTCGTGGCAGCGACACTGGGTCGGTTTTGCAGGAGTCGGTCTAGCATGCCAATGTTGTCGATGTCCTGCACTGCTGCTCTGCCGCTGCGCACTGAAGACTACTAATAATTCAAACACTATTTGACTAATGGGGAAAACCAGCATCAAACACATATCGCACTTGTTCTTCAGAATTAGTAGTTATGTATCTATGAATCATAAATTATGTGCCAGCCTTTTTACTTGACACACTGGGTTATTGATATGGACTAAACAATAGTTCAATAGAAATGGCTACTAATAATCATGTTCAATCAGGTAAAATGAAATATATCACAGTGGCGTATGCAATATGCACTGTGATATGATTCCATTTTATATCATGAAGTTTCTTCACAGCACCCCCCCCCCCCCCCCGCGGCCCCGTTTCTAATGCGGGGCCGAAGCATCTCCTGCAGCTGGCTGCAATCTGCGACGGGGAACGGGGTGGACGGCATGGACCTGTTGCCGGGCGGGGAGCGTCTCCCAGGGCCGTGGGTGGGTGAGAGTGGACAGAGAGAAGGCACTGACCCCGGTGGCATTTCTCCTGCTGTGAGCGCCGGGCGACAGCCATCTTGTTGGACCCTCTGCCAGAGCCTCTGCGACGTGCTGCAGTATGGGAGGAAGGTCACACGGACCAATTGTGACGTCACATGCAGGTCCCATTGTGATGTCACATGCAGAAGATCATAATGAAATCGGTTTAAAAGGAAATTTTTTAACTTTTAAAATCTCTCGAGCTTTAAAAATGTAGCTTCAATTTGAATGAGAGTTGTTTCAAATGGTGCCCAGGATAATGGTGAGTAAACAAACCGAGAGTTTTAGTAATATACTAGAAAAAGTGTGCCCGTTCAAAGCGGGCCCGTTGGGCCCGTCCCCAAACCCCCCATTTTCTCCTCCCCCAGCCCCACTCTTACTCTCCCCACACCCTCCCCTTGGGCGGGGAGGGAGTGGTGGAGGGAGGGAGGTGTTGAGGATGGAGGGGGGGAGGGTGATGAGAGATGGGGCGGTATTTGTGGAGGGGGGAGAGAGTGAGGGGGGAGGGGGAGGGGAGGAGGGAGGGATGGGGGAGAGGGGAGGGATATGGACCTGCCCTTTTCCCAGTACCCCTCTTTCCCCCACCACCAATTCCCCTCCGCACTACCCCTGTTGTCCCATTCCCCATTCTCAGACCCCCCCCCCATCTTCTCTCCCCCAGATACACTCTTAGCATCAGTTAAAGGCCCGGTGGGGGGGGGGGGTGCGGGGGATCGGATCAGTGAAAAGTCCGGGGGGGGGGGGGATGCAGGAGATCGCATCATTCAAAGGCCCGGGGGGGGGGGGGGATAGCGGGGGGGGGGGAGCGCATCAGTGAAAGGTCGGGGGGGGGAGGGGGGAGCGCATTAGTGAAAGGTCCGGGGGGGGGGAGAGAGCATCAGTGAAAGATCCGGGGGGGGGGGGATAGCGGGGAGAGGATCTCCCGGGTGTGGGAGAGAGGAGAGAAGCAAGGGGAGAGAGGGGCACAGACGCACAGCAGCGCCACGCTGAAAGCCTTCAATAAATCAGTAGGAGGGGGGTGCATGGGCATTTTGACGTCACACGCTGAAGGCCATGGAAAAGACGGCTGGAATTTTTTACACGCTGAAGGCCATGGAAAAGACGGCTGGAATTTTTTTTTTAAAACTAAAACCTCTGTAACTTAAAAAATATACGACCGAATCAAATAAAAATATCATTTTCCAGCAGCGTTCAGCGTGGTGATTAAGGCGGTGCAAACATCGTGGCGCTACGGTTCACCGTTTTTGCCGAAAATCAGCCGAAAAAATGAGAGATTTAAAAAAAGACTTTTAAACCTCTGTAACTTAAAAAATATACGACCGAATTAAATAACAATATCATTTTCGGCAAGCGTCCAGCGGTGTGATTAAGGCGGTGCAAAAATTGTGGCGCTACGCCTCACCGTTTTGCAGAAATCAGCCGAAATCACTGTTACAGATATACATACAAGTCAGAGTTTTAGTAAGATTAGAGATAAATATTGCTTTTACTTGATTTGGATTTTCAACAAACTCATTCAGTTTGTAGAAGTTAAGCTAATTTCAATGTGACCTGCAAACAGAAAACCCAAGTATATTCTAAAGATGAATTATTGGGGAAAGGGAATTCGAAAGAGACAAGAGTGTTCGTGTGTTGCCAACTGTCAAGCAGGTACAACAAGCAATTCGGGAGACATTTGGTTGACCTTTATTGTAGGAGGATTTGAGTACAGAAATAAATTCCTTGCTCCAATTATAGAAGAGTAGACTAGGAGAATGTTGTAGTTTAGACGCCTTACCCAAAAAATATATACTCTGCTTTCATAAGTTAATAAATTCAAATGTTCTAGGGGCAGAATTAGGCCATTAGGCCCGTCAAGTCTTCCCCACCATTCAATCATGACTGATCTATCCCCTCTCAACCCCATTTGCCAGCCTTCTCCCCAAAACCACTGACACTTTACTAATCAAGAATCCGTTAATCTATAAACTTAAAAACATCTATGGACTTGGCCACAGCTTTCTGTGGCAATGAATTCCACAGATTCACCACCCACTGACTAAAGAAATTCTGCCTCATCTCCTTTCTAGAGGTAGGTCCTTTTATTCTCAGGCTATGACCTCTGGTCCTAGACTCTCCCACTGGTGGAAACATCCTCTCCATATTCATTCTATCCAGGCCTATCACTTTCTGATTTACCCAGTCAAATCTCCTAACATGAGCACGCTGTCGCTTTAAATATACACAACTGCAACAAAATACATCGGCATGAGGCTGGTTTGACTATGACTGATCAATGAACCTTTTTGGTTACACCAAAGGCTCCATCAGAGAAGGGCATAACTGGTGATATCATCAGATGGGCATCTGAAACTGAAAAAATATTTGGTGCATTAAAGTGAATTGGACACACTCACAGTGCCTGGTCTAATTTCCTGTTGTGCACTTAAAGATAACAATTAAGGTATTCAATTTCTGGACAACACTATCTCTAGTTGATTATATTTATCTGTAATTAATTTTGAATCATTTCTATGAGTGCATGTTAAGTCTTGCTCAAATATGTGTATTACACCACACAAGGGACCTCTAGTGGAAAGTATCAACAGTCAAGACGGCTCGATTGTCATGTGCACTGGGATCAGAACAATTAAATTCTTACTTGCTGCAGCTTTACGGGCCTATTATTGCAATGACACAACAATAAATATATTATAATAATAAAAATCAGTAATACTGGGTAATCAAACCATAATAATGCAAAAAAAATCTAATTATGCAGTACAACCAAAACAAAATCCATGCTCGATTGTTGCTAAGGTGGGGCTGTGGTTAATTTTGTGTAGTGTTCAAGACATGGTGGATAATGGGAAGAAGCTGTTCATGGACCTGGATGTCATGGATTGCATGCTCATGTACTCTCTTCCATATGGAAGCAGCGAGAGGAGGGCATGATCAAGCTGGTGTGGATCATTGATGATATTTGCTGCCTTTTTGAGGCCGTGCTTCCTTCCCATAGATCCCTTTGATGGAAGGCAGGACAATACCCATGTGGACTGGCTGAAAACCATTACTTTTTGCAGCCTCCTTTGTTCGAATGTCCAAATCAGACCATGATGCGACCAGTCTGTATGCTTTCTCCCATACATATATACTCCCCAAAAATATTTAGTCAGCATTTACTCTTTTAAGCCCCCTGTGAAACTTGAAAAGCAAATAAATTTAAATGCTAGAAACCGAAAATAAAATAAACCAAATGCTGAAGACACTCACTGGGTTAGGCAGCACCAGTGGGGAGGAAAATAAATTGATGATCTTTCATCAGAAATGAAAAAACACCCAAACAAGCACAAGGGCCGAGGAGAGAAAGGCTGTCCACAGACACAATTATTTCTAGTCCGAGAGCAGAATATAATTAATTATAGCTGATCTATTCAGAGAAATGTAAATGGAGGAAGATGAATGAGGGCAATAAAGTGTAAGGAAAAAATTATCCTGGGATCGTGAGATGCAAAATTCAGCAGAAACTGAAAATCAAGAGTGAAAAAGAATTCTGGTAATGTTCATCAGATTGGTCAGCAATTATGGAAAAATTAGTTACGGTGGGAGATGTTGGTAAGCTAGCTGTCGGTTTGAGGACTCAAAAACCTGTTTCATTAAGATTACCCCCTTTCTTCTAAATTGCAGTGAACATGGAACCAACCTGGTCAATTATTCCTCATAAAACTAATTCCAATTAACCCCTTTTTTGTGGCCTCCAAGACAAATATATTCCTCTTGATATGATGATCAAAACGTATAAAGGCATGGATTCAACAACTCTTTGTACTTTACAAGACTGCTCTTGTTCCATCCCCATTGAAATGGAGGCCAACATTTTATTTTCCTTCCTAATTATCTGCTGTCCTGATGTTAATTTCCATGTATGAGGATCTCCCAATTCCTCTGTACATGTTGTCTTTTGTCATTAAGGCAATATTGTACTTTTTACTTCACTTGTGGCTGTGCCTAACGGCTGCGGCTCTCTGGCAGTCTGTCTGTACTTTTTCCTTTTTTTTTGTTTGTGTGTCGGTTTTAGGATGGTTTTTGTTTCTGTTTTTGGCTGTGTATGTGTGGGGAGGTGGGGTGGGGTGGGGGAAACCTTTCTTTTATTAGGTCTCTTCCCCGGGGCGCAGCTCGGCCGCGGGGCCTTCCATCGCCCGCGGGGCCTTCCATCGCCCGGTGTGGCTCGGCCGCTGGACTTAGCATCGCCGGCGCGGCTTGGCCACGGGACCGAACAGTGCCCGGCGCGGCTCAGCCGCGGGGCCTTCCATCGCCCGGTATGGCCGCGGGATGTCTCAGTGCTCGGTGCGGCTCGGCTGCAGGGCCTTCCATCGCCCGGCGTGGCTCGGCCGCGGAACGGTTCAGCGCCTGGCGCGGCCCCGCGCGGGGCCTTCCATCGCCCGGCACGGCTCGGCCGCTGGACTTAACATCGCCGGTGCGGCTCGGCCGCGGGACGTTTCAGTGCCCGGTGCAGCTCGGCCGCGGGGCCTTCCATCCCCTTGCGGGGGCTGTGCGTGTCAGTCGCCTCCTTAGGGGTCGAGCTGCCTGTCCGTGGGCGTGGGGGGAAGAGAGTGTAAGTTTTGTTGCCTTCCATCACAGTGAGGGGGTGTTTGGACTCACTGTGATGGATGTTTGTCTTGGGGTCGTGTGTCCTGTGTACTTTTTTCTTTTTCTTTTTGTGTTTTGTGACTGCTGTAATTTCGTTCGGTACTTGTACCGAATGACAATAAAGTTCTATACCATACTATACTATACTATACTATACTATACTATACTATACTATACTATACTATATACTTCCTGCTCCACATTTCTCATAGTAGACCAGCTTCCACATTTTGGGTCCCTTGCTTAACCTGTCCATGTTCCTTTCGAGAGGTTGTAAATTTGGTCAATTAGATAAAGGAAGCGTAGGTGATGTTTAGGAAATTAGAATCAGATGATGCTTTTGATTCTAGGTTTATTATTGTCACAGTGCAAGCTTAGTTATCGCATGTTATCTAATCAAATCAGGTAATAGTATACATAAATACAATGAAGCCAAACTCAAGTAAAGAACTCAAGTAGGGATTTAGGGTCAAAAGGGGAAATGAAATGTCCTTGGCAAGTCGGATTAAAGAGAATCCCAAGGCGTAACTCGAGAGAGGGTATGATCACTATAGGATAAAGAAGGAGATTTATGCTTGGAGTCAAAGGATGTATGTGATGTACCAAACCAGCACTTTGCATTGGGATTCACCAAGGGAAGGGTATGGAGGATAGTGAGAGCGGTGTGGATATACTAAAACACTGAGGCATTTTGAAATGAAGGAGGTGGTGGTGTTGCGATTCTTGAAAAACATTCAGGCAGATAAGTTCCAAGTGCATAATGGGATCCATGCCATGGTATTGAGAGAGGTAAGAGAAGAGATTGTTGGGGCTTTGTGGGGTAGGTCATGTCTTACAAACTTATATTGAGTTTTCTTTTGAAAACACCTTTTGAGGTGATCAAAGTGATTGATATGGATAGAGTGGTGAATGTTGCTTTAGTAAGGCATTTGACAAGGTCCCACATGGTTGACTGTTGCATACACTAAGATGCAAGAGGTCCACAGTGAGTTGGTAGTTTGGATTCAGAAGATGGACACAAAATGTTGGAGTAACTCAGAGAGACAGGCAGCATTTCTGGAGAGAATGAATGGGTGATGTTTCGGGTCGAGGCCCTTCTTCAGACTGAAAGTCACGGGAAAGGGAAATAAGAGATATAGAAGTTGATGTAGAGAGATATAGAACAAATGAAAAAAAGATATGCAAAAAAGTAACAATGATAAAGGAACCAGGACATTGTTAGTGGTTTGCTAGGTGAGAACAAGAAGCAAGTGCAACTTGGGTGGGGGAGGGATGGAGAGAGCGGTAATGTTGGGGTTACTTGGTTAGATAAATAAATATACATACCCCTGGGCTGTAAGCTTCCCAAGCGAGATTGAATTGTGGCCTCAAACAGAAACATAAGTAGTGTCCTTATCTAATTCATTGGATATTATAGAAAATGTCTTTGGTTTTGTTTTAATTCCTTATGGCCTCTATTATCAGCAACTACCTAATAGTCACTGGCTTTCCCAGACAGTGAACATACCAAGATAAATGCATAAACCATTAGATCAGAGTGAAGGTTTTAATTGAAGTGGTTGCATTTGTATATACAGGAAACCAAAACCAAAACATACATAGCAAACAGGAACAATCTGTTTATTGTACAGGAGCAATGATTACATCAGAATGGAAGTAGTTTCCCATATCAATGATTTCATCGGGAATGGATGTCGTTTCCCAAATATTTTAGGCACAAGCAAAGTTTGAGTTGCTCTTTTAATTGGAACTGAAGTGCACTTTAATATGGACATTGAATAGTACAACAGGCAGCCCCTTTGCCCAAAGATGTTTGTACCAACCATGATGTCAATTTGGGCTGTACATCTTCCTGCACCTGGTCTAGATCCATCCATTCCCTACCTGCTCACGTGCCTATCTAAATGCCTCTAAACATGGCTATCAAATTTGTCTTCCTGGCAATGTGTTCCAGGCACCTACCACTCTTTGTGTAGTAAACATGCCTCATAAAGCTTTAAACTAAAACTCTTGTTGTTAGTTTGTTTGGTCCTGAACTACAGCCAAAACGGTACATGATAGCGCGTCAATTTTAGGCCCAGTTTAATCACCGTTGTCCCTTTGGTGCTAATGGAAGAAGTTTCATTGAAATTGGTGTTATATTTTAAAAGTTATTCACATTTTAAATATTAATTCTATCTCCTAGAGAGGGGGGAGGGAGGGAGAGGGATGGGGAGGGAGGGAGGGGAATGCAGGGAGGGGGGGAGGAAAGGGGGGAGGTTGGGAGGGAGGGGGAGGAGGGAGGGGATGAGGGGAGGATAATGGGGGTTGAGGGGGATGGAGTGGGGGGGTCGAGGAAGGGGGCAGGGAAGGGAGGGGGAAGGGAGGGAGGGGGTAGATAAGGGGGGTTGAGGGGGATGGAGTGGGGAGGTAGGGGAAGGGGGTTGGAGGGAGGGGGTGGGAGATAAGGGGGGTTGAGGGGGATGGTGGGGGGAAGGGGGAGGGGAAGGGGGATGGGAGAGGGGGGAGGGAGGGGGAATGGGAGAGGGGAGGGGACGAGGAGGGGAGAGGGGGGAGGGGGCGAGGGAGGGTGAGGGGAGGGAGGAGGAGGGTGGGTGAGGGGAGGGGGTGTGAGTAGAGGGGGGGGAGAGTGGAGGGGGATAGGGAAGGGGGAGTGGGGAGGAGAGGTTTGAACCCAACAGGTCCATTTGGTCTAGTCTCCTTTGAATATTCCCCCTACATTTTGACATTTCCACCATGGGAAGACGACTGATTACCTGCCATATCGATGCCTCTCATAATAGCCTAGATCAGTCCACCATGAGGGAACTTGTTGAAAGCTTTGCTAAAGTCCATGCAGACACCATCAACTGCTGCACTCTCATCAATCACCTTTGTCAAAAAATCATTTGTTTGCAAGACATGCACTCTCCTGCACTTTGCTATGCTGACTATCCCTAATAAGTCTGAAGAAGGGTCTCGACCCAAAACGTCGCCCATTCCTTCTCTCCTGAGATGCTGCCTGACCTGCTGAGTTACTCCAGCATTTTGCGAATAAATCCCTAATAAGTCAATTCTTTTCCAGAGTTTAGCAGATCCCATCCCAAAGAATTGTCTCCAATAATTTTGCTACCTTGTATATTATTCATACAGTAATAACAATTTTTATTTGTCATTACTGCGCTGCCGTAGCAGCTGCGGCTTACCGGCAGTCCGTCTGTCTTTGTGTTTTTATGTTGTTTTTTTGTCTTGATTGTAGTGTAAATGTGATGTCGTTTTGGGGGGTTTTGTACTATGGGGTGGGGGGGGAACTGTAAACGTAAAATTGTCTCTTCCGAACTGAGACGCGACCTTTTGTTTCTGGGCCGTGTCTCCGTTCGGCCAAACCCCTGGAGTTGGCGGCCTCCACCTGGAACTCACCTGTGGAGGCTCCGGCCGTGTGGACGTCGGATGCTCGCAGCACCTGCCATGGGTGGGGCCAACATCGGGAGCTCCGGCAGCGGCAGCGTCTTCGCCCGCCCCGAATCGTGGGGCTTGGGTCGGCCCGCCGCGGACCTTTCACCGTCCGGCGCGGCCTGAAATAGGCTGCCGTATTTTCTCCGCCCGGCGGGCGCTTCAATGTCGGGCCGACGTGCAGCGGCAGCGGCGGCGTCTTCGCCCACCCTGAGTCGCGGGGCTTGGGTCGGCCCACTGCGGACCTTTCACCGTCCAGCGCGGCCTGGAACGTAGCAACTTCAACAGCCTGACCGCGGGAGAAGACGGCAGGGGAAGAGAAAATACATTCTGGCCTTCCATCACAGTGAGGAGGTGGCTGGAGGAGACTCACCGTGATGGATGTTTCTTTTTATTTCTTTTATGATTGTGTGTGTTATTGCTTATTTTTATTGCTCTACTGTTGGATTGTGGGTAATCTTTCATTTCACTGCACATTTATGTGTATGTGACAAATAAACTTGACTATTGCCTATTGCCTATTGACTATTGCAATATGAAGGGGAACAATACAAGTTGTTTATAATATTGATCAATAATATTAGGCAAAATAGAACAAAGAGAGTTTTACAAGACATACAAATCACAGGTTGCAGCTTTTCGAATTAAGTTACTCAAGGGAGGGTCAGTACTTGTTTGATCCATATTTGAAACAAATAATCATGGGGAATTGAAATATATGGGGGGGGACGAGTCAGCATATAGGGATGAGATACAGCGACTGTCAGAGTGGTGTTCGGTAAATAACCTGACACTGAACACAACCAAGACAAAGGAGTTAATACTTGATTTCAGGAGGAAACGGGACGTGGAGCCGGCCCCGCTCTGCATAAATGGGGCATGGGTGGAAAGGGAGCAGACCTTTCAATTCCTAGGCGTCCTCATATCTGAGGACCTCTCCTGGTCGGCCAACACCACTGCAACTGTCAAGAGAGCACAACAGAGACTCCACTTCCAGAGAGTGCTCAGGAGGCACAACACCAGGAAGGAGCTTCTGGTGGCCTTCTATCGGGCGACTATTGAGTCTACTGACATATTGCATGTCAGTCTGGTATGCCAGCTGCTCTGCTGCAATTAAGAAAACGCTCCAAAGAGTGGTAAAAACAGCAGACAGAATCACCGGCTGCCCACTGCCCTCTATGGAGGATATTGCCATCTCACGCCACCTCAGCAGAGCCACTAACATCATTAAAGACTCCACACACCCCGGTCACCACCTGTTTGAACTGTTGCCCTCTGGCCGGCGTTATAGGTCAGCCAAAACACGCACCTCTAGACTAAGAGACAGTTTCTTCCCCAAAGCAATCTGCACACAATATGAAAAGCTACTGAGTATTACTCATGCTGCACTCTTCCATGCTGCTACCTATCTCACATTTTACCTTACTATCACCATTGTTAATTGATATATTGCAATATTGATTATTTATTATCTTAAGCCCTAGTTAAATAACATTGTTTTTAAATTGTGTCCTGTGCTTTTATGTTAGTATAATATGCACCAATGGAGTGGCAATAATAATTTTGTTATATGCAGTGCTTTCAACGACAAATAAAGGCATTCATTCATTATTTGATTGTATATTAAAATGGTAATGAACTACAAGTTGATGCGTTACATAAGAGTTAAATATAGTTGCAATCTGATAACTGGTGACACAACTATTTTAGAAGTCTTTTTTATTCAAAATTTCTTTAGCATTTAACCATGAACAAACTATCCCTCCACCCATGATCTTTCCACATCACTAACTCACCACTCCACACTGAAACAATTAAATAAATTAATACCCATTAAAACACAAACATTATAAACCAATGTTTTTATTAACTATATTCAATGCTTTACAAACTTAATTAACAAAAACGCGACAAGGCCTGTAAACGGGTTGCTTTATAGCCAGAAAATTATATAATCAACACACGAGTGTGTTGAACGGCCATATGCACAACAATCACTCTATTACTCCAGGACAACGACATTCATACTTGCAACTTCACTGACATGCAACAGCAACCAAAATAAATGCAAAATAAATTATAAATTATTCTAAGTGAACTAGACTACGATGGTGTAAAAACCAAAGTACGTAGAGCAACCTTAGAAGTTCAAAGTTCATCGCGTTTCAGTGCGAGTGCAGGGTGGTTCAAAAACCTGATGGTTGATGGAGGTAGCTGTTCTTCAACCTGAATCTACTGTTTTCAAGCCCGTGTACTGTAAGATTTGAGAAGTTTTCCCTCATTCTGCAATCAACAAAACCAAAGAGCTGCAGTTTGGACATTTTATACGGGACTGGGGCTGATAGCAGAGAAAGGCTGCGGTCAGTTTTTAACAAGGGATGTCACAATCAGTGGGTCCCAAGATGGCCGCGGGACCTCGTGAACAGCCACAAAAGCAAAAACCCCACAGCCCAGTCTCTAGGTTTTCTGCAAAGCCATGGCCAGAACAATAGATGGATATTGGCCGTGCAGAAACCCACGAAACCAGGTCGAAGTTCAGACACTGGGGCGCTGACATCAGCATGCTTCACAATGCCGCAAGCCGACCTACACAGTTAATCCCGTTAAGGGGGCACAATAGCCCATAGAAACCTACCTGGCAGGTGATGGGAAACCAGTTAAACCCATCACCTCTTAACGAAAAACAGATTAACAGACCGTCTAGCCATCACCGGTACACCCGGACATAACGCAGAACAAAGAGAACACTCGAAACCTATCTTTGAAACAAAGAGATCCCGAGATCTGGCGGGAGATAGGACGGGTCAGGATTAGTATAACTGGCCACGATTTTTGGGTTTTCAAGTCAGAAGAGAAACTCACGCAAGACACACACAGGAACCGAAGCTCAGCACGGTAAAAGAAGGAAGAACGGAAGGAAGAAACTCACGGAACAAGCATGGCACTCATGGAAAACATCGGAGGAAGCAGCACGAACAGCCAGTAACCCCAGTAATAGCCCCATGGTGAGCATGTACCCCGATCCTGCACATCCAGGACATAGTTTAGTGTAGAGGGGAGGGTGGTTTAATTAACGTGGGTGTAAGTGAATATGTGTTGGCCAATTTTACTATGTGTCGTACGTTCCCCATCTTACAGTCAAGTATATGTCTTATAGAACATTGCGTTTATGATTCAGAGACATTGTATTCATGTAATTGTGCATATGTCTAATAGAACTGTGTCAAAGTATTCATGTAATTATGCATATGTCTTATAGAACTGTGTCAAAGCATTCATGTACCATAGTCCCAAGCGCTCAATAAAAGCCTTTTTCCGTTTAAACCCTGGTCTTCAAATCTGGTCTGGTTGAATTTTCTGCACTATCAACGCTCCTGCATCTAAGTCCAGTGTCTAGAACTGTAGGGGGTGAGTGGGTCGAACCACTCACGGGGAACCAGTGTGCGCGGCCTGTACGAGGGACCAGAGCAAGGCACAGGGACCTTAGGTCGGGCGAAAGCTCGGCGCAAAAACCCCTTACAGTACCTTGTTCCCAATGGTAACAGCAAAGAGCATGTGGTACGGGACATTGTTGATATTAGCTGCCATCTTACTCATACAGCTATACAGCAACTTGTTCATACTGACCAAGATAGCCTTCTGGATTAATTTCACTTGCCTGCATTCTAGAGGTAGCACTTACTGCAGATCTCTTCAGTGGTGGGAAGATTAGTACATGTGATGGACTGGCCAATGGCTGCCACCTTTTGCACTCATTCATTCTTGAGTGTTTGTTTTTCCTGAATCAAGCTGCAATGCAACCAGTTAGTATGCTCTCCACAGTGCAGTAATAGAGGTTTGATAGAGTAATTAATGGGTCCCTTTCGGAATGGCAGGCAGTGACCAGTGGGGTACCGCAAGGTTCGGTGCTGGGACCCCAGCTATTTACGATATACATTAATGACTTAGACGAAGGGATTAAAAGTACCATTAGCAAATTTGCAGATGATACTAAGTTGGGGGGTAGTGTGAATTGTGAGGAAGATGCAATAAGGCTGCAGGGTGACCTGGACAGGTTGTGTGAGTGGGCGGATACATGGCAGATGCAGTTTAATGTAGATAAGTGTGAGGTTATTCACTTTGGAAGTAAGAATAGAAAGGCAGATTATTATCTGAATGGTGTCAAGTTAGGAGGAGGGGGAGTTCAACGAGATCTGGGTGTCCTAGTGCATCAGTCAATGAAAGGAAGCATGCAGGTTCAGCAGGCAGTGAAGAAAGCCAATGGAATGTTGGCCTTCGTAACAAGAGGAGTTGAGTATAGGAGCAAAGAGGTCCTTCTACAGTTGTACCGGGCCCTGGTGAGACCGCACCTGGAGTACTGTGTGCAGTTTTGGTCTCCAAATTTGAGGAAGGATATTCTTGCTATGGAGGGCGTGCAGCGTAGGTTCACTAGATTAATTCCCGGAATGGCGGGACTGTCGTATGTTGAAAGGCTGGAGCGATTGGGCTTGTATACACTGGAATTTAGAAGGATGAGGGGGGATCTTATTGAAACATATAAGATAATTAGGGGATTGGACACATTAGAGGCAGATAACATGTTCCCAATGTTGGGGGAGTCCAGAACAAGGGGCCACAGTTTGAGAATAAGGGGTAGGCCATTTAGAACGGAGATGAGGAAGAACTTTTTCAGTCAGAGGGTGGTGAAGGTGTGGAATTCTCTGCCTCAGAAGGCAGTGGAGGCCAGTTCGTTGGATGCTTTCAAGAGAGAGCTGGATAGAGCTCTTAAGGATAGCGGAGTGAGGGGGTATGGGGAGAAAGCAGGAACGGGGTACTGATTGATAGTGATCAGCCATGATCGCATTGAATGGCGGTGCTGGCTCGAAGGGCTGAATGGCCTACTCCTGCACCTATTGTCTATTGTCTATTGTCTATTGAGACACCAAATCTCTCGCCTGTGAGGGAGTAGAAGCTCTGGTAAATTGTCTGTGTGCTTGCATCTATGTGCAATCAATCACTGTTTCCTGTAAGAAAATAACTGCAGATGCTGGTACAAATCGAAGGTTTTTAATTCACAAAATGCTGGAGTAACTCAGCAGGTCAGGCAGCATCTCAGGAGAGAAGGAATGGGTGACGTTTCGGGTCTGAAGAAGGGTGTCGATCCAAAACGTCAGCCATTCCTTCTCTCCTGAGATGCTGCCTGGCCTGCTGAGTTACTCCAGCATTTTGTGAATAAATCAGTTTCCTGTATTCTTTTGGCATATAATGACACTAAACTTACCTTTTTGCACTTCCCAGCTTCTACAGGATGCATTTCAGATTCATTTCTCAATTGTACTAAATTTACTTGATTTTCTCCTCGCCATTCTAATTGGGAGCTGATTGCCCATCTCCCGGACAGATTCAAGTTCCTGATCCTTGAGTGTTACAACTCTCAGACAAGAATTAATGTTATGGTTCATTTCTCTTTCTTATTTGAAAACACCTAGTGTCCTCCATAATGTTTGGGACAAAGATCCATCATTTATTTATTTGCCTCTGTACTCCACAATTTGAGATTTGTAATAGAAAAAATCACGTGGTTAAAGTGCACATTGTCAGGTTTTAATAAAGGTCATTTTTATACATTTTGGTTTCACCATGTAGAAATTACAGCTGCGTTTATACATAGTCCCCCCGTTTTAGGGCACCATAATGTTTTGGACACATGGCTTCACAGGCGTCTGTAATTGCTCAGGTGTGTTTAATGCAGGATAAGAGCGCTCTCGGCACCTAGTCTTTCCTCCAGTCTTTCCATCACCTTTGGAAACTTTTATTGCTGTTTATCAACATGAGGATCAAAGTTGTGCCAATGAAAGTCAAAGAAGCCATTATGAGACTGAGAAAGAATAAAACTATTCGAGACATCAACCTTAGGCTTACCAAAATCAACTGCTTTGGTAAGGATGGCCTCTACAGCTGATGACAAGAATTCTCTCTATAACCCCCCTCCCCTCCAAATCTTTTCCGTCATCTTGAACCATGTCCTCTGGTCCTCGATTCCCCTACTCTGGGTAATTCTGTGCATCTACTTGATCTATTCCTCTCATGATTTTGTATACCTCGAGAAGATCTCCCCTCAATCTCCTGCGCTCCATGGAATAGAGACCCACCCTACTTAACTGCTCACACCCTCTTGTCCTGGCAACGTCCTTGTAAATCTTTTCTGAACCCTTTCAAGCTTGGCAATATCTTTCCTATAACATGGTGCCCAGAACTGAACACAATATTTTAAATGCAGTCTCACCAACATTGTAGGAGCCATTTATGCTTAATTCAGTTATTGTCATTGTGTTATGGCTATGTTTTAATATTTCTAGTTTATGTCTTTTTTACATGCTTATGGGTATGACTTAATACATAATGGGGAGTGTCTAGATGGGAGGAGGCTAGCGTGTCGACAGAGGTTGTCGGTCAGTTTAGGCTCGGAGGATGGTGAGCATAGAAAGAAGAGGATGAATTTCTTCTATCAGAGGGTGGTGAATCAGTGGAATTCATTGCCAGAGACCAAGTCATCGGATATTTTTAAGGCGGAGATTGACAGATTCTTGATTGGTAAGGTTATTGAGGGTTATGGGGAGAAGACAGGAGAATGGGGCTGAGAGGGAAAGATAGATCTGCAATGATTGAATGACGGAGTAGACTCAATGGCCTACTTCTGCTCCTATGACTTATGAACTTATTAATAACAAAACTAATCTTCCATGCACCAGTACAGCTTTAGCTGACTAAAGTATTTGACGATCAAATCTAACAATTAGAACACAATTTCTATAAACCTTTCCATTCCACATATAATAAAGTGCATGATGAAATGTACCAAATTGGACAGAAGTATCAACTGATCACAAGATTGGACAAGTCTAATTCATAACTTGAATTGATACATGTGACAAAGTGGTTGATCCAATAGTGACATTATCAAATTTTGTATGATAATATTGCTGTGACACCTCTGGGAATGGTAGTTTTAAAGGTACAATGTAATCACAAGACAATTTAAAATTATATTTATATTCAAATCACTCCAAGACTTCATGCCATCGCCATCTTTGAAAACACCTGCCAATTCTGGTATCTCGGCAATTTTAATTTTCATCACACTACCTATGACAGGAACTATGCCACTAATCTATGAAAATGCCATAATAAACCTCACTTTCATTCATATCCTTAACTAAAGTTTTGAATATTTTTGCTAATATTGGTGTCTGGCTACATAATTTTGTCTAAAGATTTTCACATCAGGAACCTTAAATGCTTTCACGTGTTTTTACCAGCAGTTTGCATACATTATGATCAACTCTATCTATGACTGATGGTTCACTACCTGGATATTAAAGTCAGACCAATTACCCAACTTTTCACTTTAAAATCAATTCTGTGCCACTTGGTTCTCAATGCTGAACTGTGAACTGTGTTGAGATAGCAGAGATAACTAAACAGGAGTGCAATGTTCTTTCTAAACACATCAGGCAGACCTCAAGAATGACTGATCAAAGTCAAATTTGAATAAGACAGTTTCTTCAACATTGTCTTGGTGTTTTATTTTATCAATTGGATAACAAAAGGGAACATTGGAGAAAATTAGTCAGGAGTTGACTCGATAAGTGATCATTGGATCAAAGCTGACAAAATATTGGAATAGAATTGATCTATGTACAATTCTTCCAAGATTCGAACAGTTGCTGGCATTTATTACCGAGCCCCCAAACAGCTCATGAATTGACTGGCTTACAAAGCTTTTTAAGAGTCAACTAATTAAATCAATTCAACAGCTCAAGGAAAAATGGAAAGTAAATTGTCAATTACTTTCCATTGGTTATTCTTTTTTTTTAAACTATCACATATTTTCAGAAAACTCAAGTCCATGGTTGGCAATTTATAATAAAGGGGCACACAGGTTGTGCAGGGATATATGAATTATTAAATAAAACAATCTTTGTACTTTATTGGAGGTACCATAAGTTTACTTTTAAATCAGAAAAGCAACATTCGTTATGTACACTATTTTGTATCGCATTATTTAACTATGCATTGACTGTTAACATTAACAGAGTACAGTTAGTTATTAGAAACATAGAAAATAGGTGCAGGAGGAGGCCATTTGGCCCTTCAAGCCATTCATTGTGATCATGGCTGATCATCTACAATCAGTAACATGTGGCTGCCTTCTCTCCATATCCCTTGATTCCACTAGCCCCCAAGAGCTCTATCTAACTCTCTTTTAAATTCATCCAGTGAATTCTTATATCAAATGGTCAAAAATAAGTAAATTCACAAATTCTGAAGAAAACACATTCCTGTCAGAGATTTTATTTTAAAAAAGCATCTTGCTTAAAGCAGAACACTTTCATGCTGACCAGCAGCAGCAGCATCACTGGAAGATTGGCAACAAGACATTATGCCATCTTGTGGCCAAAGAACAGTACAAAGAAAAAAAAACAAAGTCTTTGCAATTGACAAAAATGAATGTGGAGTACACTTTCAGGTTGATAGAGACAACAATAAAAACATGGATGTAACAATTGAACAAAGCGAAACAGAAAAGAATATAACAATTAAAAATATATTCAGTGATCGAGACTTGTAACAGTAGATGCAGGACCTAAGCAGCAGCTTTCATTTTAGCAAATCAGGCCACACCATAAAAAATTCATTCTCGTACAATAAATTCGACCAACTGTGCAAAATTAATAAAAGTCTGTTTACCCTTATTTGGTAATTGCAGTGTCTTTTTTAGACAGAAGCACATTTTTTATTGAAGTAATTTTAACTTTCACTCATGTGCAACAATTTCCACGTCTAAGACCAAACCATTCCAGACTGGTCGATATATTGTGACATCCAGATTCCTATGACAGTGGCATGGGGAAAAGTTATATTTAGCCAGATTTTGCTTGCAGCATTTTAAACTTGGCTGTTCTGTTTTCCTATTGAGTTTTCATGTAAATCGTTGCCAAAAATCACAGCATTTTCTACAGAGCATCTGGGGTGGACACTTCTATTAGAGATTGTCTTTTATTACATTTTCTCTTTATTGGATTGAGGAATTGTTCGTGATAAGATTGAACCCAAAAGAGTCATGACATGTGTATGTAATGTCTTACTTGCACACAAAAGTTATGGTAAGGATTGGATTTGGGAAAGCTTTAATAAAAACCAGACCATTTGAATAATTAACTTCAAATCTCCAAGATGAGGCCTGTGCTCTTAAAGTTAATGTTTACACCACAGATGTTATTGAATAGTCTTTTAGTTTAGAAAATACAAACTCATCTCCTCCAGTTTGTTTAGTTCATATTTCACAGACTTGGTCTGTGTAAATAAAGATTAGCTCCTCTAGATTTGCCATTTTTTTCTACCATTATGGCAGCGTTAGTTTACTGCCAGCAAATTTTCAATATATTCCAGTATCTCTGCCAAAATAGACAAATAGAACAATTAGGTGATAAAATAGCACAGCACAATGGTGCACCAAAACACCCAGCACTTTTAATATTTTAATTCCCTCACGTAAATGATTCCCAGCTTTTGACTACATGCAGATGGTTCGCCAAAGGAGGGAAGCACTGGAAAAGATTTAAACTGTCAGTTAACTCTGCATTGGAGCACTTGGTAGTCACATGAAGAGGAAAAAATAGCATGAGGGCAAGTCCTGATGAAAAGTTCATAAATTCGAAACATTTATTTCACTTGACAAATTCTTCCTAAATTCCTCACTACTAGCATTTTGTCTTTAGTTCAGATTTCCAGTACTCACAGTAGTTTGCTTTCTGACAGATTCGGTGCAGATATAATCCTTTACTATTAATAGCTCAAAATAAAGATAGCGTGTTTTGGCAATGAATTTCCTTACCAGCGGAATGAAAAGGACCTTAAATTTGTGGTGTAACTAGAGGAATAAGTAAACCATTCAAATCAATCGATTTTCAGCAGAAATAAGTTAACTGAAATAATGCCAGTAATGGCTACTGCCCAAGTAACAATTACAATCAGTGCCTTGAATCTACACAGTAAATGTTTATCAATTTTAGCAAATATTTTAAAATAAATTTGCATTAATTAATCATATTTTTCAATCTGTGCATTGCTAGCAAGGCAACATTTATTGCCATCCTTCGCTGCACATATTAAAAGTCAACTACCTAACCTCCAGGAAACTGGAACCACAGAGAAACAAGAATCCGAGTTGTTTGTGAAAAGTTATTTTCAAGAAATTACGATAAAAGTTTGTATAAATATTCTGATACCAGACCACAAATAACCACATTTTCAAATTCTAGTTCACAATTCAGTTTAGTGGTATTTGAACAGAGCCTCTAGGTTGCTAATCCTGCGCTCAAAATACTTGTTACTGTGCAGCTAAAGAGATTAGTTATCTTCCATCTTCGAAATAAGCAAACATAAAAATTAACACTGAAAAAAGGGGCCACAAATGTGCCAATATTGTTTGCTATCAACAACAAAATGCACAAAACTCTTAAATAATACTTTGCGTCCAACACGAACACTCAATTATCAAAATGAAACTTTATAAATTCATTCACTGGAATTAGTAAATATTTCCTAAATTTTAGAAACAGTTATCCATTACAACAATATCTAGAGAATTCTAACAGAGGTTATACAAAAATATTCTTAGCACCAATGTCCAAATTCCAGAGAAAACTGAGGATATTAACCAAGAAATCCTCATGATAGCATTAACACCAGTCAGCTAAGTAATTTTACATTCGGAAGCTCCTGGTTCTATGAAATGGCTGGAATGATTTCCTCATTGTGAAGAACATAAGTTGAGTTTTCAGCTTTGATTTTTCAGGGAAAAGCACTGATTCACTCTCAGTTGTTGGAAAACGATTTCTATAAACTTCAGGGTAGGCCTTCTGAAACTGAAAAGTGAAATATTTTACGATATGACCCAAGGCTGCATCATTTTACAAATGCAAACTTACACAAAGGTCATGTTCTGTAAACCCTCATGCAAGTCTGATTTTACACAAGTCGTAATCACCTTAAAACTAGTTAGAAACAAAGAGCTGCAGAAGTCAGTCGAGGGGTGAAGGAAGTTGCAATAACACATCATTTAGGAAACAGGACCACCTATTGTGAATTGTTTATATAAGTGTGAGTTTTCCCAAGTCGTCTATTATGCAAGTCGGGTAGGGCCTGTATAAACAACAGCATATTTATAACATATTACAAACAACCTGCAGCTTTCCAATGAAAAATCTAAAATTGCCAACATGATCAAGAAGTTGCTCTGACAACAAATTTGCAGTAGTCTAATGGGAGGTAGTACAATTTATTCACTACTGTGCATAGGGTTGCCAACTTCCTCACTCCCAAATACGGGACAAGGTGACGTCACCGCCCCGCACCCCACGTGATCTCACCCAGCCAGCGGCCACGTGCTCCTGCTCCACCAATGGTGGCCGCCCGGGCCGGGAGGCAGGCTGCTACGCAACACCCGGGCCTCCACTGTCCGGAGATAGACACAAAATGCTGGAGTAACTCAGTGGGTCAGGCTTCTCTCGGGAGAGAAGGAATGGGTGACGTTTCCCGATGTTGGGGAAGTCCAGAACCAGGGGTCACAGCTTAAGGATAAGGGGGAAGTCTTTTAGGACCGAGATGAGAAAACATTTCTTCACACAGAGAGTGGCGAGTCTGTGGAATTCTCTGCCACAGAAGGTAGTTGAGGCCTGTTCATTGGCTATATTTAAGAGGGAGTTAGATGTGGCCCTTGTGGCTAAAGGGATCAGGGGGTATGGAGAGAAGGCAGGTACAGTTTACTGAGCTGGATGATCAGCCATGATCATATTGAATGGCGGTGCAGGCTCGAAGGGCCGAATGGCCTACTCCTGCACCTATTTTCTATGTTTCGAGTCAAGACGCATCCTCAGTCTGAAGAAGGGTCTCGATCCGAAACTTCACCCATCTTCCGCTCGACCTCCATGAGGCGGGTGGTGAGGACTTCGCCATGGACGACGAGAGTATCCACAAACTGAAGAAGGCAAAGAGGAAGGGGGCGAGGATTTGGCTGCGAGGAAGGCGCTCGATCCAGGCTGCGAGAAGACTACGACTTTGTGGAGCAAGACGGCGACGAGCCAGGCCCTCAAAGCTCGGTGGATGGGTGGACCCTGTTTGTCACCGGGGTCCACGAGGAAGTCACCGAGGAGGACATCCATGACAAGTTTGCTGAGTTCGGTGAGATCAAAAACCTGCACCTGAACCTGGACCGGCGCACCGGCTACCCCTAGGGCTACGCTCTGGTGGAGTACGAGACCTAGGCTACAAGGAGACGCAGGTGACCATGGAGGGTTTGAACGGGTCGGAGCTGGCCGGGCAGCACATCTGCGTGGACTGGGGCTTCGTCAGGGGAGCCCCCAGGAGCTAGAGGCAGAGTGGCCGCAGAAGCCGGAGCACGGTCCGGAAGCGTCACTGAGCCGGGACAGAGTGCGGAGCGACCGGTGGGACAGAGCGGCCCGCACAGCGCCGGGGATCGAGACACGGCCGCAGATCGCCGTGCCCAAACCAAGCCGTGTTACAGGGAGCGTTTAATCTGTCGGGACTCGTGGGGCTGCAGAGGAAAGGGTAAGGTCGGCTTGTGTAAAACAACACTCAGAAATAAAGTATTTTAGTTCAAAAAAATAAAACACCTTCAGTCTGAAGAAGTGTCTCGACCCAAAACGTCACCCATTCCTTCTCTCCCGAGATGCCGCCCGACCCGCTGAGTTACTCCAGCATTTTGTGTCGACCTTCGATTTTAACCAGCACTTGCAGATTTGTTTCCTGCAGCATCTGGGCCTTCAGCGCCCCCCCGGGCCTAATACGGGACAAGGGCGGTCTCGTACGAGAAAAACCAATTTAGCCCAAAATACGGGATGTCCCGGCTAATACGGGACAGTTGGCAACGCTAACGGTACAGTGTATTTAAACCATATTTTGATTTACAGGGAAGAGTGTTATACAGGGCGTGGTGATCACTGCAATTGGGTAACACACAGATAATGAAGCAGCTGCCTGAAGTACAAAAATAATACAGGAAGGATTACAACCATGACTAATGAGGGAAGTTCATATTATGTCCTAAGAGAGACAGACACACTGGTAAAAAAAAAAAGTAGCAAGCCCAAGAAATGGGAACAGTTTAGAACTTAACAAAGGAGGGGGGAAAATGCAAGTGTGAGGAAACTTGCAAAAACATTAAAACTGTATATTAGAGTTTGTGGAGAGAAAAAAAGTGAAGATTAATACAAGACACGGAGTCAGAAACAATGGAATTTATAATGGAGAACAAACACACCAGTATTTTTGCTCTCTCTTCGTAAAGGTGAAGACAAATAACCTCACAGAAATGTTAAGTACCTTTGGGCTAGCAAGTGAAATTGTTGGGATTAAAGGCCAATACATGCTCCAGGTCCATTACATTTACATAAGATTTGAAGAAATTATTCAGGAAGCGGGTTCTTTTATTTCACTTTGAGCAGGAGAGATGCCTCAATGTGACCACATCAATAATTGTGTGCAATTTTGGTCTTTGTCTGATAAAGGCTGTTCTTGTCTAGAGGGGCTGCAAAGGTTCATCAGCTTGATTCCTGTGATGGCAGAACTGACATGATGAGTAGACTTAAGTCCACTAGGGTTTGGCAGTTTGATGAGGGAAACCTATGAAATTCAGACTCAGGAACAGAATCTTCCCATCTGTTATCAGGCATCTGAACAATCCTTCCATAGACTAGGGTTCTACCTCTACCCTATTGCAGGCATTGGACTTTGTATGGAACATGTGCTAAAATGCTGGGATTGTCGCATTGTACGATATATTCTGCATTCTTTTTCTTCCCATTTGATCTACCCATTAAACTTGAGTTTGACATGATTGTGTTATCTGATCTAATTGGCTTTTCACAGTACCTCAGTGCACAACAAGAATAAACCTAAACCCTGATGGGACTGGACTGGAAGGTTGTTCTGATCATGGAGACTAGGGGCGTCACAGCCCAAGGAGTTGTGATATGCTAGTTAAGAGTAGAACGAGGAGGCATTTTAGCATCTGAAGAGTGGGAAACCTGCAAAATTCTCTCTCACGGAAAGCAATCAAAGTCAAATTAAATAAATGCAAGGTGCTAGAAAATGGCTACAATAATTAAGGATAAAAGAAGAAAGCAAGAAAAGGATCCTGAAATGTAGATCAGCCACAAATGGAGGAGCAAGCTTAAAAGAGCTAAATTGTTTACGACTACATATTCTTATTTTGTATGTTTCTCTTCGGCTCAGACTTCTTAGATTGCTATCATGGGGCACACATTGCATCCTTTTGTTTGGGAGTTTGTAGTGTAGCAGAAGAAAGTGCAATATCAAGAACATGGAGAGATAAAATGAAATTAACTTTTTACTGGACAAAATCAGATAAGAAGCACATCCACAACCTCAATGCTGCATGGAAACACAGATTGCAAATGCTCGAATTTGAGCAACAAAATGCTGAAGGACTTTGCAAGTCAGGCAACTTCTGCGGATGGAAGTGGACGGATATAATTTCAATCAGGAGATGGTTCCTGACCCAAAACTATAGGAGCTGCCTGACCCGCTGACTTCCTCCAGCAGTGTTTATTGCTCTTTACTGTTAAACCCAGTTTGGCTACAATTTCTTTTTCAATAGGCACGGCTGAAATAAATGGTTTTTCATAAGTTTTAATGTTAATGCAGATACCAACTACTTAAAAATACCTCAATATGAAAAACCATAAAATATTTGAATTTCAGTTCGTAAGATTCTGAAACAGATGGCTGAATTGAGTTATTGTTGCTTTACCTGTTTTAATTTCTTCTTTTTCTCTTTAACAGACATGTCTTTACCCATTATTATTTCTTCCAGTTGTGCTGTTAAAGCAGCTTGAGGATTTCTCCAAGATTCTTTAAAATCTTCAGAACTAATCTTCTGACAAATAGTGTGGGATGCTAGTGAAGCATCCGCATCTGCATACTTAATCTAGGGAAGGGAAAAAAAGATGCAACTAAGAACTCTCTCTGCCCGAGACTAAAAATCAAAATTTCTCAAGAACTTACCAGAGGAGGTATTTTGTAACATTATTCTTTGACAATTGAACAAAATCCTATTGCTATGCATTCAGTCTTAAACTGAGGTCTTTAAAGTACCTGAACTCTTCGGAGGTGAGCTAAGTGTTCCTCCACTGCACTTTGTAGATGGTCTGGAACTCCCAATATCTCTGGATAATGATCCATCATAAAACTGACAAGTCTTGTAGCAAATAGTTCATCAAGATCCACTTCATTCTCTGAGCGCAGGATACAGCGAGAGAAGGTTTGAATCATCTTCAAATTTAAAAGAAACATTTGTTTTTAATGGATGGCCACTGAAAATCACACTTCCTAGTTTGCAATATGAAGTGAAGCAAATTGCTTGGAAGGGGCTATGTGTGATGTTCTGCTTCCTGTTTTCATTACTTGCACTACCTATTTCCACCCTGCTCTAAAATCTGTGTTGGAGTCAAATGAAATGACACAAAATATTACAAAATGTAAAAGACATTTGGACAGGTACATGGAGAGGAAAGGTTTAGAGGGATATGGGCCACATGCAGAGAGGTGAGACAAGTGTGAATAGGCATCTTGGTCGCATGGGTAAGTTGGGCCGATGGGCTTTTTACCATACTATATGACTGTGTAAAAATGACTGTCAAGTTTAAAGAAGCTGGAAATGATTTAAACAATGTTTCAATTAAATAGTGCATCTGACCAACACCTTTATTTGTAAAGTTTTTGACACCATTCTTTATTTCTTTTCGCTTTCTTAAATTAGATGCATGCTTCTGATTATTATCTGAATGGTGTCAAGTTAGGAAGATTGAGAGTGATCAGCCATGATCGCATTGAATGGCGGGGCTGGCTCGAAGGGCTAAATGGCCTACTCCTGCACCTATTGTCTATTGTCTAATGTTTTATAGCAACTTTCAAAGACTGCTTATTCCTCCAAGTTCCTGCTTAGTTACATTAAGCTCATATTGCAAGAACAATGTTCAAGTGGAGTAAGTAGAATGTTTAAAAAAGGAAAATAAATAAAACACTAGTCCCACTGTCATTGTTTCAGGATTGGTACATACATATGTTAATAATGATATAACTAGCTATCACTGATTGGTCAATGAGCTACCTACATGCATTTTCCATAAAGGTATACCAATAATATATAATGGATAAGTTCCAAAACTTTAAAAATATTTTTACTAAATTGAAAGTTTGTTTACGATTCATTATTCCCAGATGTTAACGGATTTTTATTTATTTAATCAACTGTGTAAAACTCACCAATGTTCTGCTGGCAATAGCTTCATGAAGAGGAGGCATTTCAACATTAAGAGCAATTCGAGCCATCATCCGCATTAACAGCTGAAGCTTTCTCCGGTTTTCCGGGGGCAAAAGAAGACAACAAATCTGAAGTGCTTCAACGCCAACTCGCTGTTCCTGCAGAAGACCTAGCTTTCAAAATAGTGCAATATTAAACCAAAGCCCACTGCAATTAGAATCAGGTAAATTGAATTTGGCATGAAAAATGTAAATAAAATGGGGCTCGATGAACCACATGAACAGCTGCCTCTTCACAAGCAAAAGAAATCACCCAAAGCTAATTTAATACCAAATTTATACAGCATTTTTTACTTCAATTAATTTTCTCCATTATATCAGAGTTTGTGTAAAATAATGGAATTTATATAAATGGTGAAAAGGAAGAAAGAGCTCACCACAAATCCTTATCAGATACATTTCTAAATTATCTCTGTGAATTTATTTTTTTTAAAGATCTGTAAATCTGATATGGAAACAGAGTATAGGAAACACTGAAAAGGTCAGTCAGCATCTGTGAAAAGGGAAACAGTTAAGGATTCAGGCCCCAAACCTTTCAACAGTTATGACATTTCCAACATTTTCACTTTTTACTACCTTCATTCTTGTGCCCAAAACCTCTTAGTGAGGAACATAAAATCGTGCTGTAAGAGCTTCTGTGGACATGTAAAAAGCAGGAAAAAGATTAGCAAGAGCAAATGTGATCCCTTTCATATAGTGCTGGAAGAATGTATAATGGGGGGCCAGAGCAGCAGCAGGGAGGTTGAAAAAGGGTGCTGTTTAATTGGCTCATTGAGCAGAGGTTACAGACCAGAAAAGAGGCAGATGAGACGTTGGGGGCAAATATGGTGGTCAGAGAGCAAGATTAGCAGACAGGGCAGGAGTATAGCATAGAAAGTCAGATGGTTTAAACTGTATTCATTTCAATGCTTGAAGCTGAACCGATAAGGTGGACGAACTGAGCACGTGGATTGGCTTGAGGACTGGGATATTATGGCCATAACAGAAACATGACTGAGAGAAGGGCAGGGCTCGCATCTCAGTATCCCAGAGTACAGATGCTCAGGCATGGTAGGGATGCAGGTAGGAAGCAGGGGAGTGGGGGCGAGTGGCAGGGTTGCCTTTTTGATTAGGGATGAACTAACCATAGTACGCAGAGAGGATACTCTTGGGGGTTCGTCCAGGTAGGCTACATGGGGAGAACTTAGAAATAGAAACAGAATGATCACTTTGATAGGACGGTATTATAGGCCTTGCAATAATCAGTGGAGCAGATGTGCAGGGAAATTGCTAATAATTTAAAAAATAATAGATTAGTGTTCGTGGGAGATCTCAACTTCCTTAATATGGACTGGGTCTCCCATTGTGTAAAGGGCTTGTACGGGATGGGGAATTTGTTCAATGTATCCAAGAAAACTTGCTGAATAAACATATTGAGGGCTCCACTAGAGAGGACACAACACCGAACCTCCTCTTTGGGACCAGTGACCATGATTCTATTAGTTTTAAAGGAGAAGGGTAGGACAGACCTACTCAGTGTAACCATAAAAGAGGGAGACATTAAAAAAAAATCTTCTTCTGTTTTTACTGCGATCATGGAAGGTACGTAATTGAGGTATAGGATTTGGGATGTCTTAGATCATATATGAATTATCAAAGAGGAGGGTATTAATAGTTTTAAAGCACATTCAAGTCTATAAATTCTTGGGGCATGGCCAAATGCATCATCAGACTTTGTAGGAAGCGAGGGAGAAAATTGCTGTTTGTTATATACATTAACGATCTGGATGACAATGGAATTAATATTGTTAGTAAATTTGCAGATGACATCAAAATTGGTGATTAAGTGGACAGCGAGGAAGGATATCAAAGTTTACAACAGGGACTTGATCAGTTGGGAAGGTGGATCAGGGTATACCCTGATCCACCTTCCCAACTGATCAAGTCCCTGTTGTAAACTTTGATATCCTTCCTCGCTGTCCACTTAATCACCAATTTTGATGTCATCTGCAAATTTACTAACAATATTAATTCCATTGTCATCCAGATCGTTATAAATTACATTTAACTCAAACAGGGCAAGATGTCGGACTTTGGTCTGTGAACCAGGGCAGGACTTGCACGGTAAGTGATAGAGCCCTCCAGAATGTTCCATACGGTCTACACAATACTATTTCTTGCCTAATGCAAATTTCTTTCAGTTCCTCTATCCCCTAGATCCTCTGTCCTCAAGTACATCTGGGAGATTGTTTGTGTCTTCCTTAATGAAGACAGATCCGAAGTACCTGTTCAACTCTTCTGCCATATGGGGCATAGATAAAGTGAACACTCAGTCTTTTTGCCGGAGTAGAGCATTGTAAAATTAGATGATGTAGGCTTATTGTGGGAGGGGAAAGATTTAAGAGGGACCTCGGGTGCAACTTTTTCACTCAGAGAGCAGTCCTTATTTGGAACAGTGCCAAACGAAGCTATAGAAGCAGGTTCAATTATGACTTTTAAAAAACATTGAGAGATTTATAGATATGAAGGGTTTAGTGGGCTGTGGGCCAAGTAGGACAAGCCCAATATGCCAACTTGGTTGCCACGACAAAGTGGGCCAAAGAGCCAGTTTCCGTGCTGTATAGCTCTATCACTCTGTAATAAGGAAATTATAGAGGAATGAAATACTTGCTGCCTTTTGATACCCGGGTTCGATCCTGACTATGGGTGCAGTCTGTACAGAGTTTGTACATTCTCCCCGTGACCGTGTGGATTTTCACCGAGATCTTCGATTTCATTCCACATTCCAAGCACGTACAGGTTTGTAGGTTAATTTGGTTTGGTATAAATGTAAATTGTCCCTACTGTGTGTAGGATAGTGTTTTCATTTCAGATTTTTGTCATCTGTTGTTTTTGATTTTCAGAGTGGGGCTCACCATCTCAAATTGAAAAGGTTAGGCCATTTCGGATTATGCATTTTGTGTAGTCAATCTCTGGAATTTTTTCACTTCCAAGGTTGCATGACTCGATGAGTGGCCAATTAACCAAAAAAGATATGTCACCCCTGAAAACAAGTGATCTTACATTTAAACAATACTCTGTAGCCACAAACTAAGCAATTTAACATTGCAGATAATTTACTGCAGATTGATGCACGCTCATTCAAAACATTTTCATCTAAATTCAAGCAAGCACATTACAAAGCACTACATCCACCTGCTCTAACAATAACTTAACTTCCTTTTAACCAATGTCAAATTCCCATTTGTGAAGTGGGCAACACCCGAGAGGCCTGCATGTAATATAAATGAGGAACAGAATGTTTCATAATTTCATCAATAGCTACAGAAGTGGAGATTACCACTTCAAAACATGTTTCATGAGGAATTGGACAACCTTTTGGCAGCCAGTGCTGGATTCAGGGTTACTACAAATCCAAGACTTTTGGCCAAAACCTGACTATGCAAATTATTTCAGAAACTTTAATATTTGTTAATTGTAAATTATTACCCACCTAAAGTGTTGATGAAAAGTTCATAGAACTCAAATGTCAACAAAGGCTCCAATGGTTTTTGAAAGTAGTCTGCTATCGTTTTGAACACATCTCTTTCAAACCCTGGGTACATTGGTCGGTTTAATTCACTTCCATTTGGCCCTCAGAAAAGGAAAAAGCAAGTCACACTAAAAAAAGGCTTGGACCACTTAACCATACAATACACCAATTCACACGGATAAGTGAATGAACAAAGTATTATATTAATTGAAGGAATTTTACCAACCCCACACATTACTTAAAAGTGGTGCCAGTGCATCCTAGACAACAGTTAAAGGACTTTATGGGGGGGAAGAGAAATATTCATCCTTTCTGTGGCTGCTGCACCTCTCGGAAGTGGTAGATGGTGAACTCAAGGGTTTTCGTGAACAATGGTCTAATGGTTTCTTTATTGTCGTATATACCAGGTACAGTGAAATACATGTTCTGCATACAGCTCCGCTAGACTATTCCCATACACAAGTACAAATGCCCCAGTCAGTACAGAACAGCCCATTGAGTCCATATGCAAGAGGCGCTGTATTATAGTCCCAGCTGCAGCTAGTAACAAAAGCCCTTTGAAGCTGTCGCCTCCATTTTGGTCGTCCCGCGACCTGATGTCCCTCTCCACGCCTGGCCCTCTTCAGCCCAGGTTCCCCAGGGGGCGCCTTCCACAAGCAAGAAGGGTTGTCAGGATGGCAAGATGAAACGATTATCCCAGTTCTGGCCTGGGTATACTACTGCGGGGAAGCAATTTTTCAATTACTAAAGTCAAAGAGCAAGTTGGTGGATATCTCCAAGGTGAAACGTCATGTATCAAAACACTCTACTCAGGCTAATAAATGTGCACACACCCCCTGCTGCAGAGCAAGCGGCTGACTTGGAGCATGGGGGTGATCTTAGGAATAGATTGGGAGGGTAAAAGACACTGTGCACCTACTCGTCCTCTCATGATCTTATACGCCTCTATAAGATCACCCATCATCTTCCTGTGCTCCATTTAACCAGAGTAGGAGAATCAAGAACCAGGGTACATAGGTTTTAGGAGAGGGGAAAGATCTAATAGGAAACTGAGTGGCAACTTTGTTTTTCACACATAAGGAGGTAGGTATATGGAACAAGCTGCCGGAGGACGTAGTTGAGGTAGCAATAGTATTAGGGACACATTACTGTTTCAGGTACAAACAATTTCATTGAGTTTCTGCAATTCAAAAGGGTAATTTGTGTCTAATTTATTGTTTTATCTAGGTTAAAAGATTATAGGTAACTACGTTCATACTTACAGTTTGCCAAACACCTCATGGCTGATAGAACCCAATGCGGAAGCTCTTCTATTTTAAAATGGAAAGATTTCCAGGTTATTTATCACACTCTTTATAACATTTTCTCTTTTTCTTCCGTAAATTCTTATATAACCTTCACAACCCTTCAAACGATTTAACCCTTGCTTTGAAAGATATAATTTCCTGATCGGCTACATGTTGTGCAGTAGAGACATTTGGATGTACGACTAAACCACAGAGATCCAAAGAATGTCGAGAATTGATCAATAGTTTTTATTAATCATAGCTGAGTAATAGTTCATATTCCTCAATTAGTCTCCTCATACCATGCAAGGTTGTAGGGGAAATATCCAAGTTCTTTGATTTTTGCTCCTAAATCCCATGTTTGGTTGGCATGTTTGGATATCAGACCAAGATAGCTGTGATAATCTACTTTCACTGAAATGTTGACTCTGGCATTGCTGGTTTCTGAATACCAGAACAACAATGATTATGATCTATATACTAAAACTCACGGTTGTTTGTTTGTTTGTTTGTTTGTTTGTTCCTGAACTACAGCCCAAACGGTTTACGATAGCACAACAATTTTAGGCCCACCTTACTCACCGTCGTCCCTTTGGTGCTAATGGAAGAAGTTTCATTGAAATCAGTGTTATATATTTTAAGTTATTTACATTTTAAAGTTTAAATTTATCTCCTAAGGAGGGAGGGGTGGATAAGGGTGGTTGAGGGGGATGGAGTGGGAGAGTGGAGGGGAGGGGGGAGGAGGAGAGGAGGGAGGGGGTGCTGCACCAATGCAAGAGAGGTTTGGGCCCAATGGGTCCACTTGGTCTATATGAACTAAAAGTTGAAGTAACACACAGAAAACCCAGATGTATGAAACTTAACTTTTGAATTCATGTTAAGCTACTTGTCTGATTTGGTGAATCAGATTCACCAAAAATAAGAGACTTGGGCATGCAAATGGGAGACTATTGGGATCTGTGGAACCCATGGGAAAAATTAATCACAGGTACAACACAAAGCAAAAAGTTTTTAAAAATTGTTCAACATCAAAACGCAAGGAGGAAACTTGCTTTTAAAGTATGTTTAATTACTGAATATAATTTCTCAATTTTAGCATTTAATCCAAATTCTTCAAATGTTAAAATACATACCCAATTTATTCTCCAAAATTACCACTCCTTGTTTATTGACATGGTGAACATTATAGGTTATATATTTGGGATTGACTTGTTTAGGATCCAGCACTCCTTCCAGAGACGTAAGCCCCAAGATTTTCTGCAAACTGGAAAACAGGCAAATACAATTTCATCTATTCTCATAGAGACATACAACATAAATAGCTACAAAATCCACATCGTAAAATCAGTGCAATAAACATTCTCCTCAAACACCTAAGAATTTGATTAATAAAAAAATATTGTGGAAGATTCATCCTTTGACTCCTCAATGCACTAGTTAGAACATAGAAAATAAAAAAGTACAGCAATGAAGGTTGAGCTCACAATAGCTGTGCTATTGATGCCAAACTAAACTTACCTTACCTGCCTGTACATATCCATATCCCTCCATATCCACATGCCTATCTAAAAGTCTCTTAAATGTCATAATCATGTCTGCCTCCACCACAATCTCTTGCAGTGCATTCCAGGCACCCACCCACTCTATATTTAAAAAAATTGTCCCACGCATTCCCTTTAAACATTGCCCCTCTCACTTTGCTCTCTAGTTTTTGACGTTTCCACCATGGGGAAAAAAGGTTCTGACCACTTACCCTCTCTACACCTCTCCTAATTTTATACAATTTTGTCAACTTCAGGTTTCCCAAAAAAAACAATCCAAGTTTGTCAACATCTCCAAATAACACCTAATCGAGGAAGCATTCTAGTAAACCTCTTCTGCAACCCCTTAAAACCTCCACACCCTTCCTGTAATGGAGCAAACAGAACTGCACACATTACTCCAAATTCAATCCAACCAAAGTCTTGTACAGCAGCATACCATATACCTTATTTACCATTGTCTATTTATGTTGCCACTATACCTTATTTACCATGGTCTATTTTACAGTGCATTCAAAGTATTCAGACCCCTTCACCTTTTCCACATTACAGCCTTATTTTAAAATGGATTAAATTCTTTTTTTTATCACCAATCTACACACAATAATACCCCATAATAAAAATGTGAAAATAGGTGTTTAGACATTTTTGCAAAGTAATTATAAAGAAATAACTAAAATATCACATTTACATAAGTATTCAGACCCTTTGCTATGATACTCAAAATTGAGCTTATGTTCATCCTGTTTCCATTAATTATCCTTGAGACGTTTCCACAACTTGATTGGAGTCCACTAGTGGTAAATTAAATTGATTGGACATGATTTGGAAAGGCACAGTTATAAGGTCCCACAGTTGACAATGCATGTTAGAGCAAAAACCAAGCCATGAAGTTGAAGGAATTGTCCGTGGACATCCGAGACAGGATTGTGTTGAGACACAGATCTGGGGAAGGGTATGAAACAATTTCTGCAGCAATGCAGGTCCCGAAGAGCACAGTGGCCGCCGTCATTCTTAAATGGAAGAACTTTGGAACCACCAGGACTCTTCAGAGCTGGCTGCCCAGTCAAACTGAGCAATCGGGGGAGAAGGACCTTGTCAGGGACGTGACCAAGAACCCGATGGTCACTCTGACAGAGCTCCAGAGTTTCTCTGTGAAGATGGGAGAAAATTCCAGAAGGACAACTATATCTGCAGCACTCCACCAATCAGACCTTTATGGTAGTGGCCAGACAGAAGTCAATCCTCTATAAAAGGCACATGATAGCCTGCTTGGAGTTTGCCAAAAAGCACCTAAAGGACTCTTAGACCATGAGAAACAAGATTCTCTGGTCTGATGAAACCAAGATTGAACTCTTTGGCCTGAATGCCAAACGGTGAAGCATGGTGGTGGCAGCATCATGCTGTGGGGATGTTTTTCAGCAGCAGGAACTGGGAGACTAGTCAGGATTGAGGGAAAGATGAACGGAGCAAAGTACAGAGAGATCCTTGATGAAAACTTGCTCCGGAGTGTTCTGGACCTCAGACTGGGGCGGAGGTTCACCTTCCAACAGGATAACAACCCTAAGCACACAGCCAAGACAATGCAGGAGTGGCTTCATGATAAGTCTCTGAATGTCTTTGAGTGGCCCAGCCAGAGCCCAGATTTGAACCCGATCGAATATCTCTGGAGGGACCTGAAAATAGCTGTGCATCGACACTCCACATCCAACCTGACAGAGCTTGAGAGGATCTGCAGAGAAGAATGGGAGAAATTACCCAAATACAGGTGTGCCAAGATTGAAGCGTCATACCCAAGAAGACTTGAGGCTGTAATCGCTGCCAAAGGTGCCTCAACAAAATACTGAGTAAAGGGTCTGAATACTTAGGTAAATGTGATATTTCAGTCATTTCTTTTTAATTACTTTGCAAACATTTCTAAACTCCTGTTTTCACTTTTTTTTATTATGGGGTATTGTGTGTAGATTGATGATTAAAAAAATGAATTTAACCCATTTTATAATAAGGCTGTAATGTAGCAAAATGTGGAAAAAGTGAAGGGGTCTGAATACTTTCTAAATACACTGTATGTTGCCACTATAAGCACTCTGTATATTAATGGTGTTATGGGTCTCATTATCAACTGTACACCTTCCCCTTACATTTGACCTCCCAAAACCTCACACTTGCTTGAATGAATCTCTAGCGTCGATCTATCTCCCACTGTCTGCTTCGAGAGCCTTCCTCACTGTCTTCAACTCCAGCAATGTTGGTGTCATCTACAAGATTATTAACTAACCCATCTACATTTACATCCCAATCATTTATATCCATATATCACAAACAGAGGTCCAAGCACAGATCTCTACAGAACTCCACTGCTCACTGACTACCAGCAGGAATAATGCCCCATCACCGCAAACGTCTGCCTTCTTTCAGTAATCCATTCCTCCAAGTCACCATACACGTTAGTCCTCTGGATCAGCTGAGAACAGGGAATATTATCATGTACCATTTTTAAATATTCATTCTTAAGACAATGATATTGTTAAACATGATTAGTACTCCTGGTTGCCACAAGAGGGGCTTAAGAGTTCATCTGAAACCACTGAAGTCCAGTAGCTTGATGCAATGGTACCATTTGCAAGGACACTTTAAAGAACAATAAAAAATAATCCTATTTAAGGTGGCCCAGAAAGAAACAAGGAGTTTCTTAAAGGAAACTGAACAAGCATTATTTAATACCAATTCAAAAGCTTTTATTAACACCAGATTCCAAATTCGGAATTGAAGGGTAGACTCATTCATTGAACTAATTGCCCTGTAACTTAACTCTAGTATCAAATTTCCAGTTGTAAAGACAGAAGTTATACATATCCTACTGTAATCACTGCATTTCACCAGGCACCACTCAATTGTTTGTATTGTTGACTTTCACTCTACCCTCAAACATAACAAATTCAAAATTCTCACTGCTTATAAAACCCATGCGCCGGTCTTATTCCATCCATTGCTATATTTCCACATAAAACATCTTAATAAATGGGTCAGCATCATCATTTCAGGCTCCCTATGCATTCTATACCTCGAGCCACATCTCTCCACCACCCGTAAACCTTGTGAGTCAGTCATACAGCACAAAAACAGGCCTTTTGGGTCCAATTTGTCCATGCTGACCAAGATGCCCCATTTAAGCTAGTCATATTTACCCACATCCTTTGAAATAGTTCCTATCCATGTACCTGTCCGTGTCTTTTACCTGCCACAACTTCCTCCTCTGGCAGCTCATTCCATGTCGCCACTACCCTCTGTGTGAAAATGTTACCCAGAAGACAATGGAACAGAATTTGGCAATTCAGTCCATCGAGTCTACTCCGCCATTCAATCGTGGCTAATCTATTTTCCCCTCTCAACCTCATTCTCCTGCCTTTGCCCCATAACCTTTGACACCCTTCCTAATCAAGAATCTATCAATCTCAGACTTAAAAACACCTAATGTCTTGGCCTCCAAAGCCATCAATGGCAATGAATTCCAGATTCAACACCCTTTGGCTCAAGAAATTCCTCCTCATCTCCATTTTGAAGGTACGTCCTTTTAATCGGAGGCTGTGCCCTCTGAATCTTGACTTTCCCAATACCGGAAACACCCTTTCCGCGTCTACACTTTCTAGGTATTTCATTATCTGGTAGGATTCAATGAGATTTCCCCCTCCCTCACTCTTATACACTCCAGCGAGAACAGGCCCAAAGCCTTCAAATGCCCCACATACGTTACCCCTCTGGTTCCCATTAACTTGTTCCCCACTCACCATAAACCTATATCCTCTGGATCTTGATTCCCCTACTCTGGGTAAAGACTGTGCATTCACCCTATCAATTACCCACTGGATTTTAAACGCCTTCTGCATTCCAAAGAATAATATCCTAGCCTGCCCAATCTCAGGCCTTCGAGCCATGGCAACCTCCTCGGAAATCTTCTCTGCATTCTTCCCAGCTTAATGACATTTTTCCCATATTAGGGCGAGCAAAACAATGTACTCCTACTCCAGCCTACTCCTGCACCTATTGTCTATTGTCTAATACTCAAAATACCTTGTACAACTGTAATAGAACATCCCATCTTCTACGCTCAATAACCTGGCTGATGAAGGACAATATACCAAAAGCCTTTGTTTCCAGCATATCCACCTGTAATGTTACTTTCAGGATATTATGCACCTGTACTCCTACATCCTTCTGCTTTACAAAACTCCACAGGGCCCCCGATCCAATACGAAGGTCCCTACTGGTTTAACTCCCCAAAATTCAACACCCTACACCCATACGCACCGACCTCCATTAGCCATTCTTTAGCCTACTTGCCCAGCTGATCAAGATCCTGTTGCAATCCCTGACAATCCTCGTCACTGTCTACGATGCAACCTACCTTAGATGTTGAAAGAAATTGTAGTTTCAAAAAGGTGAAAACTTGCATGAGAAATCTTATGAATTTATATTCCATCAACTTTCTTATACATTCTTCTCTATGTGGAAGCACTAAACAGCAGGTATCACAAAATGCTGGAGTAACTCAGCGGGTCAGGCTGCATCTCTGGAGAGAAGGAATGGGTGATGTTTTGGGTCGAGACCCTTCTTCAGACTGATGTCAGGGGGGGCGGGACAAAGAAAGGATATAGGTGGAGACAGGAAGACAGTAGGAGAACTGGGAAGGGGGAAGGGAAGAGAGGGACAGAGGAGCTATCTAAAGTTGGAGAAGTCAATGTCCATACCGCTGGGCTGTAAACTGCCCAAGCGAAATATGAGGTGCTGTTCCTCCAATTTGCGGTGGGCCTCACTGTGGCAGTGGAGGAGGCCCATGACAGAAAGGTCAGACTGGGGGTTGGAGGGGGAGTTGAAGTGCTGAGCCACCAGGAGATCAGGATAGTTAAGGCAGACTGAGCGAAGGTGTTGAGCGAAATGATCGCCGAGCCTGCGTTTGGTCTCGCCGATGTAGAGAAGTTGACATCTGGAATAGCGGATAGAATAGATGAGGTTGGATGAAGTGCAGGTGAACCTCTGCCTCACCTGGAAAGACTGTTTGGGTCCTTGGATGGAGTCGAGGGAGGAGGTAAAGGGACAGGTGTTGCATCTCCAGCGGTTGACTCCAGAGATGCTGCCTGACCCGCTGAGTTACTCCAGCATTTTGTGATACCTTCGATTTATACCAGCATCTGCAGTTATTTTCCTACTAAACAGCAGGGGTTCGCTTGCATTTCTGCTGTTCATAGTCAAACTTATCATCATCATCCACTGCACCCAGTTAGCCTTAGAAGTAAGCAAATTTCATTTTCAGAACTGGTCTCAACTGCTGATAAAAACTCCATTGATCCAAAGGTTGCAACAGGATCTTATTTTGATGTAATGCTGTTTTATCAGCAGACCAGAATAACCTGTGCCTACAAAACAACTAAGGGAAAGAGAGCAGAATAGTTGCTAAGAAATGATCAGAGGCTCATCAGTTTTCAAAGCTATTAAGAGTTCATCTTAATTGAAAGGCAATGACATGTGAAATATGCAAATTAAATACAAAATATGAATAATTTAAAATAACATTTAAAAAGCAAACAATGGCAAAACATTTGAACCAAAATGGAGGAGCCAGCGCTGCCGTCGCAGCTGCGGCTTGCCTGCAGTCCGTCTGTCTTTTGTGTTTTTTGTTGTTTTTGTCTCAATTGTAGTGTTAATATGATGTAGTGTTGTATGTTATGTTTTGGGGGGGGGGGGGGGGTGGGAGGGAACGGGAACTGTAACTGTAACATTCTCTCTCCAGAACGGAGACGCGACCTTTGTTCTGTGCCGTGTCTCCGTTCCCGCTGCGGCCTACCACCGGCCATGCACCTGGGACCACCTGGGTCTCTGGTTCGCAGAGCCCGCGGTCCGGACTCACCACCTGCGGCGCTGGCTGCCTGCGAATGCTGCGGGAACGGCTGCGACTCGTCTACGGAGGCTCCGGCGCGGGCCGCGTGGACGTCGGAAGCCCGCAGGCCCCTGGATGGGGGCCGACATCGGGAGCTCCGGCAGCGGCAGAGGCAACGTGTCCGCCCGCCCCGAATCGCGGGGCTTGGGTCGGCCCGCCGCGGACCTTTCACCATCCGGCGCGGCCTGAAATAGGCCGCGGGATTTTTTTCCACCGCCCAGCGGGGGCTTCAATATCGGGAGCCCCGACCGCCGCGACGTGGCAACTCCAACAGCCTGACCGCGGGACAAGACGGCAGGGAAGAGAAAAAGACATTCTGGCCTTCCATCACAGTGAGGAGGGACTGGAGGAGACTCACTGTGATGGATGTTTCTTTTTGTTTGGTGTTAGTTGTGATTGTATGTGTTATTGCATTTTTATTGATTAATCTTATTGGTCTTATTGTTCAACTGCGGGTAATGTTTCATTTTACTACACATTTATGTGTATGTAACAAATAAACGACTATTGACTATTAAAAAGAAGGCAAATTAATTTTTGTTCAAGATTCCGGCATCTGGATGTTCTTGTGTCTGCAAATTGTCAGGACTTGCCTGCACTCTTGCAGCCGTTCCTTCCATTTAATGGATGTGTTTGTTCTGGAGCCATGTCTATCTTGGGATATATTTAGCAGGAAAATTCCTGCTCCAGGTGCAATTGTTTTGGGAATTACAGAAAATTCATGTTCCATTGCTGAACTTCAATAGAGTGCAGTTAGAAAGCCCATTGAAAAGAACATCCATCAGGTTGGAACTTCCTCATTTGTAGAAAGTCCTAAACTTGGAAGCACAGACAGCAAAGATGCCACCAGTTTGACATAGAAATTTCAATGGTCCCCAAATGTTCTGCTGCAACTTCTAAAACATTCTGAAGAAAATAAGCGGTTTTGAAATAATTGCTCTATGACCTAGGTGGGTGCAAGGGATGCGAGAGAAGGGAAGAAAAAGAATACGTGGGAAGCAAAACTGTACATACTGTGCTAACGACATTGATTTCCAGATTCCTTCAACAGTTCCTTGAGAAACCTTTTCCCGATGTACAATTCTGCATTCTGAAACTTCCCCAATTGCAATGCTGTGGCGCTTGTGCCATAATTCAGAGTTCTGCAAAATATTGAATGACAGTTGATAATAAACATTTGAGAAAAAACACACAAGGTAGCAGGACTATTGCATATATCCTCTGGGAGGACATCCATTATCGGAACAATTCACTTGAGCCCTGAAGGACAGAGCTATTAGGCTCAGCATACGAAAGAACCAACGAGAGGAAAAATCTACTTTATCCTCAGCTATCAACACACTATGTCTTTGGCCATCACAGCAGCAAACCAAGTGTTTGGTATTTAATTGATACCCTTTCCATCACCTTCAATTATTTGCACCTTACCCCCTCAGAACATTGCAACCACAATGTACACCATTTATTGCTGCAGTGCATCTCGTGCAAAGGATTGTTAAAATTTTGCTTCCAAAGCACACCTCAACCCCATAATAGCACAGTGGTTCTCAATCTTTGATGTGCAAACGCCTCAAAGGGAATTAAAGGAGGGTGCCAAAAATCACATGGATCACATAAGAGATAATTTAGCAACAAAGTTCACTGAAAATGTAAAAATGTACTCCACAAGTTAGCAAGCCGTTGCTTTAGAGCTTCTTACATTCTCCAGGAAAGGTTCAATTCCTTGTATATAAACCAGTTTCCAATTTTATGAAGTTTAGTTTTGTTTTGAGATAGCTTGGAAACAGGCCCTTTAATCACCCTACATTCGTTCTGTGTTGGACCATGTAATGGCAACTTCCAGACTTTTCCAGTAAACTATTTTCTAATTGCCATTCCGTCGTCATGGCTATCCCTCAAGGTCGAGGATGATGGTCTACGCACCTTCACAGAACGAAGACGCTTGTGCTCCAAGAAGCACACGGTCCTTCACAAATCAATCAACTAATTCCAATGGCAAGGGAACTAAGACGATTGGAGCTGATAGATCTGTTGTAGCCTTCATCTGCTTTCACAGCCGTTGGGTACAAAATAACTTTGTCTGCCTGGTCTGCCGTTGACGTCTTGTAGGTTCTTGTAGTAATTGTCATTACTATACAGGGAGTCGGCGTGATCGTACGCAAACCCCAACAGAACAGATCTTCCAGTCATTTTTCCAGTTGTTCATTGAAGTAGTTGTACAAACAAGGAGATGAACATACCAGGCTGTACTTATTTTACATACAAGTCGTTGCTGGCTACTCTGACCCTGGTCTGGTCCCAGGTCTTTTCCAGGTTTGTTCCCCCGTCTGCTCACAGGTCTGTTCCCCGGTCTGGTAAGAACTGTACACTCTCCCTCCCTGTATCTGACCACTCCCAGTCTGTTATGCCCATATATATATATATATATATATATATATATACACTGCCCGGTTTATCTAACGACCGCCTGCAAGTGTCTGAAATAATATGGAAAGATATATCTAAACAAAATAATATAATATGCCAACAGTAGCTAGTCTAAACATAAATGGCTCCTACAATCTGGCCCCTAATTGTTCTACGTATATAACAAAACAATTGCCAATTAACATTAAAAGGAGCTATAAAAACATTATACTTTTTTTTTTTAAAAGGTATGTACTATATGTTGGCATCTTCAGTGATTCAGTGATTCATCAATCTTTAGGGCCATCAGTTTCAGCTTCTTGGAGCAGATATATCTTCGTTATTGTTATTGATTTCAAAATACTACGGTTGGTTTATAAAGCACTGAATGGTTTAGGGCCAAAATACATTTCTGATCTTCTGCTACATTATGAACCATCCAGACCTCTCAGGTCGTCCGGGACAGGTCTGCTTTCTATCCCCAGAGTCAGAACTAAACACGGAGAAACAGCGTTTAGTTTTGAACATACCAGGCAGTACTTATTTCGCATACAAGTCGTAGCTGGCTGCTCTGACCCTGGTCTGGTCCCAGGTCTCCAGGTCTTTTCCAGGTTTGCTCCCCCATCTGCTCCCAGGTCTGTTCTCCAATCTGGTAAGAACTGTATACTCTCCCTCCCTGTATCTGACCACTCCCAGTCCATTATGACATATACATATATATATATACATACATATATATGTGTATATGTATACATATATATATTAGACCAAGTGGACCCGTTGGGCCCATTCCTCGTAGGGAGGGGCAGGGAAGGAGAGAGAGCGTGAGTGAGTGAGCCCTGGACCCAAAGCCTCTCCTGTACTGGTGTAGCACCCTCAACCCCCCACTCAATCCCCCTTATCCGCCCCTCCTCCCCCCACTGACCCACTCCATCCCCCCTACCCCACCCCCACTTGCACCTCCCCTGCCCCCACCCCCACCAGCCCCGCCTCCACCCCCTTCCCCCCTCCCTACCCCTATTCCCCCCCCCTCCCTACCCCTATTCCCCCCCCTCCCCCGGTCCGCACCCCACTCTCCCCACCCAAATCTTCCCTCTTCCCCATCCCCACTCTCCCCCACCCCCACTGTTCCCTCCTCCCCACCCCACCCCTCCCCACCTCCACTCTCCCCACCCCCCCTCCCTTCCCTATCACCACTGTCCCCCCTTCCCCCCCACTCTCTCTTCCCCCCACCACCACCCCCCTCCCTGCCTCTCACCCCCACTCCTCCTCCTCCCTCCCACTCCTCCTCCTCCTCCCCCCATTGCCACTCTCCCCCATCCCCACTCTTCCCTCCTCCCCACCCCAGTCTGCCCTCCTCCCCAGCTCCACTCTACCCCCACCCCCACTCTCTCCTCCCCAGCTCCACTCTCCCCCCACCCCCACTCTCTCCTCCCTCACCCCCTCCCCTTCACTCCCCCACCCCCACTCTCATTCTCCCCTTTTGGCTGTTTTGGCTGCAGGTCCACATGTCCACAACCAAATTTTAAAATCTCAGAGATATACATACATACAAATATATACATACAAATATATATATAAATATATAAAGATATAAATATATTTTAAAATATATATATATATGTATGTATATATATATATATATATATATCACATTGATCATCTAACGACTGCCCCCAAGTATCCAAAATAATACGGCAAGATATATCTTGACAAAATAATATAATATGCCAATAGTAGCTAGTCTAAACATAAATGACTCCCACAGACCACTTTAGACATCCTGCACAGTCAGGACAAGTTACAGAAGCAGATTAACCTACAAACCTGCATTTCTTTGCAATGTGGCAGGAAACCAGAGGACCTGGAGAAAACCCATGCATTCACGGGGAGAACGTGCAAACTCCACACAGACAGCACCCATAGTCGGGATCTAACCCAAATCTCTGGCGCTGTGAGGCAGCAGCTCCACTGCCATGCCAAGTGTTACGGAATTGTGAGAGATGGCATAGGTATTTATGTGTGAATAAATTGATTTTATTGCAATAGATTGGGAATTACAGAACAAAGGCAGCGTACATGAGATCCACCACAAACACTTCACCTTCAACTCGTACATCTTCTTGACATGGAAATACAATCGCTATGCTTCATCATCAAACAAAAACTCTGTAAATACTGCCACCACATGAAATGCTTTGCTTGAAAATTAATTTCAAATATAACTCAAAGATTTAAACTAAACTAACCACAGTGAAATTTTCAACATTTAATAATTAGTGGCAACGATTTACATCAGTTGTGGGCCCAAATTTACATTGCAATAAATTTATAAAATTCTTACCAAAATTATAGGCCTTACTAGGATATGACCTGGCCTTGGAACATCATATTCACTCCAATTTTGAAATTTGGAATTTAAATGATATGACCTTTTTGGATATGGCTTAAGCGGGGACGTTGGAGGAAATCTGAAAAATAAAAGGAACAGATCATGTAATGACTTTACTTATACCACAATTAATAACTACATATTCAATAAGTGGGCTATGGAAATTAAAATAATTTGCCTAGAATTTATACTACAAATGTAAACTTGGAGTAAAATGATTTTGCTCCATACAAACACTTCAGTAAATCCAAATGCAATTTGCATCGAGAAGCAACCCAAACTGACAGTAAGGAATCGACATACCATGATTGCGCACATTAACTCCAGCCTCCCAGTTAGCCTTGATCCACTGCAGTTTGCTTACTGTCACAACAGCAGATGCCATCTCCCTGGTTGAAAACCCATCTCTGGAACAACTTGATAACAAGGACTACTATGTTATGCTTCTTCCCCTCTGTTCTCAGCCTTCTGAATCGTCCTTCCATAAGCTAGGGTACTGTTCGATTCACCTCTACCCATTTCGTACATTAAACTTCGTCTAAGGAATTGATGCATTAAAATGCAGAGTACTATATTCTGCATCCTGTATCTTCTCCTTGGCTCCATCTATTGTACTCGAGTTGGACTTGATTGTATTTACAGTATGTGTAGTATTGTTCGATTTGTTTGCAGAACAAAACTGTTCATTGTGCCTTAGTACACTTGAAAATAATAAACCTAAAATTAAATTAGCACTACTTAGGCTAACAATTACAATAGTTTAGCTTTGGTCCTCAGCCAAACATTAATGTCACTTCATTTATTAACCATGCTTTGCACATTCTAATCCAAATAATTGATATTGATAAAAAAATTACAAAGGACCAAGCACTGACCCCTGAGGCAAACTACTTGTCAGGGACCTCAAGTTCAAAGAACAACCTTCCACTACCACCATCTGCTTCCTCCAATTAAGCCAATTATGTATCCAATTAGCTAGTTTTACCAGGATCCCATGAAATCTAGCTTTCCAAAACAGCCGACAGTGTCTAAAAGGCTTTGCTGAAATCAATGTAAACTACGTCTACTGCCTGTCATCATTGACCAGTGCTGGTTGGTAGGTTAACTGGCCATTGTAAAGTGACACAAATATAGGCAGGTTGGTCCTATCTCAATTCCATCCAGCAACACCAGTCATCCTTGCTGGTAAGACCTCTTCCAACTTGTTTATTGCATTCGGTGCTCCAGGTGTCACCTCAATTGATCAGCGAGTTTAAGTATAGACAAGGCAACCGTGCCGAACACTTGCGCTCTGTCCACCATGGCCTGTTGGAACTCCTGATTGCTAACCATTTTAACTTCCCTTTGCATAGCAACCCATCTATCCTCACTCAGCCTCTTCCATTGTCTGAGCGAGGCCACGTGCAAACTGGAAGAACAGCACCACATATTCCACTTGAATATCCTACGTCCCAAAAGTATGAACAATTAACTTGTCAATTAATACTCCTTCATGCCCCCCTCTCCTCTGTCCTAAACCTCCACACCAGCAATCACACATTTCTCCCATAATCACTGTGCTCATTTCCCCTCCTCCATATGCTCAGCTCCAATCTCTGACTCCCATCTTACCCTTTCATGCCACATGTTTACCCTCCCTGCTGACCCACTCCACCCACATACCTCTCTTTGGGTTTTACATTTTACACATCCACTTCTTTCCTTATCTGATACCCTTTTGTCTCCTTTTCACCTCTAGCCTTTGTCACCTACTCCACCCCTCTGCCAACTCTGACTCTTTTCCAGCTTTCTCCCCACCCCCCTTCTCCCTCAGTCCATTCCCTCCACAAATACTGGTTGACCCACCAAGCTCTTCCATAAGTTTGTTTTTTGTGTAGTGGACGGAGATGCAAGAGGACATGGCAAAGAAGAGTGGGAAGACAGAGGATTGGGACTCTTTTAAAGAGCAACAAAAGTTAACTAAAAAGGCAATACGGGGAGAAAAGATGAGGTACGAGGGTAAACTAGCCAATAATATAAAGGAGGATAGCAAAAGTTTTTTTAGGTACGTGAAGAGGAAAAAAATAGTCAAGGCAAATGTGGGTCCCTTGAAGACAGAAACAGGGGAATTTATTATGGGGAACAAAGAAATGGCAGACGAGTTAAACCGTTACTTTGGATCTGTCTTCACTGAGGAAGATACACACAATCTCCCAAATGTTCTAGGGGTCGGGGAACCTAGGGTGATGGAGGAACTGAAGGAAATCCACATTAGGCAGGAAATGGTTTTGGGTAGACTGATGGGACTGAAGGCTGATAAATCCCCAGGGCCTGTTGGTCTGCATCCCAGGGTACTTAAGGAGGTGGCTCTAGAAATAGTGGAAGCATTGGAGATCATTTTTCAATGTTCTATAGATTCAGGATCAGTTCCGGTGGATTGGAGGATAGCAAATGTTACCCCACTTTTTAAGAAAGGAGGGAGAGAGAAAACGGGTAATTATAGACCAGTTAGTCTGACATCAGTGGTGGGGAAGATGCTGGAGTCAATTATAAAAGACGAAATTGCTGAGCATTTGGATAGCAGTAACGGGATCATTCCGAGTCAGCATGGATTTACGAAGGGGAAATCATGCTTGACAAATCTACTGGAATTTTTTGAGGATGTAACTAGGAAAATTGACAAGGGAGAGTCAGTGGATGTGGTGTACCTCGACTTTCAGAAAGCCTTCGACAAGGTCCCACACAGGAGATTAGTGGGCAAAATTAGGGCACATGGTATTGGGGGTAGGGTACTGACATGGATAGAAAATTGGTTGACAGACAGAAAGCAAAGAGTGGGGATAAATGGGTCCCTTTCGGAATGGGAGGCAGTGACCAGTGGGGTACCGCAAGGTTCGGTGCTGGGACCCCAGCTATTTACGATATACATTAATGACTTAGACGAAGGGATTAAAAGTACCATTAGCAAATTTGCAGATGATACTAAGCTGGGGGGTAGTGTGAATTGTGAGGAAGATGCAATAAGGCTGCAGGGTGACTTGGACAGGTTGTGTGAGTGGGCGGATACATGGCAGATGCAGTTTAATATAGATAAGTGTGAGGTCATTCACTTTGGAAGTAAGAATAGAAAGGCAGATTATTATCTGAATGGTGTCAAGTTAGGAGGAGGGGGAGTTCAACGAGATCTGGGTGTCCTAGTGCATCAGTCAATGAAAGGAAGCATGCAGGTACAGCAGGCAGTGAAGAAAGCCAATGGAATGTTGGCCTTCGTAACAAGAGGAGTTGAGTATAGGAGCAAAGAGGTCCTTCTACAGTTGTACCGGGCCCTGGTGAGACCGCACCTGGAGTACTGTGTGCAGTTTTGGTCTCCAAATTTGAGGAAGGATATTCTTGCTATGGAGGGCGTGCAGCGTAGGTTCACTAGGTTAATTCCCGGAATGGCGGGACTGTCGTATGTTGAAAGGCTGGAGCGATTGGGCTTGTATACACTGGAATTTAGAAGGATGAGGGGGGATCTTATTGAAACATATAAGATAATTAGGGGATTGGACACATTAGAGGCAGGAAACATGTTCCCAATGTTGGGGGAGTCCAGAACAAGGGGCCACAGTTTAAGAATAAGGGGTAGGCCATTTAGAACGGAGATGAGGAAGAACTTTTTCAGTCAGAGTGGTGAAGGTGTGGAATTCTCTGCCTCAGAAGGCAGTGGAGGCCAGTTCGTTGGATGCTTTCAAGAGAGAGCTGGATAGAGCTCTTAAGGATAGCGGAGTGAGGGGGTATGGGGAGAAGGCAGGAACGGGGTACTGATTGAGAGTGATCAGCCATGATCGCATTGAATGGCGGTGCTGGCTCGAAGGGCTGAATGGCCTACTCCTGCACCTATTGTCTATTGTCACTAACAATGTGATTCGTATACGTTCTTGTTGATTAACGTGAATGCATAGGGCCAAAGCGCTCTCTCCTTCCGGTAAGATTCGAAGATGTATGAAAAGGATAAAAAGTATGAGTGAAATCACTGTCACAAAACACAGTTTTGCAATGCTGCCGTACCTGTACAATCGATTATTATCTTCAAAGTCTTCTTTTCCCCACCTTCCTTTTATATCTTCAATCACATGATTTTTAAAGAATTTTTTCAGCAGCTGTACAGTCTGGTGACGAGTAACATCAGGTCCAAAATTGTGATTACTTCTAAGTAATCGATTTAACCAATCAATTCCCTCTGTGGCAGCAAAGCAGCGATCATGAGTCCTGAAGTGAAGGCGATGCCTTCTCAGAGGCATTCCAGCTCGAAAAAGTTCAATAATTTCATTCCACTGGGAAAGGTAGGAAAAATATAAAGATTAGCAAAATAACATTTGTTCTTAGTCTTCTGCTGATGCTTATTTTGAGGCTAGATTATACATTTACAATTTATTTTGTCCCGATCCTTTACCTGCTGGTTTCTTACTCTGAAAATTGCAGATTCAATTTTGTTAAAATAATTACTCTTGATAAACGTCTTACAACAATTGAACTGAGCAAACCCATCAATTAGATAATAGATTATCTAAATCTTAACACCACTTTCCTCAGTACTCTTGTCCAACAAAAAAAATCAAAAGATTTGGATGAAAATGTATATGGTATGATACGGTTTGCAGGTAACACTAAAATGGGCAGTGTGGAGACATTGAAGATGCTTATCAAGAATCACAGCAGGATCTTGATCAGCTGGGCCGAGGAATAGTGAATGGAAATTAATTCACATACGTCTGAAGTGTTGAATTTTGGTAAGTTGGACCAGGGAACAGGAGGGTCCTGGGGAGCATAGGACAAAGGCTAGAGCCGAAAGTACAAAAAGTTTGAGATGAGGAGATAAGGATAGACGAGGCGTTTTCATCTGTGGCATTTGTCCGACCAATGCCAATTAAAAAATGCCTCTCACCTGTAGCACTTACCAGCTTTGTCCCATCACCACCCCTCTTCCAGTTTCCTCCCCCCTCTGACTACAATCACTCTTAAGAAGAAACCCAAACCAAAATGTTGCCTATCCACTTTCTCCAGAGATGCTCCCGAAGCTGCTGAGTTACTCCAGCACTTTGTCTCTTTTTTGATAAACCCACATCTACAGTCCATTGGGTCAACAAGTACAAATTGGGAAATCGAGTCATAGATTGATAGGCCCTTCAGCCCAACTCGCCCATACCGGCCAACAATGTCCCAGCTACCCTAATCCCAACTTGTCTGTGCTTGGTCCATAACCCTCCAAACCCGTCCTATCCATGTACCTGTCCAGCTGTTTCTTAAACGATGGGATAGTCCCAGCCTCAACTACCTCTTCTGGCAACTTGTTTCATACACCCATCACCCACCCTCTGTGTGAAAATGTTACCCCTCGGATTCCTATTAAATCTTTTCTCCATCACCGTGAACCTATGTCCTCTGGTCCTCGATTCCCCTACTCTGGGTAAAAAAACTCTGTGCATCTACCCGATCTATTCCTTTCATGATTTTGTACACCTCTATAAGATCTCCTCTCATCCTCCTACGCCTCATGGAATAGAGACCCAGCCTACTTAACCTCTCCCAATAGCTCACATCCTCTAGTCCAGGCAACATCCTCGTAAATCTTTTCTGAACCCTTTCATGCTTGACAACATCTTTCCTATAACATGGTGCCCAGAACTGAACACACAATATTCTAAATGTGGTCTCACCAACATCTTATATAACTGCAACATGACCTCCCAACTTCTATACTCAATACTCTGACTGATGAAGGCCAAAGTGCCAAAAGCGTTGATGTAATGTTATTTGCCACCCAATGCTCCATTCCCCAAACACCAATACTGTATCTTTCAAATTGGTTACCCATTACCATGGCCTCTTTACCTTGCTTACTTTCTCCCCATTTATCTCCCTACAGAGCAAATATCTGCAGAAAATTTTATGTTTAAAAACAAATTTTTAATTTAACTATCCTGTTACATTTTCTGTATGTACCAAGAAGAACAACATGGAAGATCGCAAAAACAAGTACATGGTGGTATTGGGAATCTTGAAAAGCATTAAGGTGGATAAATCCACAGAGCCTGATGGGAAAGGTTTTATTCTAGCTGGAAGTCTGTGACTAGTGCTGTACCACATCTGCGCTGGATCTATTATTTGTGACATATATAAATGACTTGGATGTAAATATAGATGGGATGATTTGTAAGTTTGTGGATGACAATAAAATTGGTGAAGTTGCAGACAGTAAAGAAGAATGTCAAAGGATACAAGGGGATATAGATCAGTTACAGATAAGGGTGGAAAAATGGCAGATGGAGTTTAATCCAAGCAAGTTGAGAGGTGTTGCACCTTGAAAGGGCAAATGCAATGGTACACACTTAAAGGCAAAAACTGTAACAACATTGATGTACAGAGGGATCGTGGGTTACAAGTCTATAGCTTCCTGTAATACGAATAGATAGTGTTTAAGGAGGCAAATGTTCCCTGCTCTATAAAACTTTGCACAAGCTGCTTTTGGAGTATTATGTCCAGTTTATCTCTGCATTATAGGAAGGAGAGGCTCTAGAGAGGGTGCAGAAGAGGTTTACCATAACACTGAAGATAGACACAAAATGCTGGAGTAACTCAGCGGGACAGGTAGCATCTCTGGATAGAAGGAATGGGTGACGTTTCAGGTTGAGACCCTTCTTCAGTCTGAACAAGGGTCGCAAAATGTCACCCATTCCTTCTATCCAGAGATGCTGCCCATCCCGCTGAGATACTCCAGCATTTTGTGTCTATCTTTGGTTTAAACCAGCATCTGCAGTTCCTTCCTACACTTTACCACAACACTGCCTGCCTGAAAGCATTAGCCATGAGGAGAGATTGGACAAGCTTGGATTGTTCCCACAGGAGGATCGGAGGCCGAGGGGAGACCTGATAAAAGTACGTTATAATGGACCATAGGGGAATGCTATGATCGAGGATTTGATAAGCATAGATAGAATAGTCTATAAGAACCTTTATCCCCAGGGTGGAAATGTCAAAGACTAGAGGACATAGCTTTATGACCAGAGGGGGAAAGTTAAAAAGTGGTGTGCGGGGCAATTTTCTACACATAGAGTAGTGGTTATCTGGGACACACTGCCAGGGTTGATGGATGAAGCAGATACAATAGTGGTGTGTAAGAGATTTCAAAATCCACATTTGTATATGTAGGGAATTGTGGAATCCTGTGCAAGCAGAGTTGACTATCTTGAAATCATTTTCAGTACAGACACTGAAGGACCTGTTCCTGTGCAGTACCATTCTATGGTCTCAAATTATATTTCATTCAAGACATTAATTATCGATGCAGTAGTCCCCAGGAATTACATCTCTCCTCACTTCCCCAATTAAAAACTTCCTTCTGGCTTTTTTGTCACTAATTTATTGGCCCAAAAAAAGAGTTTTTATTCTGGCCTTCCCTCTGCTTTCCTCATATAACACTATTTTCCAACTCTTTTATCATTACTTCAAAACACAAATGCAATTATACAGAATTAGATTCACAAGACAACTTTGCTTCACCAAAATTTGTCAATGTAAATGGAGTAATTTACAAAAGCAGATTAAATTAGCATTAAATAAATCTTACTTTTGCACTCCCAATACTTCTGCACATTCATTCTCACTCCCCTCAGCTACTGACCCTAACTTTATAACAGAAATTCAATTGGTGCTGAAGTGCTTAACTTAAACCACCAATAGCAGATGGAATAACAGTCAAAATTGCCAGTGAAAGAGCCTTCATTTTTTCTGAATAAAGATCATTGACCTGAAACTTAATCGATTCGGAGGGCACACACATCCTGACCTTTTGTTCATTTGTAATATTTTCTGGTTTTTTTAAATTAATTATTTACTCGGCTAAGGATTACAAATAGCCAAATACACTGATTTTATTACCCAATGCCAGCCTCCTAGGGTCTCCACTTAACCTCTAAAAATTTCAATACTGTACAATACTTTCTTCATAACAATATTAATGCCATTCAAATGGAGCCATGGGGCAGTCTCCCCAACTCCCCATGGTGTAAAATCAAAAAAAATTGTGCTCAATGCTTGTAATATTGGAACATTCACAATACTTTGATAGATACAATTACGAAAGGCTAATTTGCCCCCAAAAGAGTATTAAAAAAAACTGCAGATGCTAATTTAAATCGAAGGTAGACACAAAATGCTGGAGTAACTCAGCAGGATAGGCAGCATCTCTGGAGAGAAGGAATGGGTGACGTTTCGGGTTGAGTCTGAAGAAAGTTCTCAACCCGAAACGTCACCCATTCCTTCTCTCCAGAGATGCTGCCTGTTTACTCAAACATTTTGTGTCTACCCCCAAAAAGGGTAAGCTGGTATTCAGAGTAAGCTTCAACAAACTGAACTTCCATTTATAAACATGAGGGGAAACGTTACATAAATACAAATCCATGGATTTCTATACTTCTGGGAGCTATATAGCTTAGTCAATAAATGATTGAAATTGTAGGGCAGGCACCAAGATCTACCCAGCTTAATCCCACCTTCCACTAAATCCCATAGTACTGTGGATCATTTCTCTTCAAGTTCATATTCCAGCACTTTTTAAGGTTATCACAACTTTCAATCGACGTTCTAGATCTCTGCAACAAAACAATGTTGTTCCATTTTCACTGTTCTCTTCCTTAGGTCCCCTCCCAATGTTATATTAAATCAATTCCCACTGTTCACAGACAAAGCTGTTTATGGAAATAGACCTGAAAAATAATTTTAAAAGGTTACTGCACAAAAAAGGAGGCCCAAGAGCAAACTAGTCAGTCCCGCTTCTTTGCCTTCTACCCATTGTCCTGCAAATTCCTTTTAAAGTACTTATTCAGATCCTATTTTAATGCCACATTTGAATGCGCTTTCTACTAGTCCTGGTTGTGCATTCATGACTAAATATCTGCCACATCAAGTTTTTCTTTCACGTTTGATTCTTTTCCCAATCGCCATCATACTCCTTGACAAACACTGTTGTAAAGTATACACGTAGTATCTCAAATAAGCCTTATCCTTTACCATTGATCACCCCAACATTTCCACTTACAATCATTCCTCACTGATTACATGTCTAAACTGCATTTTTTTTTGGAAACCCTGCATATTTGATGTCAACCTTTTCTCATTTGCTCTCCTTGTCCCTCTGAACGCAACTCTGGGCGTTCTATAATTCTGGGTCTCCCTTGTAAGGGGTTGGACACGTTAGAGGCAGGAAACATGTTCCCAATGTTGGGGGGGGGGGGGGGGGGGGGAGTCCAGAACCAGGGGCCACAGTTTAAGAATAAGAGGTAGGCCATTTAGAACGGAGATGAGGAAAAACGTTTTCAGTCAGAGAGTTGTAAATCTGTGGAATTCTCTGCCTCAGAAGGCAGTGGAGGCCAATTTTCTGAATGGTTTCAAGATTCAAGAGATCAAGAGAGAGCTAGATAGAGCTCTTAAGGATAGCGGAGTCAGGCGGTATGGGGAGAAGGCAGGAACGGGGTACTGATTGAGAATGATCAGCCATGATCACATTGAATGGTGGTGCTGGCTCGAAGGGCTGAATGGCCTACTCCTGCACCTATTGTTTCATCAATCTTACATTTTCCTGCCTAAACTAAACCATCCCCTCAATTAATACCTCCCTCGGCCTCTTGTGTGCCAAAGAAAACACATTAACAATCAGACACAAAAAGCTGGAATAACTCAGCGGAACAGGCAGCATCCCCGGAGAGAAGGAATGGGTGACGTTTTGGGTCGAGTCCCCCCTTCAGACTAGTTAGGGAAAGGGGAAACGAGATATAGATGATGATGTTGAGAGGTAAAGAACAACGAATGAATGCCGGCAGGAAGAATCACAGAAGGGGAGCAGCGAGAGAGGATTGTGCAGAACTCTCGTCGGTTCCTTCCGACACATTAACAATTAGGATATCTTTCCGCATTGACAACAAATTTCTGGCAACTTGGTTATACCTTTGTTAATGGTGACTACAGATGATGGACGGAGTCACAACCCCAAATGTCCTCTGTCCATTTCCCTCTACAGATGCTTTCTGATCTGCTGAGTTCCTTCAGCAGTTTGTTTTTTAACACTATCCCCCTTGCATGCTCTTCAGTGACCATATCTCGCCTGCATCCTCTTCAGTGACCAGAACTTTACCACAAAGCGATTTTGCTGAAGATCGCTTAAACTGATTTTTTTGGCACCATCTCACGGCCTTATCATCCATTTGTAAGAGACTGTACATGAAACTCTACATGAATTTCTACATTAAACTCTTGGATGCAGTTCATTTGAAACCACGTTTGGTTTATTTTCAAGTCGACTGAAATTAGCTTATTACTCAAATGAGCCTTCTCCTTTAGCAGATTACCTTTTTACCCTTTGATCGCCCCGACATTTCCACTTACAATCCTTCCTCACTGAATACATGTCTGAACTAAACTGCATTTTTTTTAGAAATCCTTGCATATTTGATGCCAACCTTTTCTCATTCAGACCCCTCTCCAGACTAGTTAGGGAAATGGAAACGAAACTTTAAACACCAAGATAAATAAATCAAACAATCCATCTGCTCTGACCACAGGATGCTTGAAAACCGGGTAACGAAATTACAACTGAAGCCTTTGCAAATGCAACCTACGGCTTCCCGGCAATGGCCGAACTCTACATTTCCACGCGCATCGAAGCTTTAACCCGGGCACTGTAGAGCAACTCACCAACTTGGTTGCTCGATACGGTCCCGGCGTTATCCTGCTCCCCATGATCTTCACGTCCACAGTGCGCTCCGCTTCAATTGAATCCCTTGCCCGTGTACCACTGCACTGTGTACGGCTACCCGACCCCGTGTTACCCTCTCCCTGCCCGTGTACCGCTGCACTATGCACCGTTGCGCGGCCCCGTGTTACCCACTCCCTGCCCGTGTACCACTGCACTGTGCACCTCTACCCGACCCCGTGTTACCCTCTCCCTGCCCGTGTACCACTGCACTGTGCACCTCTACCCTGCTCCAGGCACCGCTGTTCCGTCGCTCACTGTCCGTGTACCCAGTCTCCGTACAATTCTGCCTCTGCCCTGTGCACCCCCACCCCGTCACTCACTCTGCTCCGCTCTCCTGCCCAGAGGCGAGCGGGCGGCTCACACTGCCCGATGCACCCCGCCGCACTATCCCGGCTCCCCGCCGCCCTACCCCGGCTCCCCACTCGCTCCCTCCTGCCCTACCCCGGCTCCCCGCTCACTCTCTTCCCCCCCCCCCCCCCCCCTGCCCTGGCTGCCCTGCTCCCTGCTCCCGGCTCCCGGCTCCCGGCTCCCCGCTCCCCGCTCTCTCCCCCTGCCACCGCCAGTTAGCCGTTACCCTCCATCCGCCTCGTGTGTAGAACCCGAGCCAGTTTAAATCTGGGGGAACAAGGAGACGCCGGGCCCTGATTGGGCAGGGCCAGAAGCCCCGTGACCCGCGGCGCTGCCCTTATAAGGAGGCGGTAACCAGGGGCGACCGCTTTGTACAGGGCTCGCGACCAGTGAGAGGAGACGAAGTGCTGAGGAGGCGGCGGGTGGCGCGGTTGCTGGGCGCTGCACCACAAGCCACAACCTGTATGTTTCATAACAGTCTTCCCCCTCCAACAGTTTTTAAAAATATTGAATGCAAACGAAACGCCTCCTTGCAGAGGCACGTACAAATTCTCTGTTGATGTCTGTCTTTGTTTCAAAACGCAAGGGCCAGGTCCGAAGAAGGATCTCAACCCGAAACGTCACATATTCATATTCTCCAGAGATGCTGCCTGACCCGCTGAGTTACTCCAGCAATCTGCAACTTTTTCAAGTCTTAGCTGTTTGATGGCATGACTTAAATGTGCCACATTTAATGAATTGCTTGTTAGGCCCTGCCTATCATTTTAAGTTGAATTTTCTAGCATAGACCTGTATTTACGTAAAATATAAACATATTGCTGAAAATTGCGTTCATAAGACATAGGAGCACAATTGAGCCATTCGGCCCATCAAGTCTGCTCTGCCAATCGATCATGGCTGATCTATTTTTCCCTCTCAACCCCATTATCCTGCCTTCTTCTTGAAAACTTTGACACCTTTACTAATCATGAACCTATTAATCTCTGCTTAAAAAATACAGGTGACTTGGCCTCCAGAGTCTCGTGCAATGAACTCCACAGATTCACCACCCTCTGTCTAAAGAAATTAAGTTTCAATGAGACCATCCCATCCCACCCCTCCCTTCTAAACTCCAGCAAGCAGAGCCCAGAGCCATCACTCTGTAGGTTAACCCCACGATCATTCTCGTACAGCTCCTCCGGACCCGCTGCAACACCAGCACATCCTTCCTCCAACGTGCAGACCTCCCACCATTTGATTTTACAAATTCATAATTTTGTCCAAAATTCAGAATTATACATCAAAATTAATAATTGTCATGTAATGCAACTTTTCAGCAAAAAAAGTATCCACGTCAAATGCGCATACGCGTTGCGCTACATTCATGTCTGAAAATGACTATTATTTCCAACAGTCTGTAGTTCTTAGACTACATGTGCAATGTCAGACCTATTAGGAGAATATTCTGCTATTTATAGAAAGGTTATTGCACAGAGATACTTTTTGCAACACAAAGAAAAAATCGTTTTGTTTTGTTTTTTCTATTTTGCTTTTCCTTACACATCCCAATTCTCTTGGTATTGAATAAAAGAACAATGGTCATAAAATGTATGACTAAGTTATGAAGAAAGAGTTGATATATGCGACTCGACTTAGCATACGGTACTTGAAGTAAATTTGCACATTAATTGATAATCAGCCCCAAAAAGGTGGTAATTGGCTTTTCTGCTGTGTTTTATAATTTAACAGTTAATTAATTAATATATTTATATGATCTTGCACTTAAATTTAATATTTACTCATTACACTGATTTTCTGGCACTAAGAGCTGATTTTCCAGAGCTAAGCTGGTTTATCCAGCTGGCCAAGAAAGTCGGCTATGGGGATAGATTTGCTGGCTCCGGGGCCGCAGGTTGCAAATTCAACCCACCAGATTGGCCATGGAAGTTCCGATGAGGTCAAGATTGGCTGCCTTGCCCAGCCTAGGTGCCACATTTTCGGGGAGACTTACAGGGCGGTGGGATTTCTTGAGGAACCCCTAGACCTCTAGCAGCCGAATTGACAAATTGCAATTACCGACTGTTTTGCGTCAAAATGCGAGGCGAAATAGGAATGGCGGAAATGAAATAAGCGGAAACTTTCCGCCAAATTTAGAAGGGTTGGGAGGGGTGAATGTGGGATCCAGAACAGCTCACAATATTCCAAATGAGGTTTGACCAGTCTTCTAAATCCTCAGCATTACATGCTTGGTTTTATTTTCTAGTCCTCACGAATGCGAAAAAAGAAATTAATGTTAAAATTGCATTTGATTTCCTTATTGCCAACTCAACCTGCAAATTAACCTGTGGGAATCATGCACCAGCACTCAAGTTCCTGTGCACATCTGATTTCATAATCCTCTCCCCATTTTAGAAAATAGATAGACTACACCAGTCCTCCTAACAAATGGCATGACTGTAGACTTTTCTACACTGTATTCCATCTGCCACTTCTTTGCCCACTCTCCATGCCCTTCTGCAGCCCCCCTCCCCTCCCGTTTCCTCGACACTGCCTGCCCCTCCACCTATCTTCCTATCATCCACAAACTTAGCCACAAATCCATCAATTTAATTTTCCAAATCATTAACAAAAGTAATGGATCCAATACGAAGTACTGAGGAACACAAGTCACCAGCCACCAACCAGGAAAGGCCCTCTTTATTGGCACTCTTTGCCTTCTGCCTGTCAACCAATCTTCTATCCACACTGGTGTCTTCACTCTAATACCATGGGCTCCTGTCTTGTTTAGCAGCCTCACGTGTGGCACCTTAAAGATCTTCTCAAAATCCAAGTAAACATAATCCCCTGGCCCTTTGTCTATCCTGCTTGTTACTTCCTCAAAGAATTCTGACATGTACAAATCAAGTTTCACTGGAGTGCAAATGTTAATGCTATTTCAGCATTATCCATATATAGCCTTAAATTTCATGCCATTGCCTGCTGCATCCTGAATTTATACGATTGAAAATCATCACAAGTCAATTCTCCTCATATACAACCTTTCTCATCACATATTGCACAATACCAGCAATCAAATGCACTTAGATCAGTTCACCGAAGCTACAATATTTAAAGAACAAAAATGCACTTCATTCTTACCATTCAATGGATTACTTGGTGAACAGTTGCAAAAGATCAGCAATAATATTCAGACGACATCTTGGATGCATGTGAACAGACATTCAATGGCTCCATGAAAATGTACATTTCTGTTTAGTGAGCAAGACTCTTATTTATAGCTTATTCCTAGTATTCACGTGTGAATTTCAAAGACGTGATCGTTAGGAATGGAAAAGAAAACCATTTCAACCTTTTTCTGGTCCATGTGTGGCTCATTTTAGCACTAAGATTTTCAGATTATAATAGTGTGGGAGGAAGCTGGTGATCCCGCAGAAAACACAAGCAGGCCACAGGGAGAACGTACAAACTGTACAGACAACACCTGTAGTCAGGATCAAACCCAGTTCTCTGGCACTGTAAGGCAGCAACTCCACTATTTTGCCACTGTGCCATCCACAGGTCGTGTCTCAGGTTTTCATTGTATTCTAAGAATTACTCTTCAGATCAGATCTTAAATGTTTGAAGTAATCTCAAACAAAATTACAAGTACAGACTCTGACAAAAGATTCAATGGTAGTTTCAAAAAGCAAATTGGATAAAGTAAAGATTCCAGGGGTTCAATGTGGACTTCAGGGGAATATAATTAACTTTATTGTCTGGTTTGAAGAGCAATGGATTAAGTGTCTCATTCCGCTATTCTTGGAATCCTACCAAATCAGATACAACACTTATCATTTCTCTCATTAGTTCTGCCAAGAGCAAGGGTGGGTCTGTGAACATCATGTATTATGTAAACATTTCCTCGCCACAACTAAAATCTGCAAGAATATCTAATTATGGGACTTGCTTTTTTTCCATTTGAAATGGTCAGACTGGAAAATTCCTTGCATTTTAAAATCACATGGTTCATCCAATTACCTTTTTGCCTTGCAACAGCCAAGCCATTAAATTTAGTTTGTTTCATTTACAACACTATATGGTATCATAGACAGTGAAGATGGTTAAATCAAGAATGACATTGGGATCCTGATGACCTGATGAATGGCTAATGAAGTTCAATTCAGATGTGCAATGTGGTGCATCTCTGGAAGTCAAACAGGGCAAGACCTTCACAGTGAATAGTGGAGCCCTGGAGGGTGTTGTAAAGCGGAGACCTAGGAGCACGTGCCTAACTCCTCAAAAATAGAGTTGCATCTCCTTAGGGTGGTGAAGAGGCCTTTAACATATGGACTTTCATCAATCAGAGTTTAGAAGTTAGGATGTTATGTAACAGCTTTAAGAGAAGTTGCAGAGGCTGCACCTGCGTGTACTGTGTTCATAAGAAGGATGTCATCGAGATGGAGGGTGCAGAGATACAAGGATACTGCCTGGACGCGAGGGCCTGAACTATGGAGAAATTAAGCAGGTTTGGATTTTATTCCTTTGGAATGTAGGAGGCAGGTGGTGATCTTAGAGGCATATAAAATTATGAGGGTAAGAGATCGAGTGAATTGTTTTCCCCAGGGTAAGGAAAATCAAGAACCAGAGGACTTAGGTTTACGGCAAGCGATGACAATTAAATGGGAATCTAAGGGCCATCTTTCTTCACATAGAGGTGGTGGGTATATGAAATGAGCTGCCAGCTGAATTGAGGTAGGTGCAATACCAACATTTTAAAGACTTTTGGACAGGTACTTGGATAGGGAAGGTTTAGAGGGCCAAACACAGATAAATACACTAGGACCATCTAGATGAGGCATCTTCATCAGCATGGATCATTTGGACCAAAGGGCCTACTTTTCAAGCTGTGCGACTAAGACTGCCATTAATTTAAACACTTAGATTACATTCAGTGCCACATGATGGCAAGTAGAGGGGGAGGAAAATTGGTTATCGCAGGCATAGTTGAGGAAATCCCAAGAGAGTTCTAGATGCATAGATCATTGGGATCATTGAGAAAACGGTCACCTGTACAAACCAGAAATGTATTGGAGCCGCAATAGGCCCAACATTCTTGCAGGGATATTTGCTAGAGCCATTAGCAAAAATTTTAACAGATTTGGCAAGAGAACAGGATACAGGTAGTAGCAGATGGGGAAGAAACAGAAGGAAACCAACTTCAGATTCAGAAGGAGGTGTGCAAGTACTTTAATGCAAGGAGTTTAATGCCAGTCTGTTGAACTGAGAGGGCATTAACATAAGGAAAATATAAAACACAGGAACAGGCCCCTCTGTGCCAACTACGATGCCAATTTAAAATGCACATGCTCTCTATTCCCCAATTACATGCTTGTAAGACCAGATCACATATGGTTGGAAACAGCATTCCATGGTATAGATTCTTCAGGTTAGTGTGGCAGGGAGTGGGTAGCAACAGCATTGTAATGTTAAATCAAGGAGTCTATTATTGTAATAAAGAGGGTGAATATCTGAGAACCAGCCTATTAGTTCATTCATATGGGCATTCAGAAACAAAAAAGGTGATTGCATTGCTAGGGTTGTACTACAGGCATTGTACACAATGTTGGGTTGCAAGCTACCCAAGAGAAATGCAAGGCACTGCTCTTCCACTATGCATGTGGCCTTACTCTGGCAGTGATGGAAGTCCAGGATAGAAAAATCAGCATGGGAATGTGGTTAGCTACTGGGAGATCCAACAAGTCTTTGTGGACTGAGCACGAGTGTTCTGTGAAAACTTGTCTAGCCGATACTTGGCATTACTGATGTAAAGGAGAACATGCAAACTTCTATCTCACCTGGAAGGACTGCTGGAGTTCCTGGATAGACACAAGGGAAGCGTGATGGGGACAAGTGTCCTACAGTTGCCGGAGAAAGTACCTGGGGAGGTGGGAAAATAAGCAAACCAAAGAGCTGGAAGAAGAGCATGCTCTGTAGAAAGCAATGGGGATGGGACGATGTGACTGGTGTTACCCACTTTAATTCCTATCCCATTCCTATACTGATACCATTTGGGCCACCTCCATTCCTAGAGTGAGCCACATGAAAATCTCTCCAAAACCCAATCAGTGCAAACACTGGCTGAGCAACCATTTCTTAAATTTAAAGTTTCAAATAAGTGATTTCTGCTGGATGAACACAGGTGTCAAAATATCACATTTTAATTGTATATATTCAAGGATGTACATAAAGAAATTGCAAGTATTACCATTCATAAAATTACAAAAATTCATTTAGAAACACTTGCAGAGTGGAATACAATATGGTTCTTGTGTTAAAAAAATCTGAGAAACCTCAAGGTGCAACTTAGTGGACCCATCATTGTTTTCCCTCAGAATATTTACATCTGGACCTGTCCTTCCACCAATCATAATTTCATATTTGAAAAAAAAATTTACTTTAGAAAATAGTAGTTTAAAAATAAAACATTCAACCCTCTTTAGATACATTATCAATTTCCTGTATACCCTTTCACCAGTTCATGCATCATTTCATTCTTCCATTGTGAATATCCAGCTTGTGATATGATACCTCCCATTAAACAGCAACTGGAGTTAGATGGTTCCAAGTTGGAAATGAACTATGCATTTAGGTGCTATTTAAACATCCATATTCATTATTATATTTTGTTAGTAGCTAAATTCACTCGTGTCATTTATGAAAAACGCTTTGACAACTTCTTGCATTATGCTTTTTAAAGTGTTACACAAACTTGGCTGAGGAATGTACATTTTCCAAGTGTAGAAATTGGCCTGACTGCCGAAAGTAAATCTTAAACCCAAGATGAAAAGAATATATGGAGATATGTCAAATCACATATTGGCAAAAAAAAGGGTAGAATTTGACTACATTAAAGGATCCAACCACAAGTTGAAACAGGCAAGCATTCTTTGAAGTACAATACTTCACTATAAAAAAAGCACCAAACACCATAAACAGATTTTAAAAATACACTGTTGGCAAGATTAAGACTAGAAATAAGCAAAGGTTTCAGTTTCCCTTTAATATCCCAAACACCATTTGTTGCCCTTCACAAAAATAGTAGCCAAACAAAAATATTTAAATATTGAAAACAAGGGAGGTACAAGGTTCGGGCTGGGGAGTCGAATATAAAGCTAGTTTAAAAATATGCGGTGTACCCCTTAAAGACCTAATGTTCATTCAAATAAGACAGTTGTGCGAAGGTGAACAGGCAGTTAGACACGTTTCTAAGAAATTCTTCTCAAAAAGACTCTCCAGCTGCTCAGTGTTAATTTGATCAAAGGCCACGAGAACAACATATCTTTTCAGCTAAATGCTGCATGAAGTATTTTTGCACCTTTCCTAAAAGTGCACACTTGTGAATTTTATACATCAATTCATATCATAAACAAATCATTGAACTGAAACTGATTGTTTTAATTATCTTATTGTTTTCAAATTTTAATTCTGGTCCCCCACATTGCTTGCAGCTTTCTAGTTTTAAAATCTCAGCTTTTGCAAATCTTTTCTTTAGGTCGGAGGTGGATAATTTGAAGCTGGTAATGCCATCCATCCTTTTAATAATAAAAGGACACTGCAGTAAAATCAGTTATTGTGGCAGTTCAAAGGAAACAAATGCAAAATTAAAGCCATCCAACTGCATCCCTCCTGCCAAAGTGAGACCACCTAGACCAAATATTAATCTGCCACTGGTACAGCTTCCAGTTCAAAATCCACAAAATTCATTTACATCATTTTACACAAACGTAATCAAGCAGGAGGAAAGGAAGCACAAGCTGAACATCTACAACACAAATGAGTTTAACATAGCAAAACAGCCAGTTAGAGGCACAACACATTTTAAAGAGGTTTGATTTAATTTACAAAATGTGCAGCTACATGGTAGCATGCATTAAGACAAATCAACTTCAGAGACATTAATCACAAAAATAGATGCTTATTATCAATTTCTTTAAAAAGTATGCCTTCTACTACACGGTCAAATGTTTTTAATTTCAGCCAGGTACATCGTATTTAAATTCCAATTAATTTTTACTGCTCTCCAATTTGTTCGTTGTGTTCTTGGGCAATCTTTGACCTTGTGTGTATGCATAGTACCAGAAGTTCAGAAATAACAGCATGAAACTAACTCCATATAGCCATATTACGTAGAGGAAGACTGGATACTGGTATGGGCAGTTTATCATGAAGAAAAACTGTCCAATATGAACTGTGATGATCACAAACTGGATCTGAAAGCAAAAGAAAAAATGTCAGTTTGTCTTAATTTTTGGTAAACCATTAAAAAAATTAAAAATCCCTTTAAATAGAATTGAAGATTTAAGAATGGCTCCAAGTAGCATTTAAGTCTACACAGTTTATAGTAGGTCCACTTCTCAAAAACAGAACCAAGCTATATTATGAGACCAAAAGATCAGATTTGATCAGAGAATTTCTGCAATATACTTCAAGACAGGTCATTCGGATGACAAGCAATATCACCATTCCTGTTACACATGTCTGAAAAATGATCAAAAAGCAGCCAAGGAATTTCAATAACAGATAGTCTCCTATTCATCAATTTCTGCCACAGAACAGGAACCTACCTCAGCAAATGATAACTTCAACAAACCCAAAGAAGGGACTTCAGGAAAATTGGGTGTCTGGAGGTTAGGGAGTGGGGTAAGGAAAGTCAAGAAGCCTCTGTGTAAGAAAGATGTTTAAATACATCCAGCCATACACTCTGCTGAAACAGAATAGGCAATTTTGAGATCATAACTTAGTGCCTGCAAATTGTTTAGAGTGCCACACAGTCAAGTCAGAGGTATAATGAACAGAAACATCTCATTTGGCCCACTTGTCCATGGCAACCAAGCCAGCTACTTGCTTTGCCTTCACCTCGCTAAATACCCCTCCAAACCTCTTAACCATGCAGTTATCCTAATGTGTTTTAAATGTTGTAATTGTACCTGCCTCAATTAATTCCTCTGGCAGCTCATTCCATGAACACACCACCCTTTGCGAAAACATTGCCGGTCAGCTCCCTTTTAAATCTTTCCCCTCTCATCTTAAACCCATGCCCTCTGGGTTTTGATTTCCATATTCTGGGTGAAATACAGAGTCTGGTTGTTGACCTTATCTATCCTCCCCACTCGTGATTTTATACATCAGTCACCCCTCAGCCCATGTGCTAGGGAACAAAGACCCTGCATATAGCCTCTCCGTGTAGCTCAAACCCACTAAATCTAGCATCATACTCACATTTTTTTTTCAATCCTTACAGTTTAATGGCATCTTTCCTCTGCGCGAGGTGACCAGAATGGTACACAGTACTGTAAATGCGGACTTAGCCTGATTTAAGCTGCAATATGACATTCCAACTCCCACTCAACCTGACTGATAATGGCAATGTGCCACACAGTTTCACCACCCTGTCAACTCATGCCACAAGCAATTGTAGATAACCTCAACTGCCCAATATACCACCAATTTTAGTGTCTTCTACAAACTTAACCATGCCACCTATATTGACATCCAGATCATTAATACAAGTAACAAGCAAATGTGGAGCCAACCATAACCCCTGTAGTACACCATTCGTTACAGGCTCCAGCCTGAGAAACAAGCCTCTACCACCACCTTAAAGCCAATTTTGTATTTAATAGGCCAGCTTGCCCTGGATCCCATGTGATCCAATCTTCCAGACCAGCCTAACATTTGGTACCTTGTCAAAGAACTTGATAAAGTCCATTAAGCTAATTTCTACCACATTACCCTCAATATTCTTGGTCATCTCTTCAAAAGCAAGGCAATTTTCCCATGTACAAAACCATGATAACCATTGGCTTTACCAGTCCTTGGCTTTCCAGATGCACGTGTCCCAAAATCACTTCCAGCAACTTGCCATTATTGATGCAATGTTCACTGACAAGTAGTTCCCATGTTTCCATAAATAGAGGCCACCCTCCTAAATATTAGCCACCCTCCAATTTTCTGACACCTCATTCATGACTATTGATGATCTTCACCAGTGGCCTGACAATTTCTAGGATACATTTTGATCGGATTCCAGGAATTTATCTACCTCTAATGTGTTTTAAGACCTCCAGCACCTCCAAGAGTCATACAGCGTGGAACTAGGCCTTTTAACCCTACTTCCCCACACTGACCAACACGCCCCATCTACATTGGCCCCACCTGCCTGCAGTTGGCCCATATCTAAACCCATTCTATCAATGTACCCGTCTAAAGGTTTTAAAAATTGCGTTTCTTGAACACTTCTGTAATGTGGATTCTTCACACCGTTACTCGTACCTTTGAGCATCCAGGCATCCACCTCTTTCTCCATCGTAAATAAGAAATATTGAACACATCACTCATCTCCTGTGCCGCCACATATAGAAGACCCTGTTCTCTTTCTCATTACTCTTTTGTATTAATATCTCTTGGATTATTTTTTACCTCATCTACCAGAACCATCCAATGTTCCTCTTTCGCCCTTCTGATTTCTATCCCAAGTGTACCCTTCAAGGTATTCAATTACTTGAACCTAGTTGCCTATACTCTTATGCTGTCTACGCACTTAAAAACTCCTGCTTTAACATGCTCCAACCTGTGGTAAAGCACTTTGTTGATCATGGTGTTAAATAATTACATTACCATGGATTATTCAATGACAAATAACTTTAAGGATAGGCAAAAACTTGTTATACATCATTGTGACCAAGGCTTGTAAATTGTTAGTACATTTTAATCCCATTAATTCAAAGTATTTTTAGGTCAAAACTTTGTAATAGAAAGATTGAATGTCCTATGCAGACTTAAGCATTTCTAATTAGCCTATCAATTTTGATTTGTGTTCCTGTTTCCACCAGAACAATGTTTTTATTGAGGAATTATAGAAAAGACTGAATAGTGTATAATAGGCAATTAAACTATCAGAGACCATAAGTGTTTTTGCTTTCACACTTCAGCTTGCCACGGGAAAATACCAGTATACCAGCTGACAGCAAGAAATACAGGATAGGTTAAAACCCACAAAATTTTCGGACATATTACTCTCTAGTAATGGTTTTACCACTAATCCCTTAAATATGACCATTTCTAAATCCTCTGAGAAAGTTTGGATTGTCAATAAATGCAGCCTTTCCAATGTCAGTCAAGACAAAATTTAAAAACCTACCAACTGAACTGCAGTCATGTACTTTTTCCACCATAAATACTTCTGGTAATATTGTCCCAATGCAGATAAACCATAATATGAATACATGAAAACATGTACTATGCAGTTCACGAGAGCATGAAATGTTCCTAGACCACCTGTATTGGGCAAGGAGAAAGAAAAGGCAGATTTAGAAATAAATTGGATTGGTATTGTAAGAATACAGAGCTCATGAAAAGGTGTCACAAAATGCTGGAGTAATTCAGCAGGTCAGGCAGCATCTAGGAGCGAGGGTGACGTTTCGGGTGATGTTTCGGGTCGAGACCTTTCCTCAGACATGAAAAGGTGCATGCTGGTATTTGAATATGATTAGTAGTAGAAAATACTCAAAAAAAACACCAAACCTAATACCATCTTTTGCTTAAAAAATTAAGTCATATAAAACATTATGATCAATTTTTTCATCATAAAAGTGTTTAATGTGTAGATTATTTGTACGTAACAGTTTGTTATCTTTATTCACCCATCCACATTTGCTGATTATAGGTCCTGCAGTAATTTAATACTTCAGTATCACAGAACTAACTTTGAATTTAGCAACCACAGCAAGAGGCTTGCGCCACCCAATGGTATCATGCATAATAAAACTTTGCTGGAATCTGTACCTCCAAAGATGGCAAATCGTGCTTTAACTACAATAGATTAGTTGTTTCCAAAATGAATTGGAAAAATTTACAATTACGATCTTTAAAAAAAGACTATTTGTAACAATTAGTTTTCTGAATATAGACAAAATGTTGGAGTAACTCTGCAGGACAGGTAGCATCTCTGGAGAGAAAGAATGGGTGATGTTATGGGTCAAGACCCTTCTTCAGACAGTCAGGGGAGAGGGGAATAGAGATATGGAAGGGTAATGTGTGAAAATGACAGATCAAAGCAGATGTTGATTAAGGAAATGTAGAATGGCTCTCGCCAATATATAGTCCACACCTGGAACAGCAGATACAGTAGATGAGGTTGGAGGAGGTGCAAGTGAACGATATAGTTGAAATTGGAACCTTAGACCAAGCACAGGCTCGGCGATCGTTTTGCTGAATACCTCCGCTCAGTCACCCTAAACCTACCTAATCTCCCAGTTGCTAAACACTTTAACTCCCCCTCTCATTCCCACACTGACCTTTGTCCTCCTCCATTGTCAGAGGCTCAGCGCAAATTGGAGGAACAGCACCTCATATTTCATGGGCAGCTTACACCCCAGCAGTATTAACATTGAACTTCAAATAACCCTTGCTTTTCCTCTCTCCATCCTCCTTCTCCAACCAGTCTTACCACCTCCAACTGCATTTTATCTCCATTTGCTTTGTTGTTAACCTCTCCCAGCTAACAATGATCTATTCTACATTTTCCTTGAACTCTATTCCCTTCATCCTATTTTCACACCTTACACTTCCTTATCTCCCTCTCCCAACATCAGTCTGAAGGGTCTCGACACATTCTTTCTCTCCTGAGATGCTGCCTGTCCCACCGAGTTACTCCAGCATTTTATGTCTATCTTCAGTTTAAAACAGCATCTGCAGTTCCTTCCTAACAAATATAGTGACTGACTTATCATTTTAAAAACAATCATAGCTGATTGGTGAATTAAGCAACCCACTCAAATAATCAGAGTTCATCATCAATTTTACCTGGAGCAAATTTAACCCCAAACCACCAAGTGAAAGACATGATTGTATGGTGGTAGACATGAAGAAATGTCACTTGACCATTCTTCTTTCGAAGCACAAAGAAAACCTGTATGGGGAAAATCAGGAGAAATGTATTCACCACTAACGTTTTAAATCACCACAAAACACTGCTTTTGCAATTTGAAAAGGTATTTTATGAAAAAACAGGAATTCAAAGTCAAAATAAGAAACCTCAATACTTTTAATGCAAAGAAAATGTCAAGGAGTTTGGGCAGGTTCTAATTAGGCAGAAAGGTGTAGTAATTCAAGAAATTTTCACTCACTATTAACAGTTTCCACCATGTGAGGCATGAGCAGAGCTGTCAAAGATATAGCACAGAAACAAGTCTTTTGCCCTATAAAATCAATGCAAACCATCAACCACCCATTTATACCAATCTTACAATTATATTTTTCCTACATTACCATTCACTCTTCCACACTTGCCTGCACATCAGGAGAATGTCAGTGGCCAATTAACCGACCACCCCACATATTTTTGAAGTGTAGGAAGAAACAGGAGACTATAGAAAACCCACACCATTACAGGGAGAATGTGCTTGCTTTCAAGGTTAGCACCCAGGATCAGGACTGAATATCCTGGCACAGCCAAGCAGTGACACCACAAGCAACACTACTCAGCTATGGTTGCTGCTAAGCACAAGATTCAACAAGATGGTTGGCAGCTTTAAAAGAGGACAAATTCTTGATACAGTTAATAATTCAGAACTATTACCTTAAAACCTTGGCCTATTTTATGGACTACATGATGCCAAACCTTAACTTGGTTCAATGTAATAATATCCAAGACTAATAGTTAAAGGTTCATGTAGCAAATATCAGATGAAAAAAAACAGACTTCTGACCTCCTGTGTTACTTACAGTGTCCAATAATTCAATAAACTTGGAGAGGTAAAAAAGCCAACAAGTCCAGGCCATCTAAAATATGGTAGCACATTAAACACTTTAGTAAGAAATAAAACTTGTATTAATGCAGTTTAATTTGTCTATCTTTATTATCTACACATTAAAACACAGGCATAGAAGGATAGTATATGGAATTACAGATTGGTAGAAGGGTATTTTATGCTTGGCAATGGTAATGTGCTGGACTAGAACTTGTTCATCTAACAGGATTATATATTGTGGAAACCAACATCCCCATACATGGCAATAATTTAAATTCAGAAATTCATTAAAATTGGCTTTACGCATTTGCAATTTGCCTTTCATTGCCCCTCACCCTCCCTTTAAAGAGAGCATACTTGAAAGATTAAGGCATTTTCCATAATGCATACAAGTAGTAATATGGGAATAAAGTAGAGCACTGTCAGTGCCAAGCAAAGAGTACTCATTAATGGCAATTCCATATACCAGCACTTGGTCTGTAGTTTTCTGGCTTGGTGATTTAACATCCTCTGTCAACATATACAGTCTCAGATTCCCTCTAAACCTCAGTCCTTTCATTTAAACATTGTTGACACAGTAAATAAGATTTTTTCTTCACCAGAGCAATGTCCCTCGTGATTTTACATTTCTCTATTATTCAGCCCCTCTGCAGCCCTCTGTTCCAAGGAAAATTAACCCATCCTATCCAATCTCTCCCAACTATTCCGACCAAAAACACCTAATATTCTGTTGTCCACAAACGGAACAGTTCCTGCATTAAATCAAAATCATTGATGTACACAAACAGCAAGGGTCCCAGCACCAATCCTTATGGTACATCACAGGTCACACTTGCATTGCTCAGACTATACAATTACTGGTTCCAATAATACTAGTTAACTTTTCGGGCACAATTCATTGCAAATCCACATTCTTTTCTACTTGCTCCATTTCCATTGATCCCACACATTACACTAAACTGATCTACAACATGCTGTTCATATTACCTTCAGATTGAAAAAAGGATAGTTGAATATTTACATACCCTGAGGGCCTGTGGTGACCTAGAATAATCCACAATGTCACAACGAAATGAGTATCCTGTGGCCCAGCCAGACATAAGAAACTGGTGGTCAGGAAAGCAATACAATGTTAATAATTTTTTACATTAAAAAGAAAAGTGAACATTATTTTTATGTCTCAACTTAATTTTGTAATAAGAATCTCTGTAACAGTAATGCTTTTAACCCAAGCATATCAAAACAGACGGGTTTATATTCTCTAAAACCAACAAGTTTCCCCACACCAGGTATAAAATTAAATGATGATCTAGAGACAAAATTCCCTTAAATGAAATACTAGATGCTGACATTCTAGAATCCAAAGGCACCACATGAGGAACCTTTAAAGTATCACAGCTAAAATATCCACAGAGATGCTGCTCTGTAAACATCTTTAGGGAAGTTAAGTGATGGCTTTGCACATAACCCTTTATTAGAGTGGCTATTTGAGTTTTTTTGACTAAGGTGATGATGCTGAAACAAACTGTTTCTTTCTGTAGTTGTTCTCTTTTCTTATTAGATGAAAGCAGTTTGCAATTTGCTGCCACCCCCCCCCCCCCCCTCCCCTCCCCAGATGCTCTCATTTGTTTCCCCCGTTCAACTCCAATTCTAGATTTTGTGTACAGAGTACATATTTGTATTTCCATCAAATATGAAAAAGTGTATATTTCTGTAGAGAATGTCCATATAACATGCCATTTCAAACATTCTCGGTTTCATAGTATTTCTTTAATATTGTTTCATCCCAAACCAAATGAATACAAGCCACCTAAACTTTACAGTTGTACTTAATGAAAATGCAAATATGTAATCTCAGAATCCTGAACTGGAGTTGATGGGAGAAACAAATGAGAACTTCCTGGGAACAAAGGACAGCAAGTTGCAAATGCTTTTCACATAATGTGAAAGTGGAGTACAGGTCATCTCAGGGAGCTTGTTCTTGTGTATGGGAGTCCATACATTGGACATTCATAACCCAGGAATGGATTGTACTTTTACATCCATACAGCAATTAAATGCAAATTTCAAATAACTTTGGATCAACATTTACTATTAATTAAAAAAGTAGTTAAATTAGTCACAAAATACTCACTTCATAACACATGTACAGGGAAAAGATCACCATTGAAAAATTGTACACAATCATTACTTGCTTCAAGTTCAAAGGCTTCCTGTTCTCCATTAATCTTGGTCCAAATGTTGTGACAAAGTAGATATAAGCACCAAGGATGATTGTTTGTGGAAGGGGTGAAGACATTAGTAGCCAGTTTTCAACCCTGGGATCTACAAAATGAAAAAGAGAACCATATTAATTCAGATTTATTCATAAAATGCTGGAGTAACTCAGCAGGTCAGGCAGCATCTCGGGAGAGAAGGAATAGGTGACGTTTCGGGTCGAGACCCTTCTTCAGAGATGGCCTCCTAACTTGGCTCATCAATACTTGATTTCTAAAGGCTGTCTGGGGGGGGGGGGGGAGGGGGGAAATGTTGCTTTCAGCATTGGCCTCCTAAAGTTTAGCGAATTTAACATAAAGATGTCTATCTCCATTGATTAGCTTTCCCGATTTTCCAGTTGTTCAATTATTGAAACAAATAAGAGAGTTGTCCGACAATACCTGGATCACTTGATATCGATCTCCCTCCCTGATGAATGACTAACACCAAGGTTAGCAAAATGGCAAATTACAAAACAACTACCAACACCTTGTAAATTAAGCTTCAAGAATTCTTACACAATCAAGAAATAGTGTCACCTGGCTCTTTTTACATTTCACTCCACATCAATGTCACAATAGTACAAGACTACCAGAACAGATCCAATCTTAGGCAAATAACTGGTGGCAATTTTTTAATTTCAGAAGATGAAGGATAGATCTTTTAAAGATTTAAAAGGCAAAGAATTTCACAAACATGGACACAATGTATAAATATATAACAACATCTTAAACAATGCCACAGCTCTAATTCTCAATTCAACAAAGAGTCACCTGCATCTTTGAGCCATTCATCGTATAAAAGCACCGCTCTCGATGTCAGTTCTTGCAAAGACATTATCTGTTACGTTCAAGATTCCTCTTTAGTTCTACAAATAACATACAAAAGTTAGTTAATAATGCCCCTTTTGAGCAAAGTTGAAACAGGATAGGAGGAAACAGCATGGAAACAGGCCTTTCGGCCAACCGAGTACAGACCAGTGATCACCCCATGCACTACTGCAGATGCTGGTTTACATCGAAGATATAGAGAAAATGCTGGTGTAATTCAGCATTGCCAGGCAGCATCTCTGGAGAGAATTCTGAATAAGGGTCTTGACCGACCCGAACCATTACCCATTCCTTCTCTCCAGAGATGCTGCGTGCCCAGAGCATCACACTCCCTCCATTGGCTTGTCGTCTTCCCACAGTCCATTCAGACCAGACAGGATAGCCTTCGTTGTCCTCGCGCAGCGATGAGCCTTGGGCGCTCAACACCCTGTTGCCGGTTTGTGGTTTGTCCCTCCTCGGACCACTGTCGGTAGGTACTCGCCACTGCTGACCGGGAGCACCCCACAAGCCTTGCCGTTTCAGAGATGCTCTGACCCAGTCGTCTGGCCATAACAATTTGGCCCTTGTCAAACACATCCAACACATCAACTTCAAGAACTGACTGTTCACTTGCTGCCTAATATATCCCACCCCTTGACAGGTGCCATGGTAACAAGATAACCACTGTTATTCACTTCACATGTCAATGGTCATAATGTTTTGGCGCATTGGTGTATACACTGCAAATGGATAGATTGTAATTATGTATTGTCTTTCTGCTGACCGGTTAGCACGCAACAAAAGCTTTTCTCTGTACCTCAGTACATGTGACAATAAACTAAACTGAACTGAATGGATTCCTCTGGAATCAGAACCAAGAAATGTGGAGCAGTCAAATCATCAGCACAATGTATGCTTTAAGCAGCATTTGTGGTGTAATTTGATATTCAAAAGTCTTATAATGGATACAATAGGCTCTTCAAAAAGCTTTAATGGATCAATTTAAATACAAATTCCTCAACCTTTACAAATACAAGCCAACATGGCACATTTACTACGGTTACTTAAAACAAGTCTTTCCACATATTTGAATCTTAAAGTAGTTCAGGTTGAAATCCTTCACATTCCACACACAATCTCTCCCCCACAATAAACAATTGTTCTACACGGGTATACTACAAACTGAGGCTACCATAACTATGAGCTAAATGTACTGTGAGGGGGAAAAAGCTACAATTCCTCCAACATAGGTTTCATTTAACCTGAAGAGGGGCAAGCATTCCGTTGCAAATGTACAATTGACACTTAAAAATAAGCTTTCCAAAACACATTCATTCTCAGCACAACCATCAAATAGAAGTTAGAATCATCCACCAGGTGGCGTCAGCAATGGCTGCCTTGCCAACAGTCTGTCTTGTCCATTCCTTCTTTGTTTATAGTATGTGTTAAATGTTTGTTTTAGTGTTCTTTAGCTTGTTTTATGTGGGGGTGGGGGAATTGGGGAAGCTTTTTTTAAATCTCTTGTATCAATGGGGATGCGATTTTCTTTCCGTATCGTATCTCCGTCCGCACTGCGGCCTAACATCGAGGAGTTGGCGGCCTCTGGAGAATGACGGGAGCTTCAACCATGGGAGCCTGCAGATTTTATCATGGAGCTCGCAGTCTCATGTTGAAGACCAGCTTCGACCGCCCTTCGGGGGAATAAAGAGGAAGATTGGACTTTATTGCCTTCCATCAGTGAGGAATGTGGAGAATCCTCTGATGGATGTTTATGTTAACTTTTATGTTGTGTGTCTTGTTGCTTTTTTAGTATGGCTGTATGGTAATTCGAATATCACTGTACCTTAATTGGTACGATACAAGACCTTGAAGAACAAGCTTCCTTCAAGCCATCTCTGCCAGGTTACAATGAAATGCATTATTCAAGAACATGAAAACACCTTAGAATGTTCTTGTCTTGTCAATAATACTACATACCTTAAACTAAACCTAATCTCTTCCAAATTATACCATCCTATTTGCAGATGACTATGCTGTTTTTTTTGCACATTTTCAATGAACACTGACTCCATTCACTCATGGAATTCTATAATGCTCAAGTCTTATTTTGCTAAATCAAGATCAGCGTGTCCTTTGTGGCATGGGACCCACCAATGAGCAAAGTTCTGATCAGATTTCTGTAAAACAATCATTTGGTTGTTGATTCCCGACAGTTCAACTGCATCCATCAAGATACGGGTGAAATTCCTTTTTTTCCCCCTTTTTTATTATTTTATAGAGCTTCACAAAAATACAAATGAGAATTAATTTTACAATTATGCACAGTACAAGGGGAAGAAAAGAAAAGACAAAACAAAAAGTTATATGGTTTGATTGACAGTTTGGGTAGTAGGTAGGTTGCACCATATCACATTTACAATTACAATTACACTGGATGCCAAACATTGCCATACATGGCCACAAACAGGAAATACATTGAAACGTGACATATCAACCAATAGTCCCTGAAGCTGCCCTTCTTGCCATAAAATCTATATGTGGTTGCCATATTTTTTTTAAAGTCCGACTCTTACATCTTATGTTGTAATAGATTTTATCTAATGGGATGTAGCTAGAGATTTCATTTAACCAATGCAATACTGTATGGGGGTAATCAGATTTCCAGTGGATTGTAATACACTTCCTTGCAGCGATCAAAGGTCAATATATTTTTTATGACATTCATCAAGGGTCCATATTACCTGTGCCAAGAAGGCACAAGCAAGCAGATTTTGTGATATGCATATCTAAACAGTGTTATAATATCAATTACAGAATTCCAAAATGTTGACAGCAAATCACAGGACCAAAACATGTGATAAAAGTTCCCTTTTTGTTTTTTGCAATGCCGACACAGAAAGGACATTTCATTATATAAGAAAATAACTGCAGATGCTGGTACAAATCGAAGGTATTTATTCACAAAATGTTGGAGTAACTCAGCAGGTCAGGCAGCATCTCGGGAGAGAAGGAATGGGTGACGTTTCGGGTCGAGACCCTTCTTCAAGGTGGAGATCCTTCTCCACCTATATCCTTCCTTTGTCACGCCCCCCTGACATCAGTCTGAAGGGTCTCGACCCGACCTGCTGAGTTACTCCAGCATTTTGTGAATAAGGACATTTCATTGTTCATTTTATGAAGTTTTTCAGGTGTGTAATAAGTTCTATGTAGAGTTTAAAAAGAAAGTTTGTGCCTCATGTTGTAAGAACATTTATGAGCATTAAGGCAAAAAAAAAGACCAGTCCTCTTTGCTTATCTCCATATCTAAATCCTTTTCCCATTTACATCTAGTAACCTCTGCTTGTAGACAAGCATTCCAACAGGGATTTATATACTTTAGAAATACATTGCCTAATCTGTTGCTACATCTAATTAAGGAATGGATAATTGTCAAAAAGCAAGTGTTGCATATTAAATTCTATTCCATCAATTCCTCGCCTTCCATCAAGGGATGGAATGTGCTAATGAAGTCAAACTATTGATTGCAATATATTCAAGAATTGATCAGCAATTCAATTTTCCAAATTATTCAATAGAAATATTAATCAGGATCTATACATCCTGGAAATACTACTCTGGTAATCTTGCTAATTGGCAAATTCTGAGAGAATCACAAAAGATTTGCTTCATCAACATTACAATTTAGATAAGTACATTTTCCTCTCCACATATATTTTCCTTCACCATGTCAATAATTAACATTAGGAATTTAACTTATTAATTTAAATACGATTTAAATTATATTCACTATCAAAAATATCAGGTAATATTGTAAACTCATTTCTCAAATACATTCAATTTTGTTTTGATGATGAAATGGCATTGCATTTAAATATGCAAACTGCAGAAAGTATACAATAGCAGCAAAGCAAATAGGTTTGCCAAAGAGAGACATAATAAAAAGATCAGTGATCAACCTCCTCAACATCAACAAAAAGCTAATTTTCAACTTCAGAAAGGGGAGTCAGGAGACCAAACACCAGCTTTTAGGTGAAATGGTGATAGAGAGTTAGCAAATTCAAATTCCTGGGTGTTCATATTTCACATGAAATATCTTGATCCCAGCATGGAGTTATAATCAAAGATGGTGGGCTAGGGTGCCTTAGAAGTAGAGAGATTCAGCATGTCACTGAATACCCTTCAGATGCTACAAGAAACATCTACGGATGCACTATAGAAAGTATCCTTGGATACATTCCTTATCATGGCCTAGGATGGCAACTCCAATGCATAGATCGACAAGAGGTGACAGTAGTGGACTCAACCCAGTTAACCATAGGCACTACACGAGGTCCTACCTCAGTAGCAGAACACCATGGACAGCCACTTGCATTATAGAAACATAGAAAATAGGTACAGGAGGAGGCCATTTGGCCCTTTGAGCTAGCACCACCATTCATTGTGATAATGGCTGATCATCCACAATCAGTAACCCAAGCCTGCCTTCTCCCTATGTACCTTGATTCCGCTAGCCCCAAAAGCTCTAACTCTTTTAAATTCATCCAGTGAATTGGCCTCGACTGCCTTCTGTGGCAGAAAATTCCACAAATTCACAACTCTCTGGGTGAAAAGTCTTCTCATCTCAGTTTTCTCATCCCTGGTTCTGGACTCTCCAACATTGGGAACATTTTTCCTACATCTAGCTTGTCCAGTCTTTATAATTTTATACGTTTCTATAAGATCCCCTCTCACCCTTCTAAATTCCAGTGAATACAAGCACAGCCTTTCCAATCTTTCCTCATATGACAGTCTTGCCAAACCGGGGATTAACCTCGTGAACCTACGCTGCACTGCCTCAATAGCAAGGATGTCCTTCCTCAAATTAGGAGACCAAAACTGCACACAATACTCCAGATGTGGTCTCACCAGGGCCCTGTACAAATGCAGAAGGACTCCTTTACTCAAATCCCCTCTTTCTTCACTGCCTGCATGTTTACTTTCATGACTGGTGTACAAGGACACACAGGTCTCGTTGCACTGTACAAGGACACCCAGGTCTAGTTGCACTGTTATCATACTTGTTTTCAAGTTGTCCTTTTGTTTATGGTCCTGGAGAATGTATAATTTATTATAATCTGTTTTTTTTGCATTTTGTCCAAGTTGTGGTACTGCTGTAAGCAAGATTTTCATTGTACTTATGCATATGCCAATAAAGTCAACTTGCTTTGATTCATGTTGGCTGCACCCCAGGCCATTGAATAGTCAGAAGAAAGATTTTGTCTGTTAATCTTTAAATGTGAGATCTGTCAAAGGAGCAAGACTGAATTGTGATCAAATGTCAAAAGAAAACAATGTAAACAAATACACCAAGTAACTAATATCAGAATGTAGAACACATTAATCATTCCAGATAAAATTAACTGAAAATTTAGATGGAGACAGACCATATTAGACAAGTTTCCAAGCTAGACTAAATCCTGCACCAAATAAAATGGAAATCTGGGACCAAAGTAACTACATGGTAATAACTTTAAAGGGTGACAAATTCATAAGATGGTTCCTCAGGTACTACGAAGAGAGCAGATCACAAAGAATGAGACAAGAGATAGTAGATGCTGGAATCCTGAGACTTTGCTGGAACCAGTTCCTCTTGCATTCTGCAGCTCAAGTAAGTGCCCATCCCTTAGAAGTGAATAAACAGGAAACTATTGGGCAAATTCTAAATATTTAGTGTAAGAAGGAACAGTTGGAGTAACTCAGCGAGACAGGCAGCATCTCTGGAGAGGAATGGCTGACGTTTTGGATCAAGACTCTTCTTCAGACTGGTCTTGACCTAAAACGTCACCCATTCCTTTTCTCCAGGGATGCTGCCTGGCCAACTGAGTTACTCCAGCTTGGTGTCTAAATATTTAATATTCTTGTCATGGTAGAAGTAGTCATCCAATGTACAGTAGCCAAATTACAGCTGATGCAAAGATGAGTTACTAAGTTGTGCAGAGGCCAAGGGCCTGTAATGGATACAGATAGGCCAAATCGCAAAAAAACAGACATTGGAGTATAAAGTGGAAAAATTCAAAGTTATCTGCTTTAGATCATGCCATCTATGGCATTTGGTGCGTGTCCTCCTTTATATTGGAGATTAATCATTGACCAGGTAACGGTTTTGCTGAACACGCACTCAGTCCACCAAGGCCTGCTGGACCTTCTGGTTTTGAATGAATGAATAAGTTTATTGGCTAAGTATGTACACATACAAGGAATGTGCCTTGGTGCTCCGCTCGCAAGTAACAACACAAACATACAGTAAACAATTAAGAATAAAGCATAAAACATTGAAACATTAAGAATGCAACTTTACAGTTTAAACATGAGTAGAGCCACTACTCGTGGAATAAAATTGTTTTTATGTCTGGCTGTGGCTGCTTTGACAGTCCGGAGTCGCCTTACAGAGGGAAGTGCTTCAAAGAGTTCGTGGCCAGGGTGAGAGGGATCAGAGATGATCTTCTGCTCGCTTCCTGGCCCTTGCAGTGTACATTTCATCAATGGGGGGGTAGGTTGCAGCCAACAACCTTCTCAGCTGATCGAACGATTCGTTGCAGCCTCTGGATGTCGTACTTGGTGGCTGAGTCAAACCAGACCATGGAGATAGTGAGGACAGACTATGATGGGGGTATAGAATTGGACCATCATTGCCTGTGGCAGATTGTGTTTCCTCAGCTGCCGCAGGAAGTACATCCTCTGGAGGGGGTTTCCTCTTGTAGCTGGTGATTTGTTTTAAGTCCTTCCAAACTGAAGAGTCCTTAGCTGAGAACTTGCTCCTCAGCGTACTTTCCTTGGCAGCTCCAATTCCTCTTCTCAGCTTGTACTTGGCCTGCCTGTAGAGGTCTGCACCCCACTCCTGTAGGCCTCATCTTTGGAATGGCGGAGCGGTCCCAATTCTGCTGTGAATCTGGCCGGGCTTGTCGTTTTTGAACCAGATCTGGGTCTGTGGGAATGCAACTGTCCTCGTGAAAGCTGACACAGTGTCTGAGTACTCAGAGGCTTGTGGTTGCTTCCCTGAACACATTCCAATCAGTGCAGTCAAAGCAGGACTGTAGTTTTTCAATGCCCTCACTTGTCCACCTGTTCGTTGTTCTGATCACAAGCTTATCAGATTTTAGTTTCTGCCCGTAGGTCGGAATAAGGTGAACTAAACAGTGATCAGAGAGACCCAGACCCCCAACTTTATATTTCAATCTTCCCTCAACCTTTTACCTCCTTTTCATCTCCAGCCTTTTTCAACTCATCTGCCAATCAAAATTCATCCCCCGTATCCACCTACAACTTGCCAGGCTTTGTCCCGCCCCCACTCTTCTTCCCCCTGCCCCCCCCCCCCCCCCCCCCCCAGTTCCTTCAGAGTTCATTCAGCACTGTGTTTTGCTCAAGATTCCAGCATCTGTAGTTCCTTGATGTAGAAAGGTAAATGAACTGTTGATCTTGATTGCAAGGGCTATGGCGTATCCAAACAGGGAAGCTTGGATACATCTTGACAGGATGTTGGTTACACCATACCCGAAGTACTTACTACAGCTTTGGTTGACACGTTTGAGGAAGCTTCCACCTACATTGGTAGCATTTCAGAAAAAAGGTCTAGTAGGAAGATTCCTCTGATCAAATAATTGATTTATGAAGAAAGTAGCACAATTGGGCCTGCAGTCACCGCATTGAAACATAACAAATTCTGAAGTGGATTGGCAAGGTGGATGCCAAGTGCACGCTTCTTCCCACTCATGTTCTCCAGACCGAGCAACATACAATTTACCAATTTTCCAGCATGGTTACATTCTTCCATAGCATGGCAAGCAGAACAGTACAAAAGTGCAGTGTGTAGGAAAGAACTGCAGATGCTGGTTTAAATCAAAGGTAGACACAAAATGCTGGAGTAACTCTGCTGGACAGGCAGCATCTCTGGAGAGAAGGAATACACATGTACAGTCTTTGACAATGCCTTGGCGAGACAGAGATGATGTCCCAACTCTCCTATTCAATGCCCCAACCAATGAAGTGCACTAAACACTTTCTTCAACATCCTGTTTATCTGTGAAGCAACTTTCAGAAAACTATGTGGATCCTTCTGTTCACCTCTAACAAGCTGCCATTCACTGTCTACATCCTGGCCTGGTTTAACACCAAAATATCTAATTTCACACCTGTCGGAGTTAAATTCCATCTGTCATTACTTTGCCCACTTGATTTACATCCTGTTGGAACTTGGACAAATTTCTTCACTGTCCACTATACCACAGACTTGTGTAATTTGCAAACTTAGCAATCATGCCTCCATTCTCATCCAAATCATGTATGCTAACCGGGGACCCAACACCAATCCCTGTGGCACACCACTGCTCAGACCTCCGATTTGATTAACAACTCTCCACTACCATCCTGCAAGCCAATTTTGTATCCAATTAGCTAGCTCACCCCAGAACACTCATGCACCATCCTTCTGGATCAATTACCAGGCAACACCTTGTCAAAGGTCTTACTAATGTCCACAAATCTTTGCTCTACCCATTGTAAATGTGGCTTGATTGTACTCGTGTATACAATAATTTGATAGCATGCAAAAAATGTTTCCCACTGTATCTCAGTACATGTGACAATAATACACCAAACCAATTTGTGAACCCAGGAAGCACCCCTTGATAGTTCACAGCAATAGCTGAAAAAAACTACCAGCTAGGATGCAGGACCAAGCCCCACATCTGAGTGCCACTTGCCATTGGCAACCCAACACCAGGTCTCAACGCAGATTCTCCACATCAAGCCATGGGCAATTTCTCATTATAGGAGCAGAGGACAGGATTTTAAAACCAAAGTTATATACACAGCTAAAAAGATTAAGTATGAATAGAAAGAGGAATAGGAAATCAGTGCAAAGTTTTGCAAATGCTGCAATGAAATGTATGGCTAGGAAGAGGAACCAGGATATCAGTACATACTGCCATTTTGAATTTGATTTACTGCAAGTCATGGGCGTGTGCACAAGGATACAATTACACAACTATTTACATATCCAAAAGGCAGATAAACATACATGGTTAACAAACAGTGTTGGAGGAACTCTGCAGCTCAGACAGCATCCAAGGAGGGAATGGAGAAGTGACATTTTGGGTCAAGACACTTCTTCAGACCAAGTGGCTCAGTCCAAAGAAGGATCCCGACCTGAAAATGTCCACCAAAAGCCCAGAAGACTTATAAATATATTAGCTAGATGTTGTGTAGCTCATAAATGTGAAATGTTAGATTTGTTTTAGGATAACACATCAAATTAACGCACCTTTCTTTAAAAAACTTAGTTCCTTTTCAAATCATGTCAATCCAGAAAGCACAGCACCAGGCTGGCATAGCTTAATGGTTTGCATGTTCTCCTGTAACCACACGAGTTTCTCCCATGTGCTCTCATTTTATCTCAACATAAATAATCTTAGTCCTCCACCCCCCCCCCCCAACCCCCACCGGAAGACAAGGGTCTGAAGAGTCTCTACCTGAAACGTCACCCATTCCCATTCCTTCTATCCAGAGATGCTGCCTGAGCTACTCCAGCATTGTGTCTATCTTTGGTTTAAACCAGCATCTGCAGCTCCTTCCTGCACAGACAAGTCTAAAGGTGGAATAAATAGGTTTACATTGAGAAGGGGGTGGGATGATTTAAAAAGGTACCAAAGGGGGCAACTTTTTCAACACAGAGGGTGATGAGAGTACATGGAATAAGTTGCCTCAGGAATCATGAGAGGCAGGTAAGACTATGACTATGGATAACTCCATTTGATACAAAGGCTTGGAGGGATATGGTTCAGGCACAAATAGTTCTAGCTCATTTAAGCAACGGTCGGCATGGGCTAGTTGGGCCAAAGGGACCTTTTCCATTGTCAAAAGCTCTATGACTTTAACTCAAGAGAAAGTAAGCAAGTGTAGGCCCCTCAAGTTGTACCACTATTTAATACTACCAGGGGCTGATCCATCCCCCACTGTCAGTTCCTCATGACCCTCAAATCCATAATCTTTATACATCTGCATCTTAATATCTTAATATCTAATGGACATCAGCACTTAGGCTACAGAGAGAGGTTGAACAGGTTGGGTCTTTATTCTTTGGAGCGTAGAAGGTTGAGGGGGGACTTGATAGAGGTTTTTAAAATTTTGAGAGGGACGGACAGAGTTGACGTGGGTAGGCTTTTCCCTTTGAGAGTGGGGAAGATTCCAACAAGGGGACATAGCTTCAGAATTGAGGGACAAAAGTTTAGGGGTAACACGAGGTCCTTCTACAGTTGTACCGGGCCCTGGTGAGACCGCACCTGGAGTACTGTGTGCAGTTTTGGTCTCCAAATTTGAGGAAGGATATTCTTGCTATGGAGGGCGTGCAGCGTAGGTTCACTAGGTTAATTCCCGGAATGGCGGGACTGTCGTATGTTGAAAGGCTGGAGCGATTGGGCTTGTATACACTGGAATTTAGAAGGATGAGGGGGGATCTTATTGAAACATATAAGATAATTAGGGGATTGGACACATTAGAGGCAGATAACATGTTCCCAATGTTGGGGGAGTCCAGAACAAGGGGCCACAGTTTAAGAATAAGGGGTAGGCCATTTAGAACGGAGATGAGGAAGAACTTTTTCAGTCAGAGAGTGGTGAAGGTGTGGAATTCTCTGCCTCAGAAGGCAGTGGAGGCCAGTTCGTTGGATGCTTTCAAGAGAGAGCTGGATAGAGCTCTTAAGGATAGCGGAGTGAGGGGGTATGGGGAGAAGGCAGGAACGGGGTACTGATTGAGAGTGATCAGCCATGATCGCATTGAATGGCGGTGCTGGCTCGAAGGGCTGAATGGCCTACTCCTGCACCTATTGTCTATTGTCTATTGTCTATTGTCTACTCAGAGGGTGGTGGCTGTATGGAATGGGCTTCCGGTGGAAGTGGTGGAGGCTGGCTCGATTTTATTATTTAAGAGTAAATTGGATAGGTATATGGATAAGAGGGGATTAGAGGGTTATGGTCTGAGTGCAGGTAGATGAGACTAGGTCAGGGAGAGTGGTCGGCGTGGACTGGTAGGGCCGGACAGGCCTGTTTCCATGCTGTAGTTGTTATATGGTTATATGGTTCAGCTTCCATCACCATTGGGGCAGCAGATTTCAGAAAATTATTACTATCCAAGATAAAATTTCAACACACCCCAGTTTTTAAGGACCAGCTCCGTATTTTGTAGCTATGTCCCCAGTTCATGGTTCTCACACCTTTTAAAACATCTATCCTGTCAAGCCCCCTCATTCTTCCAAACTCCAAAGAATACAGATCTAAATGCTTGACTTCTTTCAATAAGAAAAGCCACTCATTTGAGGAATTAGCCTCTAAATCTCTTTAGGACTGGTCATCTTTTTATTTAAAAACTGCAGTATTCCAGCTATGGAATCAACAACACTGACAATTGCAAGTAAACCTCCCTATTCTGCAACTCCAATCCCTTTGCAATAAGGTCAACAAGCCGTCTGCCTTGTAACTATGTTGGACCTGGCTGCTAAATTTGTGGCTCATGCATCTCTCCTCCTCATAATCCACTTTGATTCTTCTTATTGAACACTTCCCCACATTCATCTATGTTTGCCAGATTTTCACCCAATCTACATTCTGTTACAGATCACAGTGACCTTACCACAAATGCTCTTCCATCTACTTGTGCAGTTAGAAAATTTGGAAACGTTAGATTTAATTTCCTCCTCCAGGTTCTTAATGTAAACTGGAATTGAGAGCGATGCATCAGCCTCTGGGATATTCTATTTGGTGCATTCCTCCAGCCTGAAAGACCTATATTCCAATTCATTATTTTTTGCATGGCAGCCAGTTTAATCCCTGCTAACATTTGAGGAGGAGCCAGCGCTGCCGTCGCAGCTGCGGCTTGCCTGCAGTCCGTCTGTCTTTTGTGTTTTTTGTTGTTTTTGTATGAATTGTAGTTTTAATATGGTGTAGTGTTTGTATGTTATGTGGGGGGGAGGGGGTGGGAGGGAACGGGAACTGTAAAAAATTATCTCTCCCGAACGGAGACACGAACTTGTTTCTGTGTCGTGTCTCCGTTCCCGTTGCGGCCTACCATCGGCCATGCACCTGGGACCACCTGGGGCTCTGGTTCGCAGAGCCCGCGGCCCGGACTCACCACCTGCGGCGCTGGCTTGGGTCGGCCCGCCGCGGACCTTTCACCGTCCGGCGCGGCCTGGAATAGGCCGCGGACCTTTCACCGTCCGGCGCGGCGCTCCAATGTCGGGAGCCCCGACCGCCCCGACGTGGCAACGACAACAGCCTGACCTCGGGAGAAGACGGCAGGGAAGAGAATAGACATTTTTGGCCTTCCATCACAGTGAGAAGGGACTGGAGGAGACTCACTGTGATGGATGTTTCTTTTGTTTGGTGTTAGTGTATGATTGTATGTGTTATTGCATTTCTATTGATTATTCTTATTGGTCTTAGTGTTTCAACTGCGGGTAATGTTTCATTTCACATACACATTTATGTGTATGTGACAAATAAACGACTATTGACTATTGATTTCCTCCCAAACCTTGGTCTCTTAATTTATACACTAGGCTCTTGAGGCACCTTGTCAAATGTCTTTTGGAAATCCAAATCACTACATCAACAGGTGTTGCTCTAGTAACTCTCCCTGTTAGATCCTCAAAGAATGAATACAATTGCCAAACATGACTAGCCTCTTATAAAATCATATAGGGGCGTGGCTGTGTTCTGCAGCTGCGGCTCACCGGCAGTCTCTCTGTCTTTTTTTTTGTTTTTTGTCTATTGTCATCATTTAATGTACGTTTTGTTCTATTTTTAACTCTGTGTATGTGGGGGGGTGGTGGGGGGGTTGGGGGAAACCTTTTTTCAAATCTCTTCCTCAACGGAGATGCGACCTTTACCGTGTCGTATCTCCGTTCGCGCTACGGCCTAACACCGTGGAGTCGGCGGCCTCCAGCTGGGATCGACCTTGAAGACTCCGGTCGCAGGGCCTGGACTTACCATCTCGGAGGCTTCGGCCGTGGGCCCTGCAGACCGCAACATTGGGAGCTCGCAGGTCCCTGGCTGGCGACCGGTTTTTGGGAGCTCCAGCCGTAGCAGCTTCGACCGCCCCGAAGCGCGAGGTACGATCGACCCGCCCTCAGGCCCTTCATCGCCCTGCGTGGCTCGGCCGCAGCACTTTCCATCGCCCGGTGGGGGCTCAGGACTTTCATCGGCCTGCTCGGCTCGGCCCTGGGACTTTCCATCGCCCAGTGGGGGCTCAGGACCTTCATCGGCCTGCTCGGCTCGGCCCTGGGACTTTCCATCGCCCGGTGGGGGCTTCAAAAAGTTGGGAGCCTCGATCACCTCGTGGCACCACGGGAGAAGAATGAGGAGGAGATAAGACTTTTCTTTGCCTTCCATCACAGTGAGGGTGTGCCTAGAGCAATCACTGTGATGGCTGTTTGTGTAAAAATTGTATCTGTGTGTCCTGTGCTTTTTGTTGTCTACTGCCGGACCCTGACGTGAGAGGACGCTGGCGTTGTTTATTCGCCGCTTTTCCGTTAGGATAGTTTGTCTGTTTGTTTTTATGTTGATTGTTTTTGTAAAGCGCTTTGAGCACCCGATAAGGCGCTATATAAAATAAATGATTATTATTATTATTATTATATATTCAGCTCTGCTAAATAATTAATTATTTCCACTTTGATCATTACTTTAGTATCCATTTAACAATGGATGTTAAATTAACTGGCCTGTTATTCACATATCTTTTGCCTTCCACTATGGAACAAGGAATCACAATGATTGTTTCCAATCTTCTAGTAACATTGATATATAGTGAGTTTTGAAAAATTTAATCAATGGGCCCCATTATCTCAGCAGCCACCTCCTCCAAAACCCATGGGTGTAATCCATCAGGACCCAGCAATTGGCCACCTTTAAACACCAAGTCTCTCTTATACTTACCCCGTGACTTGTTTTTTAAAAACATGTTACTCCTTGTTATTTGAAATTAGCCTGTCTGTTATCAGAGGGATATTTGCAACATCATCCATGAAGATAAAAGTTGAAAAACCATTGATTAAACATCTGCCATTTGTTTCATATTATTAATTCAGCCTTAATTGCTAAAGGCTCAGCACCTACTTTTGCTGCCTGCTTCCAATTTGCATTTTGATCATATCTCATAGATGCGCAGAGTTGACAAGTTAAATTGGCCACCTGCAATCTCATCTATTTTATTCGTTGTTCCAGATGTCAACTTCTGTACATCGGCGAGACCAAGTGCAGGCTCAGCGATCGTTTCGCTCAACATCTCCGCTCAGTCCGCCTCTACCAATATGATCTCCGGGTGGTTCAGCACTTCAACTCCCCCTCCCATTCCCAATATGACCTTTCTGTCCTGGGCCTCCTCCATTGTCAGAGTGAAACGCAGCGCAAATTGGAGGAACAGCACCTCATATTTCGCTTGGGTAGTTTACACCCCAGCGGTATGAACATTGACTTCTCTAACTTCATGTAGTCACTGTTTTCCCTCTCTATCCCCTCCCCTTTTCAGTTCTCCCACTAGTCTTCCTGTCTCCTACTACATCCTATCTTTGTCCCACCCCTCCCCGACATCAGTCTGAAGAAGGGTCTCGACCCGAAATATCACCCATTCCTTCTCTCCCGATATGCTGCCTGACCTGCTGAGTTACTCCAGCTTTTTGTGTCTATCTTCAATTTAAACCAGCATCTGTTTTTTCCTACATAGCCTTTAGATGGGTGGTAAAACCAGTTTTCTTTGGCAGAGATGATTAATGGAAATGAAGGTGAACCGCTAATTAGTGATTTGGGAGAATTGGTTGCATTACTGATTAGGAAGAAAATCACAGTTGCATTTGAAGGATTCATCCAGCAAGTTGAAATCAGGAATCAGCAAGGTGCAATCATGATGAAGGGGGCAATGCAATAAGCCTTCCAATAACCACTGTGGTCTTGTGCATGGGGAGATCTTGTCTCACAAATTTGAGTTTGTATGACGAAGTGACAAAGATGATTAACAAGGGTAAAACAGCGGATGCTTTCCACATGGACTTCAGTAAAGTATTTGACCAGATCCCTTGTGATAGGCTGATCCAGAAGATGAAGTCACTTATGATGTATTGGGTAAATTGGATGCAAAATTGGCTTGATCATAGAAGAACTTCTGGGTTGAGAATTGGCTAATGGAGTTTAATACAGACCAGTGTGAAGCATTGCATTTTGGGGCATTAAATACAAGATAGTGCAGTATACACCGAACTTAAGAGAAAATAAGGAGAAACTGCTGATGTTGGTTTATACCAAAGATAGACAAAGTGATGGGATAACTCTGTGGATCATGGTATGTAGGTCCACAGCTACCAACAGTAGCAACACGTAGATAAGGTGGCAAAAAGGCAGAAAGCCTTCATTGGTCAGGATATAGTGTTTAAACAAACAGGAGGTGATGTGGCAACAGCATAAAAATTGTCATCCACATTTGATGTTGAGATGCAGTCTCCACATTACAGAAAGGGTTGGGAGGCTTTGTGGAGGCAGACGAGTTTCACTAAGGTTATAAAGAAAATAAAACTGCTGGCAGTCAAACCAAACCTGTGACAGCCAAGGAATGGTCAATGTTTCAGGTCAAGACCCTGCATCAGACAGTGGAGATGATTGACGGGTACCCGATTAGTAAGGGTGCCAAAGTATACATAAAAAACAGAAGGTTAAAATGGAAAGATTGATAAGTCATGATTGAATGGCAGCACAGACATGATTGACTGAGCGGACTAATTTTGCTCTGAAGACTTCTGAACATAGTGCCCTCCATAATATTTGGGACAGAGACCCATCATCTATTTATTTGCCTCTGTACTCCACAAAAAAAAAAATCACATGTGGTTAAAGTGCACATTGTCAGATTTTAATAAAGGCCATTTTTATACATTTTGGTTTCACCACGTAGAAATTACAGCTGTGTTTTTATACATAGTCCCCCCCCATTTTCAGGCACCATAATGTTTGGGATACAAATGTAAATGAAAGTATTCATTTTCATATTTTGTTGCATATCCTTTGCATGCAATGATTCTTGAAGTCTGTGATTCATGGACATCACCAGTTGCTGGGTGTCTTCTCTGGTGATGCTCTGCCAGGCCTGTATTGCAGCCATCTTTAGCTTATGTTTGTTTTAGGGGCTAGTCCATTTAGCATAAAAGGCATTCTCAATTGTGTTCAGATCAGGTGATTGACTGGCCACTCAAGAATTGACCATTTTTTAGCTTTGAAAAACCCCTTTGTTGCTTTAGCGGGATGTTTGGGATGATTGTCTTGGGATGAATGAACCGCCAGCCAATGAGCTTTGAGGCATTTGTGTGAACTTGAGCAGATAGCATATGTCTATACACTTCAAAATTCATTATGCTACTACCATCAGCAATTGTATCATCAATGACAATAAGTGACGCACTGCCTTCAGAAGTCATACATGCCCAGGCCATAACACCCCCACCACTGTTTCACAGATGAGGTGGTATGCTTTGGATCTTGGGCAGTTCCTTCTCTCCTCCATACTTTGCTCTTGCCATCACTCTGATATAAGTTAATCTTCATCTCATCTGTCCACAAGACCTTTTTCCAGAACTGTGGTTGCTCTTTTAAGTACTTCTTAGCAAACTGTAACCTGGCCATCCTATTTTTGTGGCTAACCAGTGGTTTGCATCTTGCAGTGTAGCCTCTGTATTTCTGTTCATGAAGTCTTCTGTGGACAGTGATCGTTGACAAATCCACACCCGACTCCTTAAGAGTGTTCCTGATCTGTTAGACAGGTGTTTGGGGATTTTTCTTTATGAGAGAGAATTCTTCTGTCATCCTGGGGAGGTCTTGCTTGGCCTGCCAGTCCCTTTATGATTAAGCTTACTAGTGCGAAGGTAACACAAAATGCTGGAGTAACTCAGCGGGTCAGGCAGCATCTCTGGAGAGAAGGAATGGGTGACGTTTCGGGTGGAGACCCTTCGTCAGACTGATGTCGGGGGGGGGGGGGGCAGGACAAAGAAAGGATATAGGTAGAGAGAGGAAGACAGTGGGAGAACTGGGAAGGGGAGGGGAAGAGAGGGACAGAGGAACTATCTAAAGTTAGAGAAGTCAATGTTCATACTGCTGGGCTGCAAGCTGCCCAAGCGAAATATGAGGTGCTGTTCCTCCAATTTTTGTTGGGCCTCACTATGAATACATTCAAGAGAGAGCGAGATAGAGCTCTTAAGGATAGCGGAGTCAGGGGGTATGGGGAGAAGGCAGGGACGGGGTACTGATTGAGAATGATCAGCCATGATCACATTGAATGGGGGTGCTGGCTCAAAGGGCCGAATGGCCTTCTCCTGCACCTATTTTCTATTGTCTATGACATTGGAGGAGGCCCATGACAGAAAGGTCAGACTGGGAGTGGGAGGGGAGTTGAAGCAGCCACCGGGAGATCAGGTTAGTTAAGGCGGACTGAGTGAAGGTGTTGAGCGAAACGATTGCCGAGCCTGCATTTGGTCTCGCCAATGTAGAGAAATTGACATCTGGAACAGCGGATGCAATAGATGAGGTTGGAGGAGGTGCAGGTGAACCTCTGCCTCACCTGGAAAGACTGTTTGGATCCTTGGATGGAGTCAAGGGGGGAGGTAAAGGGACAGGTATTGCATCTCCAGCGGTTGCTGGGGAAAGTGCCCGGGGATGGGGTGGTTTGGGTAGGAAGGGACGAGTGGACCAGGGAGTTACGGAGGGAATGGTCTCTGCGGAACGCAGAAAGGGGAGGAGATGGGAAGATGTGGCCAGTAGTGGGATCCCGTTGGAGGTGACAGAAATGTTGAATACGTTGGCTGATGGGGTGGAAGGCGAGGTCAAGGGAGACTATGTCCTTGTTACAAATGGGGGGTGGGGGAGCAAGAGCGGACCTGCGGGATATAGAGGAGGCCCTAGTGAGAGCCTCATCTGTAATGGAGGGGAAGCCCCGTTTCCTAAAGAATTAGGACATCTCTGATGCCCTAGTGTGAAACACCTCATCCTGGGCGCAGATGCGGCATAGACGGAGGAATTGGGAGTTGGGGATAGACTTTTTGCTGGAGACAGGGTGGGAAGAAATGTAGTCCAGAAAGCTGTGGGAGTCAGTGGGTTTGTAGTAGATGTTGGTCACTAGTCTGTCTCCTGTGATGGAGATGGTGAGATCCAGAAACGGTAGGGAGATGTCAGAGATGGTCCAAGTATATTAGTCATGGTCCAAGGATAAGTAGGAGGAGGTGTCAGAGTTGTTGTCTGGCCCAAACAAACATCTTTGTCCTGTCCCCCCCCCCCCCCCCCGACATCAGTCTGAAGAAGGGTCTCGACCCGAAACGTCACCCATTCCTTCCCTCCAGAGATGCTGCCTGGCCGCTGAGTTACTCCAGCATTTTGTGATACCTTCGATTTGTACCAGCATCTGCAGTTATTTTGCTACACAAGCTTACTAGTGCTCTCTTTCTTCTTCATGATGTTCCAAACAGTTGATTTTGGTAAGCCGAAGGTTTGGCTGATGTCTCGAACAGTTTTATTCTTGTTTCTCAGTCTCATAATGGCTTCTTTGACATTCATTGGTCCTCATGTTGATAAACAGCAATAAAAGTTTCCAAAGGTGTTGGAAAGACTAGGTGCTGAGAGCTCTCTTTTTCCTGCATCTGACAATGTGCACTTTAACCACATGTGATTTTTTCTATTACAAAACTCAAATTGTGGAGTACAGAGACAAATAAATAAAGTGTCTTTGTCCCAGACATTATGGAGGGCACTGTATAGCCATCCAAAGACGTACAGGTATGTAGGTTAATTGACTGGGTAAATGTAAACATTGTCCCTAGTGTGTGTAGGATAGTGTTAATAGTGTTAGTGTGCGGGGATCGCTGGGCGGCGCGGACTTGGTGGGCCGAAAAGGCCTGTTTCCGCGCTGTATCTGAAATATGAAGAAAAAAAATATCTCCACTTGCTCAAATTCCAGCATCTGTAGTCTCTTGCTTCTCCATTTTAGGAGGATGTTTCAGCATTTGTTTTTTTTAATAGTCATGTGTACAGAGATACAATGGAAAATATTTGTGTGCATACTATACACTCGTCAAGCCATATACAAGTGCAATAGGCAATAGAGAAAAATACCAGAGTGCAGAACAATGTTAAGATGTTAAGCTGATTTTGGAAGTTGGCTTGATAGAAATATTAGCTTTCAGGAAGGCTCCACAAACTGATTGTTTTTGCCAGAGCAGAGCAGGAGTCAAGATGTAACCTCAAATTTCTACACTTTTCTCAGGAGCATATCAGTACATTTCCCCAGGTCAAATATTAGGTTTTATGCAAAAGGATGTTTGAAAGTGCAAGGCAAGTTTTTTTCTAATGTTATTACAAGAATTAGAAAGGGGACATGGGAGAGAGACAAAAAATATTCAGAGGGTTCCAGGGGCTGGATCTCACTGATAAAGGGTGAAAGACAAACTCAGTCAGGAAAAAAAAAAAGCTCCTTGGATAGACGTTGTTGGTCTACACGTGTTGGGGAGAGGCATTAGATGGATTAGGTAGCAGGAAATACGACCCATTTTATCATCCAGGATTAACATGGTAGTATTGAAAAAAACGTTATCAAATATAATACTCCACTTTTACAAACGGAATTTGAATATACAAAATACTGGTTTCTTCGCATAGAAATGAAGTGGTATTGCTGCAGATTAACATATTAAATATCAAACCTTCCCTTATCAATTAGGCGAGTCACCAAATAGCAACACACGAATCGGTAAACAAAAGACGATTTTGTGCAGTCAATAAAACAGGAAAATATCCGTCTCATTCAAACTGTTAGAGAACATTTGGAAATCTTAAAGAACGTCTCAACAACAGGCAAATCAAGCGCGATGTTGTACATTCATTGTACAAAATTCCCGCAAATATCCTCGGGCTCCTGAAAATTAGACCCAACTAAATAAAACTTCGTTAGCGGCGAGGGATAAGAAAGTTCAATTAAAAGTGTTCACAGCGACACACATACCTAAACAGGAGCCTAGTTGCTAACAGCAGTTGTTTTAACTATTAAAATAAACATTTAAAAAATAATTGCAACAATTCGAAAGCTTTGGAGTAAACTACAAAAACTCAGCTAACATTCTCTACCTGTTTAAGGATCTGAAGCGCGGGAGGATGAGGATGAGGCAGGTCGCATTGAGCACCTTGCTCAGGACGTTTCTCCCCTTGTCACGGGGCGGAGTCGCTTTAACAGCCGGGCTCTGCCAGCAATTGGCTGCACCTTGTTCATGAGCTTTGGGAGCCCGGGGCAACGCTGCGGTCTGGCGCCCAACCCTGAGATGCTGCCCGGCCAGGCTCCTGTATCGGCGCGCTTTCGCAATCAGTTGTTTAACTTCATCATTGCCTAAAGGCACACACACACAGTCCGGAGGTTTATTGGGATCGTGTTTTTTCAGAAACCGGTTCTTCCTGAATGTCCTTAGAAGAAATCCCAGTACCTGTTCTACTACCCACCCCCCACGAACCCAACCAACTCTGAACGGGATGGAGTCAAATTACATCATTTCACTCCGCGAAACTGAGAAGCAATGGACAAAGGTGTCAGCTATCCACATTCTCCAGAAATGTTACCTCTGCCGCTGAGTTACTCCAGCGCTTTGGATGTGGAGAGGATGCTTCCACTTGTGGGAGAGTATTGCCTTAGAATTAAAGGACGTTCTTTTAGAAAGGAGCTGAAGAGGCATTGCTGAGTCAGAGGGCAGTGAATCTGTGGAATTCTTTGCTGCAAGGCTGCAGAGACCAAGTCAGTGGAGATAGATAGATTTTTGATTAGTACAGGTGTCAGAGGGAGAAGGCTGGAGAATGGGGATAAGAGGGAGAGATAGATCAGCCATGATTGAATGACGGAGTAGACTTGATGGGCCGAATGACCTCCTATCACTGATGACCACTTTGTGTCCTTTTGTGCAGTTATTGCAGATTGGCTGAATCAAGATCTTTACTCTTTTATTGATTATAGTCATAGCACCCTAGGTCCTGTCCAATATATTCATTGAAACCCACTGACTCGCACAGCTATCTGGACTACACTTCTTCCCACCCTGTCTCCTGCAAAAAGTCTATCCCCTACTCCCAATTCCTCCGTCTACGCCATATCTGCACCCGGGACGAGGTGTTTCACACTAGGGCATCAGAAATGTCCTCATTCTACAGGAAATGGGGCTTCCCCTCTTCCATTATAGATGAGGCTCTCACTAGGGCCTCTTCTACATCCCGCAGCTCCGCTCTTGCTCCCCCTCCCCCCATTCGTAACAAGGACAGAATCCCCCTCATTCTCACCTTCCACCCCATCAGCCAGCGTATCCAACAAATCATCCTCCAACATTTCCGGCACCTACAACGGGACCCCACTACTGGCCACATCTTCCCATCCCCTCCCCTTTCTGCATTCCGTAGAGACCGTTCCCTCCGTAACTCCCTGGTCCACTCGTCCCTTCCTACCCAAACCACCCCATCCCCGGGCACTTTCCCCTGCAATGCAGGAGATGCAACACCTGTCCCTTTACCTCCCCCCTCAACTCCATCCAAGGACCCAAACAGTCTTTCCAGGTGAGACAGAAGTTCACCTGCACCTCCTCCAACCTCATCTATTGTATCCGCTGCTCTAGATGTCAACTTCTTCACATCGACAAAACCAAACGCAGACTCGGCGATCGTTTCGCTCAACACCTTCGCTCAGTCCGCCTTAACCAACCTGATCTCCCGGTGGCTGAACACTTCAACTCCCCTTCCCACTCCCAGTCTAACCTTTCTGTCATGGGCCTCCTCCAATGCCATAGTGCGGCCCACCGGAAATTGGAGGAACAGCACCTCATATTTCGCTTGGGCAGCTTGCAGCCCAGCGGTATGAACATTGACTTCTCCAACTTTAGATAGTTCCTCTGTCCCTCTCTTCCCCTCCCATTCCCAGTTCTCCCACTGTCTTCCTGTCTCCACCTATATCCTTTCCTTGTCCTGCCCCCCCCCCCCTGACATCAGTCTGAAGAAGGGTCTCGACCCGAAACATCACCCATTCCTTCTCTCCTGAGATGCTGCCTGACCTGCTGAGTTACTCCAGCATTTTGTGAAATAAATACCTTCGATTTGTACCAGCATCTGCAGTTATTTTCTTACACTTCATTTTCTTACCTTACCCTGCTGGCTAGATCTACTGTAAAGGAATTTCGAGATTACCATTCATTGTAAAGAGGGGTGTGATCACTGTTTACATAATGAACACAGGTCTCAGCGTCTGCTGGAGCCGGTGAGAGCTGCCCAACCAGTGGTGTTGACAATGAAACAATCTTTTGAAGCTATTATTTGTTCTGAAGTTAAGCAGAGCAAAGTTTAGTTTGTGCTATTTAAAATGCTTTTAAAAGGTATAAACTGGTATCAATTGCATTTTTTCCCAATTCAATAATGTCCCACAGTGGCTCAGCTTTAAATAAACGAGCAGATCAGGTTAATAATTTCTCGTGGAACCGGAATGGCAATTTTCATTTCGAGAATTTAAATCACGAATTCACATCAGATAGACACAAAATGCTGGAGTAGCTCAGCGGGACAGGCAGCATCTCTGGAGAGAAGGAATGGGTGACGTTTCGGGTCGAGACCCTTCTTCAGACGTCAGATAGTTGTGTAAAAAAATTAGATGAGTGTTAATCTTTGAATTTATATCGCAGGAAATCACATACAAAAACGAAATCACATTACCACTAATGGAATGCTGCAACTGCATTGGAGGGGCAAGTAACACGCCATAACCATAACTACTCGATAGTAATTATGGTGTTTTACAATGCACATCAGTATAATTAACAGATCACAAAATCCAAATGGAATTCATTAAGTATATTGGATTTGCATAACCAGTATATTTTCCTTTATTATAATACAATGCCTGACAGGACCCCTGGATTCCTGATACAGCACTTAGGCCCAACTTGCCAACACCAGCCAATATGTCCCAGCTACACTCGTTCCACCTGCCAGCATTTGGTCCATATCCTCCCAAACCTGTCCTATTCACATTCCTGTCTAACTGCTTCTAAAATGTCTCAACTACTAACTAACTAACTTCTTAAATGCCTCAACTACCTCCTCTGGCAGCTTGGTCCATACATCCACCACCCTTTGTGTGAAAAAGATTCCTATTAAATTGTTTCCCCTTCACCTTAAACCTATGTCCTCTGGTCCTTGATTCCCCCACTCTGGGCAAGAGACTGTGCATCTACCCGATCTATTCCTCTCATGATCCTATACAACTCTATAAGATCACCCCTCATCCTCCTGAGCTCCAAGGAATAGTCCCCTTTGCCTACTCATGCTCAGCCTACAGCTCAGACCCTCTAGTCCTGGCAACATTCTCGTATATCCTCTCTGTACCCTTTCCAACCTGACAACATCTTTCCTATAACATGATGCCCAGAACTGAACACTATTCTCTAAATGTGGCCTCACCAACGTCTTTAACATGACTTCAACAACTTCTATACTCAATACTCTGGCTGAAGATGGCCAATGTGCCAAAACCCCTTGACTTGCGACTCCACCTTCAGAGAGCTATGCACCTGCACTCCTAGATCCCTCTGCTCGACAACACTACAAAGAGCCCTAGCATTCACTGCGTAGGTCCTGCCATTGTTAGACTTCCCAAAATGCAACACCTCATATTTTTCTGCATTAAATTCCATCAACCATTCCTCAGCCCACTTGGCCAATTGATCAAGATCCTGCTGCAATTTTTCACAACCATCTTTACTATCTACAAAACCACCCACTTTTGATTCATTTGCAAACTTGCTAATCTTGCTGTGTATGTTCCCATCCAAATCATTGATATAGATGACAAACAGTAACGGGCCCAGCACCAAACCCTGAGGCAGACCACTAGTCACAGGCCACCGAAAAGCAACCTTCCACCATCACCCTCTGTCCATGACGCCAATTTTCTATCCATTCAGCTATCACTCCTTAAGTCCCATGCAATCTAACCTTCCAGAGCAGCCGACCATGCGGAACCTTGTTGAATGCTTTGCTAAGGAGCTGGTCAGAATGCATTTGGAGTATTGTGAGCAATTTGGGGCCCCATATCTGAGGAAGGGTGTGCTGGTGCTGGAGTGGGTCCAGAGGAGATTTACAAGAATGATCCTAGGAATGAGTAGGTTAAAATATGCTGAGCGTTTGACAGCGCTGAGCCTCTACTTGCTGGAGTTTAGAACGATGAGGGGGGACCTTTTCGAAACGTACTGAAACGTTCAGAATAAAAGGACGTTCTTTTAGGAAGGAGATGAGGAGCAATTTCTTTAGTCAGAGGGTGGTAAATCTGTGGAATTCATTGCCACAGAAGGCTGTGGAGTCCAAGTCAATGGATATTTTTAGTATGGATGTCAGGGGTTATGGGGAGAAGGTTGAGAATGGGGTTGAGGGGGAGAGTTAGGTCAGCCATGATTGAATGGCAGAGTATACTTGATGGGCCGAATTACCTTATTATGCTCCTATCACTCATGAACTTATGAACTTACAGGTGTGTTTCCTAAAAGTGACAAGTCACGTGAACAGTGTGATGAAGAAGGCATTTGGCACACTTGCCTTCATTGGAAAGGGTATTGAGTACAATAGTTGGGACATCATCGTACAAGGCATTGATAAGACCACACCTGGAGTACTGTGTGTAGATCTGGTCACCCAACTATAGGAAGGATATCATTCAGTTGGAAAGGGCACACAAGTGATTCATCAGGATGTTATGTGGACTTGCGGGCTTGAGTTATATGGAGTGGTTGTAGAGGCTGGGACTTTTTTCTTTGGAATGTAGGAACTCAGGGGTGACCTTATTGAGGTGTATACAACCTTGAGAGACATGGAAAAAGTGATCGCTCACCGTCTTTTTCGCAGGATGGAGGATTCTAAAACTAGAGGGCATCTGCTTAATGTGAGAGGGGAGATATTAAAAAGGAAGCTCAAGGGCAACTTTTTCAATCAGTGGGTGGTCCGTACCAGGAATGAGCTGCCAGAGGAGGCTATAAATGCAGTTACAACTCACAAATTAAAAATACACTTGGACATATATATGGATAGGAAGGTTTAGAGAGGTAAGGGCCAAATGCAGACAAATGGTTGGTATGGAAGAGGTGGCCCAAAGAACCTTGTTTCCTTGCTGTAGAGCTGTAGACTCTATGACACTATTACCATCTGCCCATTCTCAGCCCATTGCACCAACACATTGATATTAGCTTGAGTGGCACGGGAGGACAGTGGTAGAGATGCTGCCTTACAGTGCCGGAAACCCGGGTTCGATCCTGACTACGGGTGCTGTCTGTATGGAGTTTGTATCTTCTCCCCATGACCTGTGTGGGTTTCCTCCGGGATCTTTGGTTTCCTCCCGCACTCCAAAGATGTACAGGTTTGTAAGTTAATGCAAATTGGTATAAATGCAAATTGTCCCGAGCGCGTGTAGGATAGTGTTAATGTGCGCGGATTTGATGGGCTGAAGATGCGCTGTTTTTGCACTGTATCTCTAAACTAAACTAAACTAAAGATAGACACAAAATGCTGGAGTAACTCAGCAGGACAGGCAGCATCTCTGGATAGAAGGAATGGGTGATGTTTCGGGTCAAGGCCTTTCTACAGATTGTCTGAAGAAGGGTCTCCATCCAAAACTTCACATATTCATTCCATACTGAGATACTGCCTGCCCCGCTGAGTTATTCCAGCTTTTTGTGTCTATCTTTGGTGTAAACTAGCATCTTCAATTCCTTCCTACACATACAGTAAACTAAACCAAAAGTAAACTAGTTTGGGGAAATTGGGAGGGGCATGTGGATGAAGTGCTCGTGGATGAGCCTTTTAGGACCAGCGACCACTGTTCTATTAGGTTTAAGATAGTTCTAGAGATAGGGCAGGCCCACAAGTTAAAATTCTAAATTGGGGCATGACCAACTTTGCTCAAGTTGATTAGAACAGGTTGTTTGAAGGGTAAGGAACATTAGGAAAGTGGGATGTTTTTAAAAATGTTCTGACAAGAGTCCAGGATATGTATGTTCCTTTTAGAGTGTAGGGCAAAGCAGGTGAGCTTACAGAAGCTTGGACACGAGAAATTGAGGCTCTGGTCAAGAGTAAGAAGGAGGCATGGGGCAGGTATAAGCAGCTGGGATCAAGGGTATCCCTGGAGGAGTTTCGGGAACAGAGGAGCAAGCTAAAAATGGAAATCAAGAGGGCAAAAAGGGGACAGGATGGGTTTGGCAGATAACATTAAGGAAAATCCCAAAAGATTTTAGGTACCTAAAGGGAAAAAGGGTAACCAGAGAGAGAATGGAACCCTTCAGGAATCAAAGCAGTCAACTCTGTGTTGAGCCACAAGAGATGGGTCAGGTAGTTCTCCCCTGTATTTATTGTGGAAAAAGACCAAGGAACCTGGGGCAGTCAATGGAAGTGTCAAGAGCAGTCAGTATTATGGTCAAGGAGGTGCTGAAGGTCCTGACATGTATGAAGGTAGACAAATCTCTCTGGCCCGATTATATATATCTGAGAATACTGTGGAAAGCTAGAGAGGAAATTGCAGGAGCCCTGGCTGAGATTTACGAAAAGGGAAAAGCCTGGGAACTACAGGCCAGTGATCCTGTAGTTCCCAGTGGTCAGAAAGTTACTAGCATTTACTGAGGGATAAGATATACATGCATTTAGATGAACTAGGGCTGATTAGGGATAGTCAGCATGGTTTTGTATGTGGGAGGTCGTGTCTCATGAATCTAATTGAGTTTTTGAAGATGGGACCAAAAAGGTTAATGAGGCCAGAACTGTAGATACATAAGGATTTCAGTAAGGCATTTGACATGTTTCTGCATGGTAGGCTGCTTTAGAAGGGATCCAAGGAGAGATTGCTGAATGGATATAAAATTGGCTTAATGGAAGGAAGCAGGTAGTGATGGTGGAAGGTTGCTTCTCGGACTGGAGGCTTGTGACTAGTGGTGTGCCTCAGGGTTCGGTGCTGTGCCCAGTGCTGTTTGTCATCTACATCAATGATTTGGATGAGAATGTACAAGGCCTGATTAGCAAGTTTTCAGTTGACACTAAAGTGGGTGATGTTGTAGATAGTGAAGATGGTTGTCAAAAACTACAGCAGGATCTTGATCGGGTGGGACAGGTATGCTGAGGAATGGTTGGTGGAATGCAATACAGAGAAATGTGAGGTTTTGGATGAAGTCTAACAATGGCAGGGCCTACACATTGAATGGTAGGGCTCTGGGAAGTGTTGTAAAGCAGAGGGATCTAGGAGTGCATGTACATAGTTCCTTGAAAGTTGTGTCACAGATAGATAGGGTGGTCAAAAAGGAGTATAGAAGTTGGGAGGTGATCTTACAGTTTTATAAGACAATGGTGAGGATACGTTCAGAGTATTGTGATCAGTTTTGGTCACCATGTTATAGGAAAGATTTGTCAAGTTGGAAAGGGTGCAGAAAATACTTACAAGGATGTTGCCAGGACTCCAGGGGCATGATCTATAGAACGAGGTTGAGCAGGCTGGGACATTATTCCTTGGAGTGCAGGAGGATGAGGGATGATCTTATAGAGGTGTGTAAAATCATAAGAGGAATAGATTGGGTAAATGCACAGACTCTTTTGCCCAAATTAGGGGAATCGAGAAGCAGAGGACTATATAAATGTAATGTATTATTATTATTATTATAGGTTTAAGGTGAGGGGGGAAAGATTTAATAGGAACTGAGGGGTAACTTTTTTACACAAAGGGTGGTGAAACAAGCGTCCAAAAGAGGTGGTTGAGGCAGTTTTTTATTAAATTACCAATATTTAATAAACATTTAGATAGGTACATGGATAGGATTGGTTTAGAGGGATATTGGCTAAATGCAGGCGGGTGGGACTAGTGTAGATGGGGCATGTTGGTCGTAGTGGGAAAGTTGGGCCGAAGGGCCTGTTTCCATGCTGTGTGACTCGATGACTCTATTAGCCTGTAGCCTAAGAGTACTCTCCATACTGACAAGAACTTCACCAATTTAGTATCATCTGTGAACTTATGGAATGGACTACTTTATTGTCACATGTGACAAGACACAGTGAAAATCTTTGCTTGCATACCCAAGGTATGCAAATAGTCGCCACATACAGTGCTGACAAAGTAACAAAGTACGCCCCCCGGCTCCTCCTTTGTTCTCTTCCCCTCCCCCGCTATGGGTCCTCTATGGTTCCCCACACCCCCCTCTCTCCCTCCAGGTCCTCCATTGTTCATTGTTCTTTCCCCCTCCCTCACGGTGGTCCCACCATGCTAGGTCCTCCATTGTTCTTCCCCCTCAAGGTGGTTCCCCCGTGCCCTCACCGACCGCCGGTCGACCCGCGAGACTTCACCGCCGGAGGCTCCGACGGCATTGATTATCTCTTTACTTATGGAGACTTGCACCAGTATTTCACCTTCCCCTTCACTGAACCCTCCCCAACTACAAATTATGTTTCTTTTGTGAATATTCATTTAGGACAAACTTCTACCTTCCGGCTTCAAACACAGATTGCCCCTGTTGTCCCCAATGGGTCCCGGTTATTCTTTTCCTTGGAATATACTTATAAAACACTTTCAGATTTACCTTAATCCTGTCTGCCAGTGATATTTTGTGACTACACTTTGCCTTCCTAATTTCCTTTTTTACCCTTGACTTGCCTTCCCCATTAACTGCCTTATGCTTCCTTTTACTCTTTATTCAATCCTTAATACTCCCTTTCATACAAGGTTCCCTATACCTGTTACCCCATGCTTTTACCCGCACAGGAACATGTTAACCCTGAACTTTCTTCTTTAAGTGTTTACCACTTGCTTTGGTAGTAAATGGTCCCAGTCTACCATTTCCAGGTCCCATTTTATTTTAATGAAATTGGCCTTCCCCCAATTTAAGACCTTTATTCCTAATCTCCCCTTTTGGTTGCAATATCTCTTTTAATTAATTTTTTTAAATGATGATGAGCTCCAACACAGGACACTTTTGGTCCATGTTTCTGATGTAACATTGAAACGTGCAACTGCCATCGTTGATAAAATATCAACTTAGGGATCAAACCTCATATCTTCCTTGTCTTGGTAAGAACGTAACTTAGTGCTGTAGTTAATTATGTTCTATTTGGGAAATTGCCTGTTGTTAAAAAGTGCAGCATTTTACATATAATGTCTCCTTTATATAATTGAAATAGGCTGGCACATTCCGACATCCACTATAGAAATATTTTTGTTGATGCAAATATAATTCAAAAAGCAATTCATAACAATACAAGTTTGATTTTTCTATTTATTAAATTAACTGAAATGGTATTTAACAGAATATATACACTTAATGTGCATAAATTTATATTTCAACCCCAATTGTCAAATCTTTTGAATTGAAAATATTTTTTGTTAAACACTTATGCTTCTTTTGTCATGTAAGATAATCTTTTCCAATAATTTATAGTAATTATGAATTGAACTTTTCAGACTCCTCAATGTCAGTGAACTGCATTTTACCAGCCTTCATTACACAGTTATGAATCTTACTGTAAAATACAACAGACAATAAAGTATCTACTGATAAGTAGCAAATCAAACACTGAAGATCAAACATATATACAGCAATAAACTTCAGTGTTCTTATACTCATCTGTCAAATCCATGTGTTCTTAACAATCATCTGAACACAAATTAGTTGTAACAAATTAAAATAAATTGCAGTTGTTTAAACTGTAGATCAGGTATATACATCTTTGTGCATGTGTTTCTGGGACAGAGGCTACTTGGGAGTGTTCAGTCTTGTTATTAATTCAAACCAAGAATATTCAACCTGGGAATTATACTGTGTTGAGAACCCATTTAAATCATTAAAGATGATCAGTCTCAAAAAAAGTTTAAAATTTAACATAAAAGAAATATTTTTGAGTACTTTGTATGCCAAATTAATTTGAGTTTTTAAATCTTCATCTCTTCACAGCTGATTAAAACCACCTTTACATTTCTATGACCTGTCAGAACTAGTTCTTGTTCCTGTAATATTTAATCAGCTTTCTGTACCTCTATCGTGTGTAAATTTGTATGTGAACTTAGGCAGAGAGCATACTGTTGACTGTGGGTTGACAATTATCTGAACAAAGGCACTTTCTTGTGCGGATATCTGGACAGTGATACCAATTGGAACCAAGCAATTTTTTTTCTGACCTGGTGGACTGATCAAATTGATGGACTCAATGGCCTCCAGATAGGCACAAAATGATGGGGTAACTCAGTGGGTCAGGCAGCAACCCTGGAGAACATGGACAGGTAACGTGTCATGTCGGAACCCATCCGATTGACTCAACCAGTTCCCTGAACTGAGGACAGTTTCATCAGATCAGCCATGTAATTAATCAGGGTCTGCGTATCTTAGCAATATAATAGACAATGCATATATCAAAGAAGTCATTATAAATCTTAGCTCCATCATTTAAACTGTATGTTTTAGCAGTGTAATGAAGATTTTCACCATACTCAATGTTTGGACAATTGTGAACAGTTGTACTGACTGACATGTTGAAATCATTTTCTTTTGTCCCAAAGAACAAAATGAAATTCAGTTTTCATTATCACTGCTGCTCCATTCATCTTGGAAGATGCCAGTTTGAGAAGTTCTGGCTTCACACTGCAAAACATAACATTAATTGTCACTAGAAATTGATATTTTATTTTAAATTGTTCAAATATATTATTTACCAAATAAAATATACATAGGTTAGATCTTTCTAAGTATTAATTAATTGTTACTTTTTTTAAAAGCTTTTGGTCGCATGAAATCAAATCAAATGATCGTAAATCATTATGGAGTTCGATTGGTTAGAGTATACAAATAACAAAAAACTTTCCTTCCCCTTTTACAAAAACCTGTTTCATTCCTTAGTCAGCTGATAGAGCAACTTAAGGATGTCCTAAATTAAACCATATCCAGTATCTATGATGGAGAAGGTGCAGAAGTAATTCCTTCATGTATCGGGCTTTTCTCCATCACAACAAAAACTCAAAATATCGAACCTGACATGAACTATGAACACAAATGCCATGTTGAGCCGGAACATTCAGGAAAGTTTATCCAGGAATGCAATATGTCCTAATTGTAAAATATAGTCCATTTGTAAAAAAGTAGATTGCAGCTTTTCATGAACCAGTGATTCCAACTAAAAATGACTAGCTTTATCTAAACTAGTTATTTTTTGGTATCAAATTTTGCACATTTTTTAATAAAAAGGAGCGATTTTAATACTGGGAATCGAGTACACACAAATGTTTAACAAGTACAGCTTCTTGAATTTAGTCCCAATAATGTGCCTCAGTCCTAACCATAAAATAAGCAGTTCAATGTGACAATTGCATTTCATATTACAGCAATTCTATTCTAGTGCTTTATGAAGAGTGAAGGCCCCATAGCAGAGGCGTCCATGTACTGGAAGTGTCCCGAGCTAATTCTGCTACCACCATCATCTACTGTACAAGTGGTGCTCCCACTGATTGCGCCCTTTTCAGGACGGGTGATGACAGTAATGTAACATTTGAATGATGGACACGAAAGAAGAAGATGAAGAGTGAGCATCAATCGGAAAATTATATTCCTGTGTTTGGAGTCATATTTTCAAACATCCATTCCTTTTCGTAGTTGTAAAGGAAATTGCCAATTACAGGCTAATTTTGCACCATGGCAGTGCCCTGAACTCATCTAGTCTAGAAATGAACCCTGATTTTAAATATGAAAGCCCATAGCCCATGTGCCACCCAAATGTGTCCAGCCCTGTAATATTTATGAGCTCACCAATCTCCGTTTGCTTTAAAATTGAACAAACGACCAAAGTTAAGAGCACAGTAAAAAAAAAATTGTTTAATTTCCTTTTGAGTTGGCTTAGTTGACTCTGTAAAATCCTCGGCACAAACATCCAGGATGTGCCAAAAGTGGGTGGATGATATTTACAGTAGTCAAGCAACAACGTGATATAGTCATACAGTTAAACAATTCAGCTAACATCTCAGAATCTTCCATTACCATCCACAAATGTCCATGTTTCACCAACAAGACAAGAGATTCAACACTGGTTTTGATGGGAGGAAATGATGTTGGAAGATCTCAACATTGACTCCAGACCCCACGAAGTCTCACGGCATCAGATCAAGTACAGCAAGTCAACCTGCCTCCTGGTTCCCACTGTAGCACAACCCACCAGCTGTGGAATGAGTATTAAGGCCCCAATGACCCTCGGCAATGTTGTGCAGACTACTTTAATCGTCTAAACAGCAACAACAGACAGCCGAAACAGCCACCCTATTCTGGGTAAATGGTAGAAAAATCATAATGCTGAATTTATATAAATCAAGACACAAAGTGCTGGAGTAACTCAGCGAGTTAGGCAACATCTCTCTGAAGTATTCTGACAGATAAGATATACATGCATTTAGATCGACAAGGGCTGATCAGGGATAGTCACCATGGTTTTGTATGTGGGAGATTGTGTCTCACGAATCTGATTGAGTTTTTTGAAAATGTGACCATAAAGGTTGATGAGGGGAGCTGTAAATCCATTGTAAATATGGATTTCAGCAAGGTATTTGACAAGGTTCTGCATGGTAGGCTGCCCTGGAAGGTTTGATCGCTTGGGATCCAAGGAGAGATAGCCAACTGGATAGAAAATTGGCTTCGTGGAAGGAAGCAAAGAGTGATGGTGGAAGGATGTTTATCGGACTAGTGGTGTGCCTCAGACTCTGGTATTATACAAAACATTGGCCATGATGCAGATCTATGTATTTTTAGAAAAGGCCAAAGGAAGTGTAAAATTTAGATTCACAGTAATGTGTGGATAGGAGCTTATTGTTTTGAGGTATATTTGAAATAATGGATCTATTTTATTGAACACCTTCGGTAGATGTAATACAGATTTTTGAAATTAAGGTGATGACTTCCTAAAGATAGCCTGCCATTTATGAGAGGAAGCAGTTATATTGAATTGTTACAGAAAAGATGAGTAAACTGTAAAAAACTCTACAGTTCGAGCCAGAAGCAATTAATGTGACCAATGTGCATGAGAAATTTCAATGAAGAATTGAAGATACAAAGCAGAGAAAGCAGCAACTTTAGACGTGATTAGTGATTAGTTTCATTTGATTAGAGAAGACATTACAATATCATGTACTATAGAGATAAGGTATTATGAATAAATTCCTCACCTCATTAGGTTCATCATTTTCCACACCTATCCGACCAAGATCTGGAATCCATGCTAAAATATTAACATCACTGCCACCACTATAGAGCTCCTGCAAATTAAGAAATCCATTTAAAACATATTCGAAGACCAGATCTCAATTGTATCTGGTCTTTCAAAGCACAACATATTTCCCCAACACATTTTTTAAAAAGTAAAAACAAATAGAGAAGAGCAATTTAAATTGAAAGTTATCATTTCATCTTCCTCACACAAAAGAACTGGCATTTTCCTTTCAACAGAGTGTAGATTGCATCGCATTTCTCCCAGTGATGTAATCCATATTCTGTTTAAACGGAAATGCCAGTTCTTTTGTGTAAGGAAATGCCAACTTTAAATTCTAATTGCTCTACTCTATTTGTTTTTAATTTTTTTTAATGTGTTAGCTGAAGATCTTTTAAATGTAGCAATGAAAATAAAGACCCATCAATTTACTTACTTGAAAGTGAGATTGGAATGTGCAGCAGTTTACATAATTATAATGCCCCCTGAGTTCGGTTAGCAGCTGACCTGCGTAGATATCATAAACGGCAATACAGCTATCAACAGGAACAAAGGCAAAATCTGGACTGCAGCCATGGGACACCGCCAACTTGAGATTCTTTCGGCTTCTATTGCATACTCTTCCATAGTTCACCTGTAAAGCATCAATCTGCAGTTACTTATTCAATTATTCCAGTTTTCCTCTGTAATTTTTCTCATTTTAATTATCTTGCACAGTCTAAGTTGCAAAACCTGCTGTTCTAGATAAAGAATACATTCTCCCAAACCAAGATGTGTTATAATTTTGCACACATTTATTTTATGAGACCAGGTCAAAAACCTAAGGAAAGTCCATGGTTATTGAGTCTTCTTATCAATCCTCAAATGTATTTACCCACTATTCTCACCATTATTTATTATGACAATTGTTATCCAGACTGAATTAATTTGTAAAGGACATTGCTAAAATATTGAGACTGAGGCAGACACTGAGGGAACAAAAATAAGGATAAAATCCGATTTGATTTCTTCCAAACTAATCCAGCAGTTGCAATTATATTTAGTCACAGTTATATTTGCAAAAATGACCATTGCAAGGCCCTTGAGAAGATGAACTTATATCTTCATGCTAACAATATCGTTTGTCTAACTATGTGGCACTATTATCAAACTAAATGAGATGGCTCAGAACAAATGTGGCAACTGAACACTGGATGTCCCTTGTGGTCCTATGGACCTTCAGCAACAATGGATCTATGTTCCACCAGAACATTCACTTCATGATTCAGCATTGGCATCAAGCCAGGGCACGTCCTGGTTCAATGAAAACAGTTGAAAAGTATCTCAGGATCAATATTTTAAAACCCAGACATTTGACCACATGCTATCCAGATGAAGCAGTAGTCCATATAAAGAGTTAAGAAATAAGACAAGAATCATCAGGAAAGCAATGGGTTTGCATAGCATTTGAACTATCCTCAATCTGTAGTATCAAGTCATTAAAGCACCTCTGCCTCCTGCTATACTGTCAAGTGGTAGTTACTTACAAATAACCAACTCATGGATGCTCAGTTTGGTTATTTCCAAAATTACTTTAATTCAGACCTCTGAACCTTATGCTTTCGTCTTACAGTGGAATAAAACATTCAACCCATTGGAAAAGAAAATGTCTCCATTGGAACAAAATGAGTCAATGTCATTGCATGGCATCAAGAAGCACCTTAGCCCTGGGCAAGTCACGATGCAGGATCGTTTCCATGGCTGCACAAACTACAGCTGCTGCATCAATAACCTGCCTCATCAGTACCCTCCATAATGTTTGGGAGAAAGACCAATAATTTATTTATTTAACTCTGTACTCTACAATTTGAGATTTGTAATAGAAAAAAATCACATGTGGTTCAAGTGCACATTGTCAGATTTTATTAAAGGCCATTTTTATACATTTTGGTTTCACCATGTAGAACTTACAACAGTGTTTATACATAGTCCTCCCATTTTAGGACACCATAATGTTTGGGACACATGACTTAACAGGAGTTTGTAATTGCTCGGGTGTGTTCAATTGCCTCCTCAATGCAGGTACAAGAGAGCTCTCAACACCTAGTCTTTCCTCCAGTCTTTCCATCACCTTTGGAAACGTTTATTGCTGTTTGTCAACATGAGGACCAACGGTGTGCCAATGAAAGCCAAAGAAGCCAGTATGAGACTGAGAAACAAGAATAAAACTGTTAGAGACATGAGCCACACCTTAGGCTTACCAAAATCAATGATGTTTGGAACATCATTAAGAAGAAAGAGAGCACTGGGGAGCTTACTAATCGCAAAGGGATTGGCAGGCCAAGGAAGACCCCCACAGCTGATGACAGAAGAATTCTCTCGATCATAAAGAAAAATCCCCAAACGCCTGTCCGACAGATCAGAAACACTCTGCAGGAGTCAGGTGTGGAATTGTCAATGACCACTGTCCGCAGAAGACTTCATGAACAGAAATACAGAGGCTACACTCCAAGATGCAGACCACTGGTTAATGGCAAAAATAGGATGGCCAGGTTACAGTTTGCCAAGAAGTACTTAAAAGAGCAACCACAGTTCTGGAAAAAAGATCTTGTGGACAGATGAGACAAAGATTGACTTATATCAGAGTGATGGCAAGGGCAAAGTATGGAGGAGAGAAGGAACTGCCCAAGATCCAAAGCATTCCACCTCATCTGTGAAACACGGTGGTGGGGGTGTTATGGCCTGGGCATGTGTGGCTGCTGAAGGTACTGGCTCATGTATCGTCATAGATGATACAACTGCTGATGGCAGTAGCATAATGAATTCTGAAGTGTATAGACACATCCTATCTGCTCAAGTTCAAACAAATGCCTCAAAACTCATTGGCCGGCGGTTCATTCAACAGCTAGGCAATGATCCCAAACATACTGCTAAAGCAACAAAGGAGTTTTTCCAAGCTAAAAATTGGTAAATTCTTGAGTGGCCGTCAATCACCCGAACTAAACCCAATTGAGCATGCCTTTTATATGCTGAAGAGAAAACTGAAGGGCACCAACCCCCAAAACAAGCATAAGCTAAAGATGGCTACCATAGAGGCCTGGCAGAGCATCACCAGAGAAGACACCCAGCAACTGGTGATGTCCATGAATCGCAGACTTCAAGCAGTCATTGCATGCAAAGGATATGCAACAAAATACCAAGCATGACTAATTTCATTTACATGACATTGCTGTGTCCCAAACATTATGGTGCCCTGAAATGGGGGGACTATGTATAAACACTGCTGTAATTTCTACATGGTGAAACCAAATGTATAAAAATGGCCTTGTGACAATGTGCACTTTGACCACATGTGATTTTTTTTTTACTACAAATCTCAAATTGTGAAGCACAGAGGCAAATAAATAAATGATGAGTCTTTGTCCCAAACATTAACGAGGGCACTGTGTCTCAACTTTAGAAATGGGATGGTTCACTTGTTGTGTATATTTCTATTCATAACTTCTCATATCAAGGTGCAGCATGACCTAGATGGCACTCAGGCTTGAATGATATGTGGCGTAATGTTTGGGTCACACAAGTGCTGAGCAGTAACCATCTCCAGCAAGAGAATATAACCAAAAATAAAAACAGAAATTGCTGTAAATACCATGCAGGTCAGCCAGGCTTTGTGAAGAGATTAACAGAGTTAATATTTCCACTCAATGACCTTCCATTGGAATAGCATTTCAGGAATCTAATCACCTCTCCTTGACAATAGACAATAGGTGCAGGAGTAGGCCATTCGGCCCTTCGAGCCAGCACCGCCATTCAATGTGATCATGGCTGATCATTCTCAATCAGTACCCCGTTCCTGCTTTCTCCCCATACCCCCTGACTCCGCTATCCTTAAGAGCTCTATCTAGCTCTCTCTTGAATGTATTCAGAGAATTGGCCTCCACTGCCCTCTGAGGCAGAGAATTCCACAGATTCACAACTCTCTGACTAAAAAAGTTTTTCCACATCTCTGTTCTAAATGGCCTACTCCTTATTCTTAAACTGTAGCCCCTGGTTCTGGACTCCCCCAACATTGGGAACATGTTTCCTGCCTCTAACATGTCCAACCCCTTAATAATCTTATACGTTTCGATAAGATCCCCTCTCATCCTTCTAAATTCCAGTGTATACAAACCTAGTCGCTCCAGTCTTTCAACATATGACAGTCCCGCCATTCCGGGAATTAACCTAGTAAACCTACGCTGCACGCCCTCAATAGCAAGAATATCCTTCCTCAAATTTGGAGACCAAAACTGCACACAGTACTCCAGGTGCGGTCTCACTAGGGCCCTGTACAACTGCAGAAGGACCTCTTTGCTCTTATACTTAACTCCTCTTGTTATGAATGCCAACATTCCATTTGCTTTCTTCACTGCCTGCTGTACCTGCATGCTTCCTTTCAGTGACTGATGCACTAAGACACCCAGATCACGTTGTACGTCCCCTTTTCCTAACTTGACACCATTCAAATAATAATCTGCCTTCCTATTCTTACCACCAAAGTGGATAACCTCACACTTATCCACATTAAACTGCATCTGCCATGCATCCGCCCACTCACACAACCTGTCCAAGTCACCCTGCAACCTCATAGCATCTTGCTCACAGCTCACACTGCCACCTAGCTTTGTATCATCGGCAAATTTGCTAATGGTACTTTTAATCCCTTCATCCAAGTCATTGATGTATATTGTAAATAGCTGCGGTCCCAACACCGAGCCTTGCGGTACCCCACTAGTCACTGCCTGCCATTGACATTTAATATCTTCACCATTCCTGAGTGTTCCAATGCAAACTCCCTCGTGGTTACCATTAACCAAAGTACTTAACTGGACCAGCCCCATAAATATATTAACTGCAGAGCCAGGTCAGAGGCAGGGTATTTAGTTTAGTTTTGTTAGGTTTAGTTTAGTTATACAGTGCGCCGACCAGAGATCCCCGCACACTAACACTATCTGACACACACTAGGGACAATTTACATTTACACCAAGCCAATTAACGTACAAACCTCTTTGGAGTGTGGTACGAAACCGGAGTTTCCTGGATACCCCCGCAGGTCATGGGGAGAACATACAAACTCCGTACAGACAGCACCCGTAGTCAGGATCGAACCCAGGTCTCTGGAGCTATAAGGCAGCCACTCTACCATGGCACCACCATGCTGCCCGTACTCTTGTAGCAAATTACATATTTCCTGACTTCCCATCAACTTCATTTTCTACAATGTACAAACTAAATGAATGATGGAATTATGCACCACTTTCTAACAATAATCCACAACCTATGTGCCTATCATGCTAATGTCTCCTCTGCCGACTTTACTTTCCTCCAACATATGTACAGTATTTCCCCAATAACTATATATATACTCTGTCCTATTCCCCAGTCAAATTACCACATAACCAGTGACTCATAAGCACAAGCTCAAGGGCACGATTAGGTTGAGCAAAACTGCTGGCCTTGCCTAGAATCCATGAATAAAAATCCATTCAAATTTGATCAAGAGTTCATAATATATCAAATCTTTGCAGATGCAAGTTGACGTGCATTTCTAGCATGCTTTGGTTTCAATAATTTGGCGTTTCGCATTGAAATTTTGTTACTTTACCAGTTATATTACAGCAAAATCCACTAATCCACAATACTCAATAACTAAATTACAATTGAAATCTTTTCAATTTAGGTTTATGATGTGTAGAAAATAGAAAATACCAGTGTATTTTCCCCTGTGGAACTATTCCAGAGTCTCATTCGATCATCTGTACCAATAGTTAAAAGATGAAGCCCATCACTAGTAAAGCAGAGGCCATTAACACGTCCATTATGAGCAGTGTTTGCTGTTAAAGAAGAAAATAAATTAATGAAAATTTATTAATATTTCTCCAATAATTAACAGTAGAAATCATTATAAAATCAGCACCATGTCACATAAGTAAAAAATTGATGAATATCTATAACTGAATCCTTGACACATATTTTTATTTTCAGAAGGGTCTCGACCCGAAACCTCACCCATTCCCTCTCTCCTAGATGCTGCCTGACCTGCTGAGTTACTCCAGCATTTTGTGATGCCTTTTATTTTCAGGAGGAATGATTTTCAGCACCTTTCAATAATTTACCAAATTTACTTGAGATTTCTACCATTTGCAATAATTTTTACTTGTTTATCCAAATGTCCCAAGAGAATTAGGTGATCCCACTTTGAGATGTGATAAGGTTGCTGAAGCAGTGAGGGGGAAATTGAGGCAACCTATCACAACTGACCACGAGTGATCACTAGTGAAAAGTCCATGTGCAAATATTCAGCAAGATATAATAGACTCCAATTATGCTGACTCATGTTATTAGACTGTGAACAGAGTCCAAATCATAAATATAGCATAGCAACATGCAAAAGCCTTTATGTTTACAGTGAGATTTAACAATAAGCAAGAGTGACTCATTACCACAAAGAAAGGGTAGTACAATTTAAAAGTATTGGGATACCATTCGGCCCCACAGATGTAACAAAATATATACTAATTTGTGTTCTAGATTAAGTTTGCAGGGGAAATAAAATTAAATATGAGATGGCTTGTATTAAAATGACAAATATATCTGATGGAGAAAAATGTTATAAGTTTATTACCTGACTCTGAAGATGATTTGGCAATTTCACCATTGTGCTGGTCAAGTACAATTAAACTTCCAGAAGCATTCCGTACATCCCATATCCTAACTTTGCTGTCGGCACTAAGAGAAAGATAATTTGAAAAAAAAAACCTTTAGAAATGTATGTCAACAGTCTCCGTGGAATAATTTGCAGCATGTTAGGAAAGTACATAGGAATACCCATAAAATGGTGCAGTCAAAGTCTCCTGAATATTTCCTGCAAGAAGTTGAATCTACTAAGTTTACACAAGTAAAGAATCTTGTAATCTCTTTCCAAATTTAGGATCAGTGAAGCCAATTACATAATTTCACTGCAGAATCAACCAAAACTGAATAACTCATCATGTCACGTGTTCTGGCTTGCAGGTTTTTTTAATCACTGAATTAAATAACCGAACTGTGATAGGAATTCTCTCCTGCTTTTCAAGACAACGTGTAAATAATTTGAGCCATCCTGGAAATTTCAAGGAGGGTGTGTTAAGTACTTAAGACGGGTCATTAATACGTTTATGAAAACAGGTTAGTATATATTGGAAACTGCAGAGAATATTGTAAATTTTAAGAAAAATCTTAAAAAGGTTAGGATAATTATAGTTTAAAGTAGAAACAAGAAACTGCAGATGCTGGTTTACAAAAAAAGGTACAATATGCTGGAGTAGCTTAGCGGCTTAGGCAGCATCTTTGAAGGATATGGATAGGTGACATTTCGTGTCAGAACCCTTCTTCAGATTGAGAATTATACTTCATCTTTAACTAATCTGTTTGAACTTTAAATGTCACAGGAACAGGTGTAACTATATAACTTATTTTCTAAAGCTCCTTCGAGTGATCAAGGGAATGCTGCTAATAAATCACATGTGGAAAGTTCTGTGCAAAGTTGCAAAGTTTAAGTAGTAACCTATGGTTACAACAAAAGGAGACACCAGAAAGGTCTGGACTGAATTTGTTTTTGGCAACAAGGTTCTTCCCAGGTTAATAAAAGCTGACAATGTTTTAAACACCCAGAAGATCAGGAAGTATCTGTGGAAAGAGAAAATAATTATTGTATTAGGTCGGAAACCCTCATGAGAAATGGAAAGGAAAATAAATTAATTTTAGTTAGAGAAGCTGGAAAAGGGATGAGTAGAAAAAAGGGAACAACTTTCATAGGGTGTGACCAAATGTGTACATATGGTAGTTAGAGGCAGAATCTATTTCATGTATGGCTAATACTAGGGCTGTGGGACATGCCCGGCAGGCCAAGATGTAGTGGTTGTGAGAGGAAAAAAAACTGAGGCAGAATCCCAGAACTCTCTCTCCTTGTATAGTCTGGCAAGCTCGGCACATCCCACAGCACCACACTTCAAAGTACATTATCAAATGCTTTAGGCCCTCCAGAGATGGCGATAGATGCTAAATACCTACATGTCCTTTCCTTTTCTTGGAAGGTGCCAAATTTAATCAATGGTCATGAAGTGTTAAGCAATCTAAACTAAAAGATTTACCATAACATCTGGAAGCTGCAACGGATCGTTCGCTCAGCTGAGAAGGTTGTTGGTTGCAACCTTCCCCCCATTGACGAACTGTACACTGTAAGGGCCAGGAAGCGAGCGGGCAAGATCATCTCTGACCCCTCTCACCCTGGCCACAAAATCTTTGAAGCACTTCCCTCTGGAAGGCGACTCCAGACTGTCAAAGTAGCCACAGCCAGACATATAAACAGCTTTTTTCCACGAGTAGTAGTTCTACTCAGTAACCAAAGTCTGTAGTCTCTTTTTTGCTCTGGTTTATTTTCACCCACACGTTTAGACGGTAATGTTGTATCCTTATTGTTTTGATGTGGTTATGGTTTATTCTTAATTGTTAACTGTATGTTTGTGTTGTCATTTGTGAACGGAGCACCAAGGCACATTCCTTGTATATGCACGTGCTTGGCCAATAAACCTAATCATTCATTCATTCATTTATTCATTCATTCATTCATTCATTCATTCATTCATTCATTCATTCATGACTGGTGTCAGCTCTATTGTTTAAGAGATACAAACAAAATAAAGTCAAAGTTTGCCATTGTATTCCCTGTTTCTCACCATGAACTGTGGTGGTAGTTTGTAGATATCAGCTGATTAGGATAGCTGGTGCTTTGCTCAGATTCTAAGATGAACAATGAAATACCTTTCTTTGGTTCATCATTAAAAATCACAGAACGACTTTGGCCTATTGAACTAAGGTACCGGAGGCTGTTTATGTGAAGAAGGGTCTTGACCCATTCCTTCCAGCATTTTGTGCCTATCTTCTATATATATATATAGAAGTGATACAAAATGATAACAGAGATAACTTTGATGATGGAGTAAAAAGGATGAAGGCCTTTTACATTCCCAGATTTTTTTCATTTAACTCAACTGAAAAAAAAGCAAGAGAATCAAGAATCAAAAATCAAGGTTTGTTTGACATATATATAAATGCAATGGCAAAAAAAATCTGGGAGATATAAAAGGCCTTCACCCTTTTTACATTACTGCACCATCAAAGTTATCTCTGTTATCATTTCGAGAAAATTGGAATGGAGAAAGTTGTCCGAGAAGCTGGAAAAACATGAGTTATTAATTTTGAGAATTTACTCATAACTTTAAGGAATTTTTCACACAATATCAGGAATAGGTGGGAATGCTAGATATAAACAGATAATGAATAAGAAAATTTACCTTGCTGTTACTAGTATATGTTCATGACGTGGTGACCATTTCACAGATAACACCTCACCTCTGTGGCCTAAGGGAGAACATGGGTTTGGTAGTTGGGGGAGAAAATAATTAAGGAGCACATAAATCACTCATATGGTCAAATAGATACAGTACAAAAACAATCTCTTCTCCTCATTGGGTCGATGCGAACAATCCATTTACACTGATCCTACATTAACCTCATTTTTTATCCTCCCCATATTCTAATCAACTATTCCGTGATTCTACCACTCACTTACACACTATCGAGAATTTACAATGCCAATTAGCCTACCAACCCACAGGTTTTGGGGATATGGGAAGAAACTAGTGCGTCCAGTTGAAATCAATGCGGACACAGAGAGAACATGCAAACTCCACACACACAGCACCCGATGTCAGGATTGACGTCAACTGGCAGTGACTCTACTAGGTACACCACTGTGCTGCCTTACAGAAGTACTTATTTTTAATGTTGATGTTTATTAAATAAAATAAGACGTTCTATGTTGCAATCTGAAAGAAAACCAATGAATTATTTTGTGTAGGAAAGAACTGCAGATGCAGGTTTACACTGTAGACACAAAATGCTGCAGTAACTCAGTGGGATAGGCAGCATCTCTGGACAGAAGGAATGGGTGCCATTTTGGGTTAAGACCCTTCTTCAGACTGAGAATAAGGGGAGAGGGAGACATAGGGAAATAAAAGGTAAGGTGTGAAAACACAGATCAAAGGATGATCAAGAAAATGTAGAATGGTACAATGTAGGCTATGGGGAAGGTGGCAACGAGGCACACAATCAATATTATTTAATCAGGACAACAAGGAGACGAGTCAGAGAACTAGGATGGGGGAGGGACAGAGAGATAGGGAAAGCAAGGGTTACTTGAAGTTAGAGAAATCAATATTCATGGGTTGTAAGCTGCCCAAGCGAAATATGAGGTGTTGTTCCTCCACTTTGCATTGGGCCTCACTTTGAAAGTGGAGGAGGCCCTGAACAGAAATGGGAGAGGGAATTAAAGTGTTTAGCAACCGGGAGATCGGATAGGCCTAGGCGGACTGAACGGAGGAGTTCAGCGAAACGATCACCAAGCCTGCGGTTAGTCTCGTCGATATATAGGAGTCCACGCCTGGATGAGGTGCGTGAATCTCAGCCTCACCTGAAAGGACTAGAGGGGTCGGAACCTTGGACGGAAACGAGGGAGGAGGTATAGGGACAGGTGTTACATCTCCTGCGGTTGCAGCGGAAAGTACCTAGGTAGGAAGCGGTTTGAGTGGGAAGGGATGAGTTAACCAGGGAGTTGTGCAGGGAACGGTGTCTGGAGAAAGCAGAAAGGGGTGGAGATAGGATGATGGATCCCGTAGGAGGTGGTGATTTATTTTGATTTGATAATTAACTGCCTCTTCAATTTTATCATTACATTCATCTTTGTTTAATACTTTGTAGAACCATGGCCTTCACCCAAAGAGTTTGCCGCTACCTTATGTCCTACTAGCATTTGGTTTTTACTGCATCAAAATATTGTTGCAATTTGATTTTCAGGCTGTGGCATTAAACATTTCGGATAAAGAACTATGCTTTAATTTTCAGACTCCTTTTTCTTCAGTGCCAGAAGCATATAAATCCTAATGCCAAAAGCATTTTGTCAAAAATATTTTGCTAGTATCTACCTTATGTTATGAACTTTTACTTTTACTGGTTTCAGTAAATCTTGCGAATAGGCTACAATAATAAAGTGCATTGAAATCACGTGCAACATTAACTCTTTCTCTCTCTCCACAGATGCTCCCCGACATGAGAAATATTTTTAGCGTTTGGTTTTTGTAAACGACAAAAGTCAGATTTCATTAACTCTGTATAAGGAACTAATTTAAATCTGATTATCAATTCTTAGATTTCTGGTCAAATACTTACCCTGCAGAATGTGTGTGCAGGATCCAGATTTAAGATCACACAGCTGTACTTTAGGATTCTTGGTACCAACTGAAACAAAGAAAGCTATAAGCCATTTGTTTAAAAGAGAGTAATCATATATTAATTCTTGTCACCGAATATTTCAAGTCCAATATCAATTAATAAATACATGACCTGAATGTTCTCTTCAATATCTCCCTTGTCTCCCTTTAATATCTCCCACGATTGAATGGCGGAGTAGACTTGATGGGCCGAATGGCTAATTCTGCTCCTATTACTTATGAACTTATAACATGATTCACTCTTCAGAATGAATGTCTGAGCATTATTTAATTTCCGATCAAGTCATTGGTGAGTAAATGTCACTTGATAGCACCCTCGACGACAAAATCAATCATTTTTGATATTGATTCAAAGACAACAAATGGTACAACTGACCAGATTTATTTGTTATGGCAAGGCCAACCTGGCCAAGTTTCCATTTTGTCAGGTAGATGTCTGTGTCATAACTGTAATGCAACGACTTAGTTACAGTGAAAAAGGGAGTTCTCTGGTTAGGATGTTGACAATGTACTGCTAGTTCTTTCCCAGCTGTCTCATCCCACAATTCCATTGACTCCATCTACACTTCTCACTGCCTCGGCAAGGCCACTAGCATAATCAAGTACCAGTCTCACCCCGGTCACTCCCTCTTCTCCCCTCTCCCATCCGGCAAGAGGTACAGGAGTTTGAAAACACATACCATCAGATTCAGGGACAGCTTCTTCCCTGCTGTTATCAGGCAACAGAACTATCCTCTCACCAACTAAAGAGCAGTCCTGACTTTCCATCTAACTTATTGGAGACCTTCGAACTATCTTTCATCAGACATTACTGGACTTATTGCACTAAATGTTATTCCCTTTATCCTGTATCTGTACACGGTGATCAGCTTGATTGTAATCATGTATAATCTTTCCGTTGACTGGATAGCACGAAACACAAATATTTTTACTGTACCTCGGTACACGTGACAATAAAAAACTAAACTAAACTAAAGTTCCATCATAGCTTTCATCCTAGCTTGAGGTTCCTCAATAAATCTCTGGGGAGCACTTAGTAGATTATTTTAATTGAAAAAAACTAACATTGCAAACTACCTTGCTGTATTATCCAACAACATTTTCTTCCCAGGCAAATGAAATTCCTCCGATGAAGCAAAACATACTTGGCTAATAAAATATGATTATGATTATGATAATTATACTAACCAGCTATCAGACAGTGTTTGGTTGCAATTGGTGACATATGATGACAGTAGACTGTTCCTTCAAAGGTAAACACTTCAGCAGGCTGTAAAATAAAAGGTGTTTTTTAAATTTTCTCTCAACAAATTCACTCAACTCTTCACAAAGGGCATTGAAGCAATTTTAGATTATGTGAAAAAAATTGCAGTTGTTGCAAACAGTATTTCACAATTTCATTTAATTATCATACAAAACAGTACTGAGATACTTCTATAATGGGAAACAAGTTCCATGCTTTAAAAACCGAATAGGATTTTGTGATTTTAAGGGCTGCAATACTGTCAGAGTTTGCCTTCAATTCACCATTAAAGTGAAAGCAACTTCTAGACTATTGATGTGCTATGGAAATGTGGGAATCCAGAGCTTGCTGTAGTTCACTGCTTCTCTGCAGAACCTGCTGCATTGCCAATCCATTACATTTAAAATCCAATATTCCAAAATCAGTGACAACATTTGTTTACAAATTATTATTAGAATAAAATTCTCCAACTACATTATGGCTTACAATATGATGTCTAAATAAGCTTTTCATCAAAGTGCATAAAACATTGCTATTTCAGAAAAACTACTTTTATAAGTACTTAATATTTCATTAAATAATATGAAAAGAATGATGGTGATGAACACTGTGCTGTAGTTGATAAATAACAGCCTGGTGTATGCATTGCTGATGTCCTAGTGGTCCAGTACAGATTGGAGAAGCAGTTAGGCTGCATCTGCTAGAATTGTGCCGATAGGCAAATTGAAGTGGATCCATGTCAATATTGAAGCAGGAGCTGATTTGTACCATAACCAACTCTCGAAGCACTTCATCATAATGTTCGTGAGTGCTAGTGGTCGGTAGTCGTTAAAGCCTGTCACCTGGTTCTCCAGTATTGAGAACATAGCCAGGTAAACCATTAAGGTTCACCCTCGAGAAGGATCTTTTTACATCGACCTCGGGGACTGAGATCACAGGGTCGTTAGGTTCTGTGGAGGCCTCATGTTACATTGTTGTTCTTCTTTTCGAACCAAGCGTAGAAAGTATTGAGCTCATCTGGGAGTGATGCTTTGCTGTCACTTGAGCTGCTTGGTTTCACCTCAAGCAAGTCCTGCCACAGTTGTCGAGCTCGAATTGCCTGAACCTCCAGTTTAATCCGAAAGTGTCTCTTTGCATTTTTGATGGCCTTCTGGAGATTGTACCTGGACATGTTGTATGACTCTGGATTGCCTGACTTGAAAGCTGCAGATCTGGTCCTCAGTACAGTAGGTCCACAGAACCTAACGGATCTCCTGGGTCAACCAAGGCTAAAAACTCTGGAACAATCACATGGTTTTGGTACCAACGCACTCCTCCACACATTTCTTTATGAAGTCGGTAATAGTGTGGCATCTACTACCCACTGATTCTCCTGCCGTACACCCACTACCCACCATTAGACTTGAAGTTCTGTTTATCTGTTAATTACATGATCAATCTGTACTCAGTATATTGATGGAGACAACATAATAGAACAACAAATCAAAAAGACAGAATTAAGATTTATCACCATATATTCTTGTTCATAGAATATCCTTGTAGAAAATTAAATGGAAATTTTGCCTGTAAAGAGCAAAGACGAAGGAAATAAGACAGTTAATCACAACCTTTGGATGGGCTAGCACTTTTCCTGTTTAATAGCTACAAATGAATGGTCTGACTGGAAACAAATAATCTGAAATTGCTTTGTACTGGATAGATTTCCTGTATGTTCTCCCACATTCTCTCAAACAACACCAAAATACAGAAGCTTTCAACAGTCACATAGAATTATATCACTATCATTGCACTGAATGCTATGGAAGTCATCATAAGGGCCTCCAAGTGGGTGGTGGGAGGCGAGCGGCTGAAGTCTGGAGTCCGTCTACCACCCATCAGGGCCTACATGGATGACATGACAATCATAACAACAACAGCACTTTGCACCAGGCGCCTTTTAGGGAAGCTTCAAGAGAACATCACTGGGGTTAGAATGAAATTTAAGCCATCCAAATCAAGAAGCATTTCGATAATCAAAGGCAAACTGACGGATCAAAGGTTTTTCATTGATCAAGAACCAATCCCAACTGTGTCAGAGAAGCCAATCAAAAGTCTGGGGAGATGGTATGACTCTAAACTGAAGGACACTGATCAGGCAAATGAGCTGAGGCAAGAAATCATCAAAGGTCTAGTAAACATCGACCGATCCATGTTGCCTGGAAAGCTGAAAATCTGGTGCCTGCAGTTTGGGTTACTACCTCGCCTTATGTGGCCACTAACCATGTATGACATCACCCTCACAAGAGTCGAGAAGATGGAAAGAACAATCAGCTCTTTTGTGAGAAAGTGGTTAGGTGTTCCTCGATGCCTGAGCAACGTAGGCCTGTACGGTCAGGGGGTACTTCAGCTGCCTCTCTCTAGCCTCACAGAGGAGTTCAAGTGCACTAAAGTTAGACTAGAGATGACCCTGGCAGAATCGAGGGACACTGTCATCCGAGCTGCTGCCCCAACCCTGGCAACAGGAAGGAAGTGGACGGCTAAGAATGCGACACAGCAGGCAAAATCTGCTCTCCACCAAGGCGACATGATTGGGCAAGTCCAACACAGACGAAGTGGCTTGGGGCTTGGTGAAAAGCGACCTTGCTGGAACAAGGCATCCTCACTGGAGCGCCGGAAGTTGGTCACGGCCGAAGTCCGCCGACAGGAGGAGTCGAGTAGGTGTGCCAAGGCTGTGTCGCAAGCTAAACAGGGCCAGTGGATGAGATGGGAGAGTGTGGAAAAGCGGAAGATCAGCTGGAAGGACATGTGGGAGATGGAGGCGAGCAGGATAAGCTTCCTCATTCGGGCAACCTATGATGTCCTTCCTAGCCCAAAAAATCTCAACCAATGGCTGGGCGAAGATCCATCATGCCCCCTGTGTTCAACACCAGCCACGCTTAAGCACATCCTCACTGGGTGTAAAGTAAGCCTCTCCCAAGGACGGTACACCTGGAGACATAATCAAGTGCTCAAATGCCTGGCAGCGACTCTGGAAAGCAGGAGAACAACCAACAATGCCCTGCCGCCCAGAACAACCAACCCAGTTATGCCAATTGCCTTTGTTCGGGAGGGAGAACAAAAGCAACGGAAAATTCCACCAAGGACAAGGTTTGGACAGCTGGAGGCAGCCCGGGACTGGCAGATGCTGGTGGATGTGGACCAACGGCTTACAGTTCCACCAGAGATAGCCATCACCAACTTGAGGCCTGATCTTGTCCTCTGGTTCAACTCTCAGCGCATGGTGTATTTTGTGGCGCTCACAGTCCCTTGGGAGGATGCTGTGCAGGAAGCCTTTGAAAGAAAGAAACTGCGCTACACAGACCTTGCAGCGGAGGCAGAACAGCGGGGCTGGAGAGCAAAGATCTGCCCGGTAGAAGTTGGATGTCGAGGATTTGTGGCAACATCTACCGTAAGACTGATGAAGGACTTGGGGATCAGCGGACAAGCCCTACGCCAGGCTATCAAGGAAACATCACAGGTGGCAGAGCGGAGTAGCCAGTGGCTCTGGCTGAAGAGGAAAGACCCAATCTGGTCTCCCAAATAAGCCGGCTAGGCAGATGCCGATGGGGGTGGTTCTGGGACGCCAGAATGCACTGCTGAGCCTACTGGAGACGTCGTGGGTCCAATCAGCGAAACGTCGATGAAAGTGGGTGCCCACTTGATAACCCCAATGACGTGTCTGCCTAGCCTTTCTCAACATCGGAGGAGAATAGGTGAGTGCATAAGCCTCCCATCACCACCGGGAGCAAATTGACATTTGGCACTTTGGATTTCTAACATCTTGTCCTGTGTATTTGGAAACAGCCAACTAGCATGGAGCAGAGGCCAAATCTGAGTTCTACCTGATTTGAATATCTCAGTACGAGATGGAGTGTATACAAACAAGATCTTTCTGGGGTGATGTTACATGCAAATTGCTGTGTGTGTAGAACACAAAGATCATTTCTTGTTTTTTCATTCCTCCCTCTTCACCAATTTCAACATCCCTTTGTATATTAGACCCAACATACAACCTCTTTTCTTCACAATTTGGTTGGATGATGTGCAATTGTCTCATTCAATTCATTCGCTGCTACAGAATCTTTAAAAATGGCTCGTTTTCCTACTCCTCCATTGTGTCTTTGGAATCCTCCACTGATTTATTCCTGCCCTCCTACCTACTCACTACTCGATAGTAATGAGAATGAAAATACATGTTTTATGACGTCATTCAGCTCCACCATAACAGCCCTTGATTCTTCCATGGAGCCTAAATTGTCAGACTCTAACATCCAATAGTTCCCTAGTAAAAATTTTAGGAAGATCAAAGCTAATAACCTCATTCCCCATCATAAACTCCATTCTCAAATGCCTTTTCCAATGCATCTCTGTCACCTCGTATGGCTGTTTGAGATCTCTGTGACATTTAATGCATCTCTAATTTTAGTTGCTCCATCTTTGACAACTATGCTCACTGCTGGCAAAGCCCCAAGATCAGGAATTCCATCTCCTGCTCCCCCTTTCCCCATTGTTCCTAATTTAAATGGTGCTTTAGAATGACTCCCTTGACCAAGAGTTTGCTCATCTGCTCCGTTATTTCCTTCTTTTGTTTGATAACATTAGAACAAAACGCCTTGGGATGTTCAATAACAATGAAAGATGCTTAGTAAATACAATTTACTGGTGTTGCTGTTTTATTTTCAAGACTTGAAAATCACTCATTTCCTGTACTTCCAAAAATCTCTCCAGTTTATTGTATCTCTGATATGTAACTTCTGAATGCAGAATCCCTGAAAGCTCTCCTTCCTCATTGGTATCTGATGACCCCTACTGGTTCTATTTGTATTGACAATGCATATCAACAGGGAAAATATCACACCTATCATACCAACCAAATCCACCTGTAGTTCATTGCACCACATAATCTAATACCCACTGGCTTGGGGGGCCGACATACCAGAAACCTATCGGCAATCATGAAAGGAATCGGGTAGATGCACAGAATCTCTGGTCCAGAGTAGGGGAATCAAGGACCAGAGGACATAGAAACCTAGAAACATAGAAAATAGGTGCAGAAGGCCATTCGGCCCTTCGAGCCAGTACCGCTATTTATTGTGATCGTGGCTGATCATCCCCAATCAGTAACCCATGCCTGCCTTCTCCCCATACCCCTTGATTCTGCTAGCCCCAAGAGCTCTATCTAACTCTCTTTTAAATTCATCTAGTGAATTGGCCTCCACTGCTTTCCGTGGCCTCCACTGCCTTCCGTGACATAGGTTCAAGGTGAAGGGGAAAAGATTTAATAGGAATCTGAGGGGTAGCTTTTTCACACAAAGGGTGGTGGGTGTATGGAACAAGCTGCCAGAGGAGGTAGTTGAGGCTGGAACTATCCCAACATCTAAGAAACAGTTGGACAGGTACATGGATAGGACAAGTTTGGAGGGATATGGACCAAACGCAGGCAGGTGGGACTAATGTAGCTGGGACGTGTTGGCCGGTGTGGACAAGTTGGGCCAAAGGGCCTGTTTCCACACTATATCATTCTATGACTCTAATCAGAATACTGCACTGCAAATTGGCAATTATAGAGTATTTAAACTAAATCTATTGCATAAATCCAAAACAATCAGATAGTATATCTGGCCTTTGGAAATAATTTTATTATATATCTTGAGAATTACTTTCTATTTATACTTACCAGCAGCCTATTTGTATCCCATATTTTCAAGGTTTTATCGAAAGAGCTTGATGTAAACATGCCGGTATCGCAAGGATACCACTGAACAGTCTCCACGCTAAATTTGTGCGCATGACCATGGGACCTTTTAACATATAATTGCATATGTATTATTTTTATATCAACAGTCACATTTAAAATGGCAAGGTTAGCACATTATTGATAAAATGAAAAAATGTTCTTACCTGCCCACTGTACAGATTGCCTTGCAGGTATACTGTAGCTTTTTTGTGGCATTCTCCAAATCATATATTGCAATAACACCATCTGATCCACCAGACAACATGCTAAAAGTGGAGAGAAAAATTAGTGATGCATTTTCAATGGACTCTTTTTGAGTTCTTCATGCTTTTTCCACGATTTAATGTAACAGGGGGAGAAAAGAGTTTTAAAAATTGTAGTTTAGTTTAGTTTAGAGATGCAGCGCGGAAACAGGCTCTTCGGCCCACCGGGTCCATGCCGACCAACGATCCCCGCCTATTAACACTATCATACACCCACTAGGGACAATTTTTACATTTACCAAACCAATTAACCTACAAACCTGTACATCTTTGGAGTGTGGGAAGAAACTGAAAATGTCAGAGAAAACCCACGCAGGTCTTGGGGAGAACGTACAAACTCCGTACCGACAGCACCCATATCCGGCGCTGCATTCGCTGTAAACAGCAACTCTACCGCTGCGCCACTGTGCCGCCGTCAAAGGTTAAGAAATTAAGTTATGCTTATATTCTTTAATAAATTAAAAAGGGCTTTGAATACACAATTATTTCTACTCTCCGATAGGAGAGAAGCAAAAAATTTTCAAAGATTAAGGTTTGATAGTTACTCATAACTCCATTGAAGTCAATGCTTAAAGGAATTTGTGCCTATTGATTCCTGAGCAGTAAATAGAAATTATGAAGAAATTTTAATTTTATTAGAGATATGCAGTACATCGATAGTTATACTCACTACTTTTGCTCAACAGGATCAATATCAAGACTATTAATTCCACTTCCATGGATTCGCTGTACATCCCTGTCGTTGTTTAATTCCAGATTTAACACTCTGGATAATAAAATAAAGAAATAAATATTTACACATTATGTTTTCAAAATAAATATATATTTTCGTTCACGTAAGTTTAAAAGGAAAATCACTGGGCCTCTCAGTCTTGAGTTGCACTGGACATCTCCACTTTCTAGTTGCACTTTTCCAATTCTAACATATCACTTTGCCAGAGAACGGACATTTACCACAAATCCTCTCATGCATTCATAATCCTGAGGGAGGACCGAAGCTCTCTTTTCAGATGCAACATGCCTCAAGCGATTAACTCCAATCAAGCCCCAAATGAAAAGAAAATCTAATCTCAAGAAAATCAATATTCAGAAAGTTTGTGTTTACCTTCATCAACACTGATTTATTTTTAACAATATTCATTTTCAATTAATTCTTTTTGTTTGAATTATTTGTTGCCTTGTGAACAAATTACCAAATGTATAAATAATTATAACAATAAAGTGATGCAAAACAATACTGAGATTAAATGACAGTGCGGAATACATAAATATTTCTCCTCTAAGAGAAAGAAACTCAGGAATTGGCAGGATTGAGCTATGACAATTAATGATAACTCCTTAGAACTTCAGTGTCCTTTGTTTCCTCCATCACCCAGTTGGACGAGACTGCCCTCTCTTGGTTTCATTAATATCTCTATAATTGTAGCCAGATTCAGTTCTGTAATGATCTCTTTTCCTGCCATGATATTGTTAACTCCTGAGTTGTCAAATCTCTTCAATCTCTTCCTCTTCTTCCTCTTCTTCCTTTACACGTGTCTCGTGGTTAGATTAACAGTAAACAATGTGAGATAACACATATACACTAATAACACTGCAGGTCTATCTCATCTAAGTACATTTTGTTTGTCACACTGCTTGATTGATATGCAATGCTTGATGAGCTGAAAATTTGGGATTGAATATTGGGAAGTTATAAACCAATATATTTAGTCTCTATCACCTAGTTAATCCCTCTCCCCTACTTCATCCCTCTCCCCATACTCTGTAAATAAATTAGAACATTTGTAACTTTGGCCTCTAACCTCACTTTTTTTTTTGCATCATCCAGTCAGAAGAGTGAACCAGGGAGTTGCCAAGGGAATGGTCCCTTCAAAATGCTGAATGGAGGGGTGGAAAGGTGAAGAGCTCAGAATTCTGGACACAGAATGAACAACTCCTTCAATGCTCACCATCTCCAGACCAAAGACATAGCTATGGAAATTTGCCAAGTTTCCCAAGCTACTCCTGTCTTTTTGTGGGATGCATGCAAAGTATTTTTTTCAGTTAGGCCCACTCCCTTAACTCTTCCTCCAGTACATTGATGACTGCAGTAATATTGCTTCTTGCACACAAACAGGACTCGAAAATGTTGTTTGTTCTGCTGCCAATTTCCACTCTGCTCGAACCTACACATGGCCCATTTCTGACTCTTCTCTTCCTTTGACTTAATTTCTTCCCACCCTGCTTCCTGTAGGAACTCCATTCCACTTGCCCAGCTCTTACATTACAGTTGAATTTGCTTCAATAATGACACTTCCTGAAAAGTGCCTCTGAAATGTCTTCCTTCTTCCTGAACCATGGCCTCCCTTCCACCAGCAGACACATATTACTGATATATTAGTTATCCCAACAGCATTGTGGGAGCATCTTCACAAGCAAGACTGCAGCATTTCAAGAAGATGACTCAACACCACATTTTCAAGAGCAGTAGAGCATGGGCAATAAATGCTGGCTTTACTTGGGGTTGCCCAAATTCCAGAAAATGTAAAAGGGGGAAAAAAGACCATAAACTAAGCACCATAGCAGAATCTGAAGCATGATAATCCATGTTGATATTCCGATGCAGTACTGTGGAATTGAAAGGAGGGATTAGATGAGATATTAATCAAATGTCTATGTCTGTCCACCAGGGGGTGCCACACGATGGCTGCCTCGCCTCACCTACAGTCTGTCTGTCCTTTTCAAAATTATTTTTGTTATTTTTGGTACGTTTTTAAAGTTTGAGTAAATGTTCTCTGGTTTGTTTTATGTGGAGGGTGGGAGAGGGGGTCGGGGGAAACTTTTTTTCAATCTCTTACGTTGCCGGAGATGCGATTGTTTTCCAGATCGTATCTCTGGTCGCTCTGCGGCCTAACATCACGGAGCTGGAGGTCTTGCCTGGGACTGACCTTGAGTCCCTGCGGGGGCAGGGGCGTGGACTTATCATCTGAGCCTGCGATCCCTTGCCTGGGATCGACGCTCCAATGCAGCCTGCGGACTTTAACGTCAGGAGCTCGCAGTCTCGGGATGAGACTGGTCGGGAGCTCCAAAAGCTGCACGAGATTCGACTGGTCCCGACCCGGGGTAGATCGCCGGTGCGGGGGAGCTGAGATCCCCCCCCGATGAAGGAGCTTGATCGCCCCGACAAGGAAGGCTCACTGCCGGCTACGGGATTAAGATCATCCCGTCAACGGAAGGTTAGACCTCCCGATCGCTGGAGGACAAAGAAGGGAGAGATTGATCTTTTTTTTCACCTTCTATCACAGTGAGGAATGTGGAGGAGTCACTGTGGTGGATGTTCAAGTTAAAATGTATTTTGTGTGTCTTGTTGCTTTTCATTGTTATGACTGTATGGCAAATGAAGTTCTTCGTATGTTGCAAAACATACTTGGCTAATAAAGTTTTATTGTGATTGTGATTGTGCGATTGTGATGTTATTTTGGGCTATTTACCATCTTAAATTATATTAAAAATAATGCTGATGCTGGAAATTTCAACTAAAAACGGAAAATCTTGGAAATACGAGAAAGTTACCTGTAGAAGGAGAAAATGAGAATTTGTTTTAGGTGAAGCAGCCAAGACTAAGCATAGACTAGGAGACCATTTTGCCGAACACGTGCTCTGTCCGCCAAGGCTTGCTGGAGCTCCCAGTTGCAGAAGGGTCTCGACCTGAAACGTCATCCATTCCTTCTCTCCAAAGATGCTGCCTGCCCCACTGAGTTACTCCAGCTTTTTGTATCTATTCACAGTTGCTGATCATTTTTAACTACCCTTCCCATTCCCCTTCTGAGCTTCTTGCTCTGGGCTTTCTCCATTGTCAGAGTGAGGCCAGAAGCAAACTGGAAAAACAGCATCTCATATCCCACCTGGGTGGCTTGCAACCTAATGGCTTGAACACTGAATTTTAAGTAGTACCTGTCCCCCACCCCCCCCCCAACAACCCCTCCCTTTCCTGTTTCCTCACCCCATGCCCACCCATCCCTTTCACCATCCCCCACCACCCCAGTCACTTTGTTTATTTTTCTCTTTGGCACTCCTCTCCCATCCTCTAGTCACATATATATTTTTACCCCTCTTTCCCCTCCCACTTCCATCATATTCCTCATTCCAGCTTTCCACTTCACTGCTCCATTTCTTTCCATATTACATACACCCTTTTGTATCTTTTCCACCTCCAGCCCTATTCACTATCTCCACCCATCTGCCAATTACCCACCTCATCCATATCCACATGTAATTTGTCTGGGTTTGCTTCACTCCACCTCTCTTTTCCAGCTTTCTCTCCCCTGCTCCATATGTCTGAAGAAAGCTTGACACAAAATGTTGTCTGTCCATTCCCTCCACAAATGCTGACTAGCTGTGTTCCACCAACAGTTTGTGTTTTGCTTACCCATTAAGCATTTAATTTATTTTGCGTAGAAGACAGAGCTTTCCATAAGTTAGGGTACTGCCCAATTCACCTCTAACTTATTGAAGATATTGGACGTTATCTGATACTTTACTATACTTTACTATACTTTACTTTACTCTGATACTTTACTATGCGCTACAATGCTGAGGGCAATATTCTGCACTTTGTATCTTCGCATTTGCTCTATCCATCGTACTTTAGTTTAATTTGATTGTATTTGGATAGTATCTCTGATCTGTTTGGCAAGCATACAGAACAAAGCTTTCCATTGTACCTCAGTACACGTGAAAATAATAAACCTAAACCGAACCTAAACATAAGACAGACACAAAAACCTGGAGTAACACAGCGGGACAGGCAGCATCTCTGGAGAGAAGGAATAGGTGACGTTTCGGGTCAACACCCTTCTTCAGACAGAAAGTCATGGGAAAGGGAAACGAGTGATATAGGCGATGATGTAGAGAGATAAAGAACAATGAATGAAAGATAAGCAAAAAAGTAACGATGATAAAGGAAACAGGCCATTGTTAGCTGTTTGTTGGGTGAAAACGAGAAGTTGGTGCGACTTGGGTAGGGGAGGGATAGAGAGTGAGAGGGAATGCCAGGGTTACTTGAAGTTAGAGAAATCAATAATCATACCACTGGGCTGTAAGCTGCCCAAGCGAAATATGAGATACTGTTCCTCCAATTTGCATTTAGCCTCACTCTGACAATGGAGGAGACCTAGGACAGAAAGGTCAGTGTGGGAATGGGTAAGAGAATTAAAGTGTTTAGCAACCGGGAGATCAGGTAGGTTCAGGCGGACTGAATGAAGGTGTTCAGCGAAACGATCGCCCAGTCTACTTTTGGTCTTGCCGATGTATAATAGTCTACATCTGAACAACGGATACAGTGGGTGAGGTTGGAGAAGGTGCAAGTGAACCTCTGCCTAACCTGAAAGGACTGTCGGGGTCCCTGGACAGAGTCGAGGGAGGAGGTATAGGGACAAGTGTTAGGGAGTCATAGAGTGACGATATGGAAACAGGCCCTTTGGCCCAACTTGCCAACATCGGCCAATATGTCCCAGCTACACTAGTCCCACCTACCTGCGCTTGGTCCATATCCCTCCAAACCTGTCCTATCCCTGTACCTGTCTAACTGTTTCTTAAACATTGGGATAGTCCCAGCCTCAACTACTTCATCTGGCAGCTTGTTCCATACTCCTATCACCCTTTGTGTGAAAAAGTTACCCCTCAGATTCCTATTAAATCTTTTCCCCTTCACCTTGAACCTATGTTCCCTGGTCCTCGGTTCCCCTACTCTGGGCAAGAGACTCTGTGCACTTACCCGATCTATTCCTCTCTTGATTTTGTACACATCTTTAAGATCACCCCTCATCCTCCTACGCTCCAAGGAATAGAGACCCAGCCTACTCAACCTCTCCCTATAGCTCACACCCTCTAGTCCTGGCAATATCCTCACAAATCTTCTTTGAACCCTTTCAAGCTTGACAATATCTTTCCTTTAACATGGTGCCCAGAACTGAATACAATATTCTAAATGTGGTCTCACCAACGTCTTATACAATTGCAACATGACCTCCCAACTTCTATACTCTGTACTCTGACTGATGAAGGTTAATGTGCCAAAAGCTTGTTTGACCACTTTATCTACCTGCAACTCGACCTTCAAGGAACCATGCACCTGCACACCAAGATCCCTCTGCTCTACAACACTCCGCAGTGGCCTACCATTCACTGTGTAGGTCCTGCCCTTGTTAGACGTCCCACAATGCAACACCTCACACTTCTCTGTTTTAAATTGCATCAACCATTCCACAGCGCATCTGGCCAATCGATCCAGATCCTGCTGCAATCTTTCACAACCATCTTCACTATCTCCAAACCACCTACTTTTGTATCATCAGCAAACTTGCTAATCTTGCCGTGTATGGCATCATCCAAATTATTGTTGTAGATGACTGTGACGGGCCCAGCACCGAACTCTGAGGTACACCACTAATCACATTCCTCCAGTCTAAGAAGCAACCTTCCTTCCATGGTGCCAATTTGCTATCCATTCAGCTATCTCTCCTTGGATCGTGTTGTATGCGACAGCTGGGGGTGAAAGGTAAGGACGAGGGGAACTCTATCTCTGTTATGACTAGGGGGAGGGGTAGCTTGGGCGGAGCTGCGGGGTACCAAGGAGACACAAGTGAGGGCCTCATCTATGATGGGAGAGGGGAACCCCCATTCCTTGAAGAATGAGGACATCTCGGATGTCCTGGTATGGAACACCTCATCTTGGGTGCAAATGGGGTATGGACGGAGGAATTGGGAGGAGGGGATAGAGTCTTTGCAGGAAGCATTGTGGGAAGAAGTGTAAACCTAAGAGAGACACAAAAAGCTGGAGTAACTCAGCGGGACAGGCAGCATCTCTGGAGAGAAAGAATGGGTGACGTTTCAGGTCGAGACCCTTCTTCAAACCGAAGAGACTACATTGCGAATGCTGAATGCAAAACGTAACAGTGGAAGAAGTGCCAGTGAATTGTTGGTTCACACAGAAGGACTATTTGGATCTCCGGATCTTTCGACTAAAATAATCTTTATTGACTCTGGTGAAAACGTTTTGATTTGTAACTCTCTCTGTCTCCACTGTCGCTACTTCATCAGCTGCGCGTTTCCAACATTATCCGTTTAGTTTACATCAAAAGCAAACTGCTGATGTTACAGTCGTTCACTCATGGAAGAAAACGGTTGCAGAGATGTTCCTGCGTGGTGCCAGGTGATGATTGCAAGAGCGAGCGCTCACTCCATCACTAACCTTCGGGTGGACTCGGCTCGCTTCACTCTCAGCGGCTCATCGCAGCCGCTCCGCCGAGCTGCCAAAAGGGCGAGCATCCCCGTGAAGCCCCGACCAACCGCATCGAACCTGAGCCCGTTTTATTGGCCAACCGAAGGATGCGAGGGTGGCGACCAGAAACCGGGGATCCCCCGCCAGCAATGCAAGGCCGAGTGCGGGGCGTTCACATGACAACGGCCTCCACAGCCGCCATGTTGAGAGAGGCGGGCGGGCGGGCGGGCGGGGGCAAAGAGAGAGGAGGCCGTTGGCTGCCGCCGCGCAGCGCACCAATGGGCGGCTTCAATGCTGAGCGGGTGCAGGGAAAGTGCCAGACTGTGAAGAGTCTGCGTTGTGGCGCTGCTCCGGCTATGAATCCAATCCGGACTCTACTAACACGCATGTTTGGGCTTGTGAAGCATCATGTGGGCACCGATCAGTTCGGGAACAAGTATTATTACGTGCCCCAGCAGAAGACGTGGACGGGTGAGTGGACGTTGACATAACTTATGTCATAAGTCATAATAAGGAATAGGAGTAGAATTAGCCCATTCGGCCCTTCAAGTCTACTCCGCCATTCACTCATGGCTGATCTATCTCTCCATCCTAACCCAATTCTCCTGCCTCCTCCCCATAACCTCTGTTCTGAAATCTCTACTGTACTGTACTGTACTGTGGGCGCCGCCTCTCCCCGAGACTTTGGGCTGGAGGAGAAAGAGCGAATATGTCGCCCCAATACAGCGTTGTGACAGCCGGCGTTAACTTGCTTGTAATGTTCAGCATCTCGGTTTCTGGTATTCGGCACCACCAGCCAAGAACCGATGACGTTTGAACTTTAGAAGGTTAAAATGTCAGTCACATATTTAACTGACAAGCCGAGGTCCTTGAATTTTAGATAGACACAAAATGCTGGAGTAACTCAGCGGGTCAGGCAGCATCTCTGGAGAGAAGGAATGGGTGACCCTTCTTCAGACTGATTATTTTACTTCTGCAAACCCGAGATTATCAAGAGAGTTTTAATTGTCATATGTACCGAAACTGAACTATTAAATTCTTCCTTGCAGCAGCACAATAGGGTTGTAAACACAGTACTCAATGGATAACATAATAAACAAACAAAAACGTTCAATAAATTTTAAAAAGCATAGTACAAATCAAAGTAAAGCCGAAGTCTTAAGTGCAACCAGGACAGTTTGGAGTTTAGTTGTTCATCGTGTTCATTATCTGATGATTGTTGGGAAGAAACTGTTCCTGAACCTGGACTTCACAGTTTTCAGATTCCCATGCAGTAAACCCTCACGATTACGGACCTCTAAATAACGAATTTCAGTTATACCGGACAGAGGCGCCCATATGTGGCAGTAGTTGGTGGGCAGTGTTGTAATGCAGCGTTGGGTGGTGGAACAGCTGGAGGCACAGAGAGAGAGCGAGCATTAAAACACTCTCAAGAGCATTGCATTGGGCATTGGTTTGCAGCAACTGCCACAAAGTGTGAATCTGTGGAATTCTCTGCCTCAGAAGGCAGTGGAGGCCAATTCTCTGAATGCATTCAAGAGAGAGCTAGATAGAGCTCTTAAGGATAGCGGAGTCAGGGGGTATGGGGAGAAGGCAGGAACGGGGTACTGATAGAGAATGATCAGCCATGATCACATTGAATGGCGGTGCTGGCTCGAAGGGCCGAATGGCCTACTCCACCTATTGTCTATTGTCTATAAAGTGAGGTCCTGGGATGTTAGATGCAAAAGCAGCGTGCGCCACTACACCTATGTTACCCTGGCAACGTGTGCCTCAGTTGCCTGGTGATGGCGCGAGGCTGCTGTTGCACCGCCCTCACTTTGGTGTTGGGGAAGATGCTGGAGTCAATTATTAAAGACGTAATAACGGCACGTTTGGATTGCGGTAAAAGGATTGGTCCAAGTCAGCATGGATTTATGAAGAGGAAATCCTGCTTGACTAATCTTCTGGAATTTTTTGAGGATGTGACAAGTAAAATGGATGAAGGAGAGCCAGTGGATGTAGTGTATCTAGACTTTCAGAAAGCCTTTGATAAGGTCCCGCACGGGAGGTTGGTGAGCAAAATTAGAGCACATGGTATTGGGGGTAGGGTATTGACATGGATAGAGAATTGGTTGGCAGACAGGAAGCAAAGAGTAGGAATAAACGGGTCCTTTTCAGAATGGCAGGCAGTGGAGAGTGGAGTACCGCAATGCTCAGTGCTGGGGCCGCAACTATTTACAATATATATTAATGATTTGGATGATGGAATTAGAAGTAACACTAGCAAGTTTGCAGATGACACAAAGCTGGGTGGCAGTGTGAACTGTGAAGAGGATGTTAGGAGGTTGCAGGGTGACCTGGACAGGTTGAGTGAGTGGGCAGATGCATGGCAGATGCAGTCTTATGTAGATAACTGTGATGTTATCCACTTTGGCGGCAAAAATAACGAGGCAGATTATTATCTCAATGGTCAGATTCGGTAAAGGGGAAGTGCAACGAGACCTTGGTGTCTGAAGTCCGCCATAATCATCCCACTGCCGAAAAAGTCTGTCATCAGCGGTCTTAACGACTACCGTCCGGTAGCACTCACACCGGTCATCACAAAGTGCTTCGAGAGACTGGTCCTGCAGCACATCAAAGCCAGCCTCCCACCCACCTTCGACCCACACCAGTTTGCCTACAGAGCAAATAGGTCTACAGGGGATGCCATCGACACTGCTCTTCACACTGCACTGACCCACCTTGAACACCAGGGGAGCTATGTGAGGATGCTCTTCCTCGACTTCAGCTCTGCCTTTAACACGGTCATCCCGAGCAGACTGGTCACCAAACTTTCAGACCTTGGATTTTCCCAAACCATCTGCCAATGGATCAAGGACTTCCTGACCAACCGCCCCCAGACCGTCAAAATAGGCCCTCACCTCTCCTCCACCATTACACTGAGCACCGGCTCACCACAGGGCTGTGTGTTGAGCCCCATCCTTTACTCCCTCTACACTCACGACTGCGCCCCCACCCATCCCACCAACACCATCATCAAGTTCCCGGATGACACGACTGTGGTTGGACTCATCTCAGAAGGAGATGAGACAGCCTATAGGGATGAAATCCAAAGGCTGGCAGCATGGTGTTCAGTGAACAATCTGGTCCTGAACTCCTCCAAAACAAAGGAACTTATAATTGACTTTAGAAAAACCAGTGGAGATTACGACCCACTCTACATCAATGGGGTCTGTGTGGAAAGGGTACCAGCTTTCAGGTTCCTGGGTACGCACATCGCAGAGGATCTTACCTGGTCTACCAACACCATCACCACAGTAAAGAAGGCACAGCAGAGACTCCACTTCCTGAGGATCCTCAGGAAAACCAACCTGCAGGAGAAGCTCATGTTGTCCTTCTATCGCTGCTCCATCGAGAGTGTGCTGGCATACTGTATAACCACATGGTATGCCAGCTGCTCAGAAAAGGACAGGAAGGCCCTTCAGAGGGTCATCACGACGGCCCAGAAGATCATCGGCTGCTCACTGCCCTCCCTGGAGCACCTGTTCAGCCTACGCTGCCTCAGTAGAGCAGGCAAAATAATAAAAGATCCATCCCACCCCGGCCACCGTCTGTTTGTTCATCTGCCCTCTGGTCGACGTTACAGGTCGATCAAATCCCGAACAAACAGACTTAAAAACAGTTTTTACCCCAGGGCCATACGAGAACTGAACACTACCTTTGCACTAGGCAACACCGTTAAAAAATCTTGTACTTAATATAATTGTATTTAATTGTATTTATGTATTTATTTGTTTTTGCATTTATTGCATATATGTTTGTACGCACCGTCAGGATTGGCTATTTTTTAATTTCGTTGTACTCGTTGCAATGACAATAAATGAATATTATTATTATTATTATTATTATTATTGTACACCAGTCACTGAAAGTAAGCGTGCAGGTACAGCAGGCCGTGAAGAAAGCTAATGTCATGTTGGCCTTCATAACGAGAGGATTTGAGTACAGGAGCAAAGAGGTTGTATAGGGCCCTGATGAGACCACATCTGGAGTATTGTGTGCAGTTTTGGTCTCCTAATTTGAGGAAGGACATCCTTGCTATTGAGGCAGTGCAGCGTAGGTTCACGAGGTTAATCCCTGGGATGGAGGGACTGTCATATGAGGAAAGATTGGAAAGACTGGGCTTGTAATCACTGAGGTTTAGAAGGGTGAGAGGGGATCTTATAGAGACATATAAAATTATAAAAGGACTAGATAAGCTAGATGCTGGAAAAATGTTCCCAATGTTGGGGGAGTCCAGAACCAGGGGACACAATCTAAGAATAAAGGGGAGGCCATTTAAAACTGAGGTGAGAAGAAACTTTTTCACCCAGAGAGTTGTGAATTTGTGGAATTCTCTGTCACAGAGGCAGTGGAGGCCAATTCACTGGATGAATTTAAAAGAGAGTTAGATAGAGCTCTCGGGACTAGTGGAATCAAGGGATATGGGGAGAAGGCAGGCACAGGTTACTGATTGTAGATGATCAGCCATGATCACAATGAATAGCGCTGCTGGCTCAAAGGGCCAAATGGCCTCCTCCTGCAGCTATTTTCTATGTTTCGCTGTTACCCAACGAGCTGGCGCCACATGGCATGCTTCCGGGTTGTATGAGTGTAGAGAGCGAGCAACGTGAAGTTGGTTTGACTACCAGGCCCATCACTGGAGCACCACATGTGGGGCCAGAGTCTGTAGGGGAAGTCACAGTGAAGTGTGAATTCCCGCTGGTTTAATCCTCCTCCCCCTCTTGCTCCGTGTTTCTTCCTACTCGGCCTTGAGTTAAACTACTTAATATTTCCCCCCCTGACTCGGTTTTAGTGGACAATCAACAATAAAGGACACCATTCCTTCCCCCCTGTGGTCCATTATAGCAAGGGTTTACTGTGCCTTTTTCCCGATCACAGGGATGAAATGTGAATGTTCTTGAGAATGCTGGCTGTCTTTTTGGGACAGTGTCTCCTATCGATTCCCTCATGGTTGGGGAGGTCAGCACTCGTGATGGACGGTAGAGTTCACCATTTTGTTGGAATCTCCTTTGTTCCTGGGCATTTGACTTGCTGAACTAAGCTGTAATGCAACCAGTCAATATGCTCTCTACCTGGAGAAGTTCAAGAGAGTATTTGTCGAGATAGTGAATCTCTTCAATCTTCTAATGAAGAAGAGGCGTTGATGGGCTTTCTTTATGATTGCATCAGTATGCTGTGTCGAGGATATCTGCACTGTTTGGCTCGTTGTAATTGCTTCCGATGAGATGCATGGTCAGTCAGGTCTGTTGCACACAGCGTCCCAATTTTAAAATGGACAGTGTGCTCCAAGCACAAGATATCCACCTGTCAATCTGTGTCCATCATATTCTCCGTTACCAGTATAAAAGCAGTGTAATTTGCTCCAAGTAGGAATGGAATTTGAAAGCTTCCACCTTAACAGCCTCAAGAAACATTCAGGCATCATTCAGAACAAATAGATTTCTATCGTCAAGTTTCATGAGAAATTTATCTTGCAGTCAATGTAAGTTCTGCTGGATGCTTTTTTTTGTCAGAGAAGAGTGGAGTGCACACTTCAAAGGCTGTGTTCAATGACCAACTTAAGGATTGCATGTAAATTAGTGAAAGGCCAAAATTTTGATATGACAACATGATTCAAGAAATTCAGTCGTCTTATCGTTATCTACAAGAAATGTACACCTGTTCAGCTTAGAGTAACAGGCCAAAGCTGGTGCATTTCTTGCAGAGTCCAGGATGAGATCATCAAGAAACAATGTGTGCTGTAAACTTCATCTGGCCAAACAGTTTTTATGCACTCACAGGAAGGTTTGCGGCTTATGCATGAGACACTCTTCCCAGATTCCTGCCACTGATTGACTAAATCAAAATATGGTTATGAAAAGTAGTCATTATTGTAATGTGGTAAATACAGCAGCCATTGTGCCCACAATAACCAGATTTTTTTTAAAAATTGTATTAGTTTAATGATAAATATTAGCCTGTTCTCTTTTTTGATAGTGTCATAGGATCTTGAACACCCATCAAGAGGGCAAATGGGGATCAGTTTGGTGTTTCATTCAAAATACATCACTGGACAGTATTCAGTTGTTATTGAGGCATGCACTCCACGTATCTTTGACAAAAAAACATTAAAAAAAACAAAAAATTACATTGCACGTAGACTAGGTTTCTCATGAAACTTGCTGATTTTTTTTTGATAACATTTACTTTTTTTCTAATCAAAGAGTCTTGATACTAATTGTAAAGAAAACAGATATATTTAAGTTATTTGGCATTTTTCATGACCTCAGGATTTTAATCCTGTCTGAACCAAGTGATTAATCCATACTTTATTTTATAGTTCCTCATGCGGTATCCTTTTACACCAAGGCAGTACAGTTCCTCAACGAAGTCTTAACCAATTGAATACGTAATGAATACTTTTTTTATTCTAAAGAGTGTGTTGCTAGTATTATTATGCCATGAGTAATAATGTTGTGGCAAGGAGTAGAGGGGAATATTTTTCAGTAATTATTTAATTGCAGCTTTCTTTTTCTCCAGGATAGGAAATGGTAGAAGAGTAATGAACCTGAGTACTGTTTCACTACAGCAGACTGGCCAGGAGATGGCAGAATTTAAAAAAATCCAAAACCACGTTAAAAAGTATGTACAGTAAACCAAGACAAAATATTTGATGCTGGGAATTGGAAGCATATTAGAAAAAGTTGGTTATTTCCTTTTAAGGTAGCTTTTCACTGTTTGACACTGCTGTAGACCTTCTGGCGAGGGTGCCACAGCAATGCTACTAGATAGAATGTTTCAAATTCATACCCAGCAAAGATTTTGATTTTAGAGATACAGCGCAGAAACAGGCCCTTCGGCCCACCGAGTCCGCGCCGCCCAGCGATCCCCGCACATTAACACTATCCTACACACACTAGGGACAATTTTTACATTTACCCAGTCAATTAACCTACATACCTGTACGTCTTTGGAGTGTGGGAGGAAACCGAAGATCTCGGAGAAAACCCACGCAGGTCAGGAGAACCTGAGTCTCCGGCGCTTCATTCGCTGTAAGGCAGCAACTCTACCGCTGTGTCACCGTGCCCCGATAATGGAACAACAATCTATATTTCTATTAGTATAAGAAAATAACTGCAGATGCTGGTACAAATCGATTTATTCACAAAATGCTGGAGTAACTCAGCAGGTCAGGCAGCATCTCGGGAGAGAAGGAATGGGTGACGTTTTGGGTCGAGACCCTTCTTCAGACTGATGTCGGGGGTGGGACAAAGGAAGGATATAGGTGGAGACAGGAAGATAGAGGGAGATCTGGGAAGGAGGAGGGGAAGGGAGGGACAGAGGAGCTATCTGAAGTTGGAGAAGTCGACGTTCATACCACCGGGCTGCAAACTGCCCAGGCGAAATATGAGGTGCTGCTCCTCCAATTTCCGGCGGGCCTCACTATGGCACTGGAGGAGGCCCATGACAGAGAGGTCAGACTGGGAATGGGAGGGGGAGTTAAAGTGCTGGGCCACCGGGAGATCAGTTGCGTTAATGCGGACCGAGCGCAGGTGTTCAGCGAAGCGATCGCCGAGCCTGCGCTTGGTTTCGCCGATATAAATAAGTTGACATCTAGAGCAGCGGATGCAATAGATGAGGTTGGAGGAGGTGCAGGTGAACCTCTGTCTCACCTGGAAAGACTGTTTGGGTCCTTTGATGGAGTTGAGGGGGGAGGTAAAGGGACAGGTGTTGCATCTCGTGCGGTTGCAAGGGAAAGTGCCCGGGGTTGGGGTGGTTTGGGTAGGAAGGGACGAGTGGACCAGGGAGTTACGGAGGGAACGGTCTGCGGAACGCAGAGAGGGGAGGGGATGGGAAGATATGGCCAGTGGTGGGGTCCCGTTGTAGGTGACGGAAATGTTGGTGGATGATATGTTGGATCCGCTGGCTGGTGGGGTGGAAGGTGAGAACGAGGGGGATCCTGTCCTTGTTGCGAGTGGGGGGAGGGGGAGCAAGAGCGGAGCTGCGGGATGTAGAAGAGACCCTAGTGAGAGCCTCATCTATAATGGAGGAGGGGAAGCCCCGTTTTCTGAAGAACGAGGACATCTCGGAAGCCCTAGTCTGAAACACCTCATCCCGGGCGCAGATGCGGCGTAGACGGAGGAATTGGGAGTAGGGGATAGACTTTTTGCAGGGGACCGGGTGGGAAGAAGTGTAGTCCAGATAGCTGTGCGAGTCGGTGGGCTTGTAGTAAATGTCCGTCACTAGTCTGTCTCCTGTGATGGAGATGGTGAGGTCCAGAAACGGGAGGGAGATGTCAGAGATAGTCCAGGTATATTTAAGGGTGTATCCAGGTGTATCTATATTTCTAAGTCAGAATGGTATATTATTTGGAATGAACCAACATGCGGTGATATTTTAATGAGCCTTAGCTTTGGGGTGATGTCTGCGGAGCTGATGCGCTGCAATGCCGAGAACTAAATTCTGCACTGTGTATCCTCCCCTTTGCTCTACCTATTGTAGCTTGGCTTGATTGTATTTATGTATTGTGTTATCTGATTAGATAGCATGCATAACAAAGCTTTTCACTGTACCTCAGTACACGTGACAATAATAAACCTAAATCTAATAACAAAAGAGATGCTGTTGTCATAATGGCCTTGGTGAGTAACTGCAGAATGGATTGTCGGTGGTGCAAGCAGCAATCGTGGGGTGACAATGGTGGAGGGAGTAAATGTTTAGAATTGTGACAGAGGTAACAATAAATGGACTGCTTTGCCTTGGATGATGCTGGGCTTCTTGAATTGTTGCAGCCAAATTATTCCAGTACAGATTATGAACACCTGACATTAGGACACCCCTACATGCAAACATGCTCGCATAAATATTTTTTAAATTCAAATGAGAAACCAGTCTTTAAAAAAAGAACTGTTAACATGTAACATCCCTTCAGTAATCACTTCCCATTGTCTCTTAACAACGCAGGCTGCTAGTTTGACTGTGGCAGGCCACTTCTGAGAGTTGTTCTGGAAATTGACAAGCTATCTCTTCGATTGATGTTTGGACAACAATACATTGTCACCAAACAGCTTTTGATACTTCACACCCATCGAAGCAAGACATTGACCACTGGATAATCCTGAATCTGTACCATTGTAACCAGACAGTGGAGATCATTAAATAAATGTTCATATTAATTGGCCCTCATCAAAACCATTCATTACAATGCCATGGAGGTATGGTTGCCGTATTGAGTGATTTTGTATATTTTCTGACTTGTGGACAAGGTCACCTTATGGATGCCTGTAAAAATGGAATCCATTTGTAAAGTGGAAATTCCAGACGTTGTGGAAAAGCTATGGGGAATTAGTAACTGATTCACCTGCCACAAGATACCCAGCCTGTGTTAAGATAACTGGCTCATCGAGTAATATTGCAGGGAAATAGGCTCTTTGCTCACCCGGGTCCATGCCGACCATCGAGTATCCATTTATACTAATCCCACTTTATTCTCCCCACATTTACACCCACTCTTCACCACCCTACCTCTTATCACTTCTATCACTCACTATAAAAATCAAATAATTTTAAAATTATTTATAAATCATATAAATCTGGTACATTTAAGCCAGAGTTTGTCCAATTTGTCTACATATGAAAATATACAATAATAGAAGTTACAGAGCCAGCAATCATGTAAAAAAAATGATAGAGTTCAAATCTCATCTTAGCAGCTTGTGAATTTAAATTATTTTTAATTAAATATATCATGGAACTAGTCTCTGTAATGGTGAACAAAAATTCCTTCAAATACTTGAGGGTAGGGCTTTATCTGATTCAAGATCCACAACATGGCAATCAACTTTTTTATTACTTTCTGAAATAACCACAGTTCCAAGATAATAAAAAGAGAAAAAAATCAAATTCCTACTGACAAATCTATCTAGCACCTGACCCGAAGGGCTGTAATAGTTCACATCCCGTTATTGAGGTGTGATAGGGGTGGGCAGTAAATGCTGATCTTGTCAATACTCACATGAAAGATGGATATGTAGATTTTTTTGTTCTTTGTTATTCACGGAAGAAAATCATTTGAAGTTGTACTGCGACACATTATTTGAGCAGAAATATATATGATTGACTTTTCTGTTTGCATGCAGTGAAGAAAGCCAATGGAATGTTGGCCTTCATAACAAGAGGAGTTGCGTATAGGAGCAAAGAGGTCCTTCTGCAGTTGTACAGGGCCCAAGTGAGACCGCACCTGGAGTACTGTGTGCAGTTTTGGTCTCCAAATTTGAGGAAGGATATTCTTGCTATTGAGGGCGTGCAGCGTAGGTTCACTAGGTTAATTCCCGGAATGGCGGGACTGTCGTATGTTGAAAGACTGGAGCGACTAGGCTTGTATACACTGGAATTTAGAAGGATGAGAGGGGATCTTATTGAAACATATAAGATTATTAAGGGATTGGACACGTTAGAGGCAGGAAACATGTTCCCAATGTTGGGGGAGTCCAGAACCAGGGGCCACAGTTTAAGAATAAGGGGGAGGAAAACTTTTTCAGTCAGAGACTTGTAAATCTGTGGAATTTGCTGCCTCAGAAGGCAGTGGAGGCCAATTCTCTGGATGTTTTCAAGAGAGAGTTAGATAGAGTTCTTAATGATAGCGGAGTCAGGGGGTATGGGGAGAGGGCAGGAACAGGGTACTGATTGTAGATGATCAGCCATGATCACATTGATCCCTCAATTCCCTTCATTTATCTCAATCTATAACCCTTTCTTTGAATGAATGACGACTGAGCCTACAGAGGCATGTGACGTAGGGAGTTTCAAAGATTCTCCACCTTGACAGTGAAGAAGTTTCTCTTCTTCAATTTCTTCATGGCGTACCCCTAATTGTGAGGTTGTGACCTCTGGTTCAAGGTTACTCAACATCGGAAACATGCTCCCTGCATTCACACTGCAAGAATTTTGAAAATCTCAATAAAATCATCGCACTCTTCTAAACCCAAGAGAATACTGGCTAAGTCTTGTGGCATTTAAAAGACTTTTGAATAGGCATATTGATATGGAGGGCCTTGGCATCCTGTTCGGCACATTCATTGTGGGCCGAAGGACACATTCTTGAACAGTACTGTTCTATTTTATAATCTCTCCTTTTATCGTTCAGTTCTATTCAGTTTAGTTTATTGTCATGTATACCGAGGTACAATGAAAAGCTGATGTTGCGTGCTAACCAGTCAGTGGAAAGACAATACATGATTGCAATCGAGTCATTCACAGTGTACAGGTACATGATAAGGGAATAATGTTTAATGCAAGATAAAGCCAGTAAAGTCTGATCAGAGATCGTCCGCGGGTCACTAATGACGTAGATAGTAGTTCAGGACTGCTTTCATATTGCGGTAGGATGGTTCAGTTGCCTGGTAACAGCTGGAAAGAAACTGTACCTGAATCTGGAGGTGTGCGTTTCATACTTCTATATCTTTTGCCCGATGGAAGAGGAGAGAAGAGGCAGTGTGTGACTCGTCCTTGATTAGGCCGCTGTCCTTGGCGAGGCAGAGAGAGGTATAAATGGAGTCAATGGAAGGGAGGTTGGTTTGTGTGATGGCCTGGGCTGCGTCCACAATTTGCTGTAATTTCTTGCTGTATTGGATGGAGCTGTTCCCAAATCAAGTCGTGCTGCATCCCGATAAATTCCCGGAACTGGAGGTAAGAAAAGGTCGGAACAAAGCAGGACCAGCAACAAATGACCAAGGAAGGGTGAAGCCTATAATGACCCTCTGCTGGCTGGGGAAGAGGTGATAATGAAGGGATACAAGGATGGGAACAGTGGAAGTAGTAAGATTGGGGGGGGGGGGGGGGGGGGGGGTGTTGGGGGTAGGGAATGCAAGGGTTATAAAAATTAGTAAAATCAACATTCATTACACTGGGTTGTAAGTCACTTACCTTAAAGCATTGAAAGGAAATGAAATTACAATAATTAGAAAGGAGTGATGCTGATGGATGTCATTGTTTTCTGCTTTTTTTAATTTCCCCATTATGACAATTTGTTTCCATTAATTTCAATTTAATTCCATTAATTGCACTCTTATTAAATTTTGCAGTCAAAGCGGTTATCTTCAGCAATGACCTTACAAATTCTATGATATGGCTCATAATGGATTATTTGAAGAGATAAAATAATATTATTTTATGTACATTTCTGTGATATATTGTGGAAAAACATTCAGAAAATTACAATGTATGTTCCATATTTTGTGACAGAATAAACATTACTGCCAAGACCAGCAGTTGTTGTTCCTTCTGAATTCCCTCACTGCGCACTAATGTACTCTGGAGTCAGCCATATTGGAACAGGAAGTGTAAAAATGAAGGAGTTTCTTCCCCAAAGGACATCAGTGAACCAGAAAGATTTTCACCATCACCATTATTAATACTTCTTTTCATGATCATCATTATTTATACTTCTTCTCATTTCAGACTTAATACCTAAATTTAAGTTCCTGAGTGTTATGGAGGGAATGGAATTAATATCACCCAATCATTGATCTGGTTTCTGGATTATTGTTTTTATTTTAATCAGTTGTTTGGACAGATCAACTAAAATTTGATACATATGGATTATTTAGCATATTTTCAACTGAAAACTCAAAATAGTTTTTCGTAAGTTGTTCGGCAGTTTTCATGAATAAAACTGATTTAATTCTGAATCATATCTGATATGAAGATGAAACTAGAAACACAGGAAACTACAGAGCAAAAAACAAATTGATGGAAGAATTCAGCAGGTGAGACAGCATCTATTGAGGTAATGGACAGATTATGTTTTGGGTTGGAACCTTTCTTAAGAGTTATTGGAATAGAGGGGAGAAAGCTTGGAAAGAGAGGTGGTATAAAGTCTGGCAAGTTTTAGGTGAGCTATTGTTAAATCTTTTTTTTAAATAAATGTGTGGCTGATAGAGGATTAGATAAAGCTTAAGCAATGGAAAGGATAACACAACACTACAATTGTTTGCAATGCTAAATTACATGCTCAGGGTGATTTCTAAAAACAGTCAATTATTATTATTTTTTTGCAAAAACCTTGAACTAAAAATGGTAATTGTGCTTCTAGTGTATATAATGTTAAATGGAACCTTATAACTGAATACTAGAATGATATGATTTGTGTCCTGGAGATGGCATGTCAAAGTGCACATAAATTTTGACCAACACATGCTGACACAGTCAACAGTCAAAAGGCATTCCAAAACACAAGCAGGACAAGATAAGGAAAAGGCCTTCACAGCAAAGTTCTGGGAAAAGCGCATATGTGTGCAGTTGATGCATTGGTCAACACAAAGGCAAGACTTTGTAGTTGCCAATAGTTGTCGCAAGTTATGTCAATAGGCCAACGTTGATGGGCAAAAAATTGGCTCCTGTGGTGGGCTGAGCCACTTTGGTACGAACCTTCGTTTGTCGGACTCGAACTCGCGTGTGGACCGGGCGTGATCTGGGCCGACCAATCACGCGGTCAGGGGGGTGGCCGTCGTGTGCCAGGAGAACAAAGGATTTGGCAGTTGGGATTTGAACTCGGGCACGCGTGGGTGAGCGACGTAACTGTATTCGGTTATTGATTAAACAGAGTGTTTACACGACGTGTGGACCTCCTCACTCCGCTTATTGAAACTGGATTGGAAATCTGTATTCCAAGTCGAAGCATAAACACAACTGGATCAGTTGTCGCAGAAATCATACCATTCTAGTACTCAGTTCTTAAAGTTACAGTTACCATTATGTACACTACAGTGCTTTAACGGCGTTTGAATGGGTTTATGATTGGATATATGCTAAATAGACTTGTTCTACTCAATCATCCCTAAATTGAAATCTTGAAATGTTAATGAAAAACAAAAAAGCTGCAGATGCAGGAAATCTAAAATGAAAACCAAAATTATTGGGAATACTCAGCAGGTTAGGAAACATTTATGGAGAGAGTTCATATTTCAGTTCAATGGTCTTTCATCCAAACTTTGATCACTTCAAGTCATCTGCCGAGTGAGTATCTTCAGCATTTTCTATTTTCATTTTACCTTTCAGCAAAATTTTTACTACCTTTTGGAAAATTATATTCCTAGCTCAGTTCAAGCAGAACAGTTAAGCTCAGACATCTTAAAGTTTCTTAAGATTTAATCAGATAACATGTTCAGAATGAAACCTATTATTCATAATGCTGCTTTAAACAGAAGAGTATTTCTGAAATATAGTAGGTTGTGCAGTTTGCAAAGGTGCAACATTCTGACCAGATCTCTTTCAGTTTTATATGTGAACTATTTATGGGGAAGTAGTGCTATGATTGCTTCAAATTGAATGTACTGTATTTGGTGTTCACAATGCAGTCTCCTCTATGTTGAAGAAACCAAATGCAGATTGGGCATCACTTTATGGAACACTTGCGTTCAGACAGCAGGAGTAATCCTGAGTGATTCTGAGCTTGTCTGTTGTCGACCAGTCTATTTCTCCGATCCCACTCTGATCTATCACTCACAGTTCTATACCTCTGCATCTTCCTGCTCAGCACTTTATAGCTCCTACATTCATTTTTCTCTGTTATTTTGTCAATGTTCACCCATTGACCAGATATTTTTTTTACAGTTTATCCCCATGGTCACCCTAGTTTTACCTTATCAGTGAAATTTCTCCCCTCCCCTGCCTTTTCTGCAGTTTTACCAGCTTATTTTTTTTCTCCTCTTTATTCTGTCAAAGGATCTTTGAGCTGCTAAGTATTCTCATTTTTTCTTTTTTTTAAATTTAGATTTCCAGTGTCTGCAGTTTTTTTTCACTGTCCTTATTCTGAACAAACTGAATATTTTTAGTAACATTTCACAGCTACTCTACCTTCCCTGTTAGCTTGATTACACCACGTTGTGGCATGTGGTTTGATGATTCAAGCACAGCAGTGATCCTTAATGGTCACAGTGTGAAGCATTTTGTTTGATGTAGCAGTGTCTGTTTATTTCCTTCATTCCAGGTCCCCTCAGTTGAAATTCAAATGTTAGAGGAATTGTGGAAATTTGCAATTCAATATGTATTTTATCAGAGGAGAATTCATGACTTGCTTTGACACATTGATGGAAATTCAGCATGAAGATAGACATCTCGTGAAATTTGCAATTGCTGATTGAATTTATATTTTCATCATCAAATGCCATTGCCTGCAGGGGAGGCGAAATGATAAAATCTGTGGTTCTTCCATCTTTTGAGGTACTGCCGTTACCATTTCTTTTTAAATGTTCTGCGATATAAATGGATAAATGTACAATTCCCAGAGGGATAAAAGCTTATCACTGCATTTGGCAAAAGGAAATTGATTTAAGATCAAATTATGAAAACTATATTATAAACTATGTTTTAGTAACTTACTCATACTGCATAATTTTTAGGCAAATCTGTAACGAGACTTTCCCATCATGAATAAAAGAAACTGAAAACCAATGAAACAAACCTTCATGCTCCATCACCATCCTAGTTTTAATTTTCAATGTAGTCTAGAACTGTTTATTTTTATGTAGAGTAAGGTTGTGCATTAGTTTCTTAAATATGCAAAAATTTCAGCGTAATTACTGCTGACCATATACATAACATAACTAAAATGTAATGTACACGACCACTGGTGTCTAGATAAGATAATATACAGCACCTAGCAATAAATTTACTGATTGTAAATTAATACTGTGGAAATAAACAGAGATTGAGATTGGGATGGTCAGAGAGGCCATTGATCGAAGAAGTGGTCAGAGACCAAGACGGGGAAGAAGGAACAGTCCTAAGAGAGGGTGTGTGTTTGTGAGCGAGAGTTAGAGAGAGAAAGAGAGACAGAGAATCACAAATGATACAGTTACATGGTGATAATCTGGATAATTTTGAATACTAAGGTTCTACAAAGCATGCTACAAAGGATTAAATGTAATTGTGAAAAAGTTAATTTAATTAAGTTTTTATCTTCACTGATATTGGAGGACAAGAGTCATACAGCATGGAAACAGGCCTTATGGCCCAACGTCCTTGCCAATGAAGAAGCCTCATATAAGCTAGTTTTGTTTATCTGCGTTTGGACCATATCCATCTAAACCTTTCCTATCCATAGACTTGAGCAAATATCTTTTAAATCTACCTGCCTCAACTACTTCCTCTGGCAATTCATTTCATATACCCACCACCCTCTGTGTGAAGAAATTGCCTCTCAGGTTCCTATTACATCTTTCTCCTATCACCTTAAACTATGCCCTCTAGTTCTCGAATTCCCCATCCTGGGAAATAAAACTATATTCACCCTATCTATTATCCTCATCATTTACACCTCTATAAGATCACCCTCAGCTTTTGCACTCCTAAGAATCAAGTCCCAGCCTGCTCAACCTTTCCCTATAGCTCAGACCTTCAAGTCCTGCCAACATCCTAATATATTGTATTTGTACCTTTTCTAGTTCTTGTAATTTAATGTAGACAATTTACATTTTCTTTCTGCATGTTCCCCTGAATCCTAGTGACATTCTACATGTAGTATGTTATGTTTCAATCTCTCTAGTTGCTTTCTCATCTGAGCTTCTGAAGCATTAAATAAATAAGATTTAAGCCCTGAAAAAGCAAAACTGGATGAAAATCAGAGAACTTTTTGTCGTGGCTGGAATTTTACCTTGCATAAAGAACAGTGCTTTGGGGTCAATCGTTTCAGCTCCAGTATATCACTTGAGGAATTCCCTGGGGTATTTCTAACTTCTTCAGTTATCTTTCTTTCATCATAAGGGCAGATGTAAGGATCTATGATGATTGGAAAATGTTCAGTACATCTGCCTTTCAATAAATGAGCCAGTCCTTGCTGGCAAGCATCTAGATTGGACAACATTCAGGCATGAATAAATGGCACATAACATTCATTCTCGACAAGTGCGGGGCAGTGACTGTCTCTAACAATGGTGAGTGTTACTAACTACTCTTGACATCCAAAGGCATTACGACTGTGAAGTCCACCATTATGTTTGGCGGTCTGCATTGACCAGAAGTTTAGCAAACATAGTATTGACACCAGAAGCAGGAGTTGAAGCAGCTCCAACAAACTTGAAGCTTAACACTGTGCATGTTATATTGGTACCTTATGCATCAGCCAAAATAAATATTCTTTCCACCTTTAGTGTACTCAATGTTGAGTTAGAAATGTTTCAGTTTAGTTTATTGTCACGAATCCATTATCACTAAGTCGATAATACAATAAATTAATAATCAGAAACACTAGGTAACTAGGCCACAGTAATGCAGAACCGAAGTGTGCAATACAACCAAAAACAAAGTCTATACTAGATTGTTGTTGAAGCACGGTTGTGTTTGGGTTGTGCACAGTGGTTCAAAATACGGATGGTTTGTGGGAAGCAGCTGTTCTTGAACATTAGTGGTCATGGTTTTCGGGCTCCTATGTTGCCTTCCTCAGATGAGAGCATGTTCCAAGGTGGTGTGTGTCTATGATGTGAAAGGCTGACTTTTTGAGGCAATACTTCCTGCAGATTCTTTCTATGGTGGGGAAGTCAGTACCTGTGATGGACTGGGCAGTGTTTACCATGCTTTGCAATCTTTTTCACTCCTGGGCATTCAAGTTGCCGAACCATGCTGAGATGCTACCAGTTGATATGTTCCCTACTGTATACCTATAGAAGTTCAAGAGAGTATTCGTTGACATACTGAATCTCGTCAATCTTTTGAAGAAGTAGAGGCATTGATGGACTTTCATTATGATTGCATCAATGTACTGGGTCCAGGACAGATCTTCAGAGATCTGTACGCCCAGGAATTTGATGTTTTTCACTCTCCACCACCATCCCATCGATGAAGACAGGTTTGTGCATCTTGTACTTTCCTCTTTTAAAGTCAACGATCAGTTCTTGGTTTTACTGACGTTGAAAGCTAGGTTGATATTTTGCCTCTGTTCGGCCAGTCGATCGATCTCTCTCCTATCCTCTGACTCGTCGTCATCCGTAATTCGTCCAACATTTATGGTGTCGTCAGCAACTTTGAAGATGGAGTTAGAAATTTGTCCGGCTACACCATCATGGATGTAGAGTAAGTAGAGCAGGGGATTGAGCACACAGCCTTGAGATGCTCCTGTGCTGATAGTTTTCGAGGGGCAAGTGCTGCTGCCAATTGGTACTGATTGTGTTCTGTGGATGAGGAAGTCAAGGATCCAATTGCAGAGGGATGCACAGAGACCCGGTTCCATGTGCTTGGTAACCAGTTTGGAAGGGATGATGGTGTTGAACGCCGAGCTGTAGTCTTTGAACAAGAGCCTGTCCAAGTGGTCCAGTGCAGAGTGGAAGAACCTTCTTAGATTGCATCCTCCGTTGACTTGTGGTGGTGGGCAAAAAGTAGCGGATCCATCTTGTTGAGGAAGGAGTTGATACCCACCATAACCTTTACTGCAAAGGAACTCGTGTATAGTTTTTTTGTACTTACAGGTGAAACAATTAATCTTGATTCCTTGATAAATGTTTAATGTCAGTGTGAGATAATAGGATTTTTTATATCTTGTGTCAATTGTCTATATGGAACACCAAACAAAATCAACAGTAGGATAGGACACACAATCCCTTACTTTTTCATTTAATAAGATCATGGTCTGATCTTTGACCAATTTCCTGCTCTACAACCCTTAATTATAGTAATCCAGAAATTCAGGGTGGTCTTGAATATATTTAATGACACAGGTCCCTCAGGTGGAGAATTCTACCAAATCCTTCTTATCTCATAATTAGGTGGTTGATCACTTTTCCTCAGACCCTATCCCCTGGAACCAACCAGTTTTTACAATGAAAGCAAAGCATTTATTGTGCCAAGCCCTTGCAAAATCATGTACGTCTCAATGAATTCACCTCTAGCTTGTATAGGCTTGGTCTACTTAAGTGTTCTTGATGAGACAAAGCCCTCATCCCTGGAATCAGTCGAGTGAACTTTCTAGAAAGCAAATGCATCCTTCCTTAAACAAGGAGACCAAAACATACAATATGATATGCTGGGAAATTGGTCTGCCAACAGGCATAAAACACAACATATACATGAAACGTGAAATTAAAGTGACGAGTGGAAATTCCAGGATTGGTAATGTGCAAAGATTAGGGAAGGGGGTAGGGGAAGGGGAGTCAGTCTACCCCACGACAGAAGAGGGAGGAGTTGTACAGCTTGATAGCTGTACAGTTGTACAGCTTGATAGAAAAAAGATTTCCTGTGTGTTCTGTGCTGCATCTTGGTGGAACCAATCTGTTGCTGAAGATGCTCCACAGGTTGACCAGTGTTCAAGATGCTCTGCAGTTTGAGGAGCATCCTCCCCTCCAAGACCATCTCCAGTGAATCCAACTCCACCCCCAGGACGGAGCCAGCTTTCCTGATGAGCTTGTTAATTCTGTTGCCACCAGCGGCCTTCGCTACCAAGCACACGACAGCGAAGAAGATGGCACTGGCCACCACCGATTGATAGAACATCTGAAGCATCTTACTGTAGACGTTGAAAGGGTGTAGCCTCCTCAGAAAGTACAGACAGCTTTGTCCCTTCTTATACAGTGCCTCAGCGTTCCTGAGCCAGTCCAGTTTACTGTCCAGATAAACTTCAAGGTACTTATACTCCTTGGTAAACTGCACATCCACACCCATGATGAGACGGGATAAATGATGTTCCTCTCCTCCTAAAGTCCACCACTAACTCCTTAGTCTTGTCGGTGTTGAACTGCAGGTGATTTAGCCCAATAGTATCTAGGTGTGCTCCCTCCAAAGCCCAGCCCAAGATTCCTATGTTATTGCACTTCTGTACAATTAAGACCAACGGTAGCGCAGCGGTAGAGTTGCTGCTTTACAGCGAATGCAGCGCCGGAGACTCAGGTTCGATCCTGACTACGGGTGCTGCACTGTAAGGAGTTTGTACGTTCTCCCCGTGACCTGCGTGGGTTTTCTCCGAGATCTTCGGTTTCCTCCCACACTCCAAAGACGTACAGGTATGTAGGTTAATTGACTGGGTAGATGTAAAAAATTGTCCCTAGTGGGTGTAGGATAGTGTTAATGTACGGGGATCACTGGGCGGCACGGACTTGGAGGGCCGAAAAGGCCTGTTTCCGGCTGTATATATATGATATGATATGATTTCATTTAGCAGTAGAAGTAAGGAGCTGCCGATGCTGGTATATACAAAAGGACACAAAGTACTGGGGTAACTCAATGATAGACACAACGTACTGGAGTAACTCAGCGGGTCAGGTGGCATCTCTGGAGAAAAAGGAAGGATGACATTTCGGGTTGGGGCCTTTCTTCAGACTGAAAGTATAGGGGAGGGAACTGGAGGTAAGAAAAGGTGAGAACAAAGCAAGGCTGGCAACAAATGACCAAGGAAGGGTGCAGACCATAATGTCCCATTGTTGGCTGTGGAAGAGGTGATAATGCAGGAATACAAGGATATGAACTAGCAGGACAACTTAGGGGGGGGAGGGAATGCAATGGTTACTTGAAATTCAAGATATCAACGTTCACTGGGCTGTAAGCAAAATATGAGATGCTGTTCCTCCAATTTGTGTGTGGCTTCACTGACAGTGGAGGAGACCCAGGACAAAAAGTTCAGCCTGGGAAAGGGAAGGATTGTTAAAATGTATGGCAAACATGTGTAGGCTTAGGAGGACTCAGCGTAAGTGTTCACCTAAACAATCATCCCGTCTGCGCTTGGTCTCACTGGTATATAGGAACCCACACCGAGAACAACGGCTACAGTAGATGGGATTGGAGGAGGTGCAAGTGAACCTTTGCCTCACCTGAAAGGACTGTCGGGGTCACTGGACAGATTTGAAGGAGGAGGTATAGGGACAGGTGTTGCATCTCCTGCGTTTACAGGGGAAGGTACCTGGGAGGGGGTGGTTTGGGTGGGAAGGGATGAGTGAACCAGGGAGTTGCAGAGGGAATGGCCTGCGAGGAAAGCAGAAAGAGGTGGAGATGGGAAGATGTGACTAGTGGTGGGATCTCGTTGGAGGTGGTGAAACTGTCGGAGGATGATGTGTTGTATGCAATGGCTGATGTGGTGAAAAGTGAGGACTATGGCTACTCTGTTCCTGTTGCCACTGGGGGGAGGGGGAGCAAGAGCGGAACTACGGGATACTGAGGAGACGTGTGAGGGCCTCATCTGTGATAAACTCAGTTGGTCTGACAGAATCTCTGGAGGACATGGAAAGGTGACATTTCAGGGCAAGACCCTTCTTCAGATTTGGGGGGGGGGGGCGGAAGAAAGCTGGAAGAACTCATCACTACTTGCAGTACCTGCACACTAACCTTGTGTCTTGTTATTTAAATAATACTTTCTATTATTCCTACTGCAATGGATAACATGTATTTCTCCTCCTTTGTGTCATTTGCACATTCACTTACTGTTCATATAAATTTGCAGACCCTTTAACTTAGTTACCCACATATCATTGTAGTATGGCGAGTCCGGAAACTTGTTGGTTGTAGAAGAAGTTTATTGCGACAGCAATATTCGAATACAAAGGTTAAACAACAAGGTAAAGGACAACCATCAAAAACTCACTGTCTTCTTCGAAGACTTCTCTGAACTGAACCTTTTCGGGCGCCAAAAGCGCACATGACCATGCTGTCCAATCAGCGATGTCGCTCTCTGGACCAATCCCTACGGTCGCGCTCACACGTGACCTTGCTGGCCAATCTGAGGGTTCGACGACCCGGACCATTCTCTATGGTCGCTACATGACCCCCCCCCAGAACCCGAGGTACGGAACCTAGCAGGGAGCCGCATTTCGCGACCATAACGAGTAAGGAGAGGGGCAGCCTGAACCACAGGAGCAGGGGATTCCGGACTTGGAGGAACTGCCGGAACGGGGGGTCCTGGACTGAGCGGAACTGACGGAGGCCGGCCTCTCCTAGGGGTTTGGCCGACCAGGACTGGTTGATCCGGATCCAAGTGTGCAGGTTTAAGCCGGGACACCGAGACGAGCTCACTCCTGCCGCACACGTCTAAGGTGAAGGTAGCCGTCCCCTTACGCAAAACCCGGAACGGCCCTTGATAGACCCTCTGCAACGGGGCACGATGGGAATCTTTTCGCAAAAACACAAACTCACAGTCCTTCAGGGAAGGCGGTTCATGTACCATGGGACACCCATGACGTGAAGTCGGAACTGGAGCCAGGGAACCAACCCGTGCCCGGAGCGATGCTAAGACTGATGGGACTGGAGGCAGCTGATCTGAGGGCTCCGGAAACAAATCCCCGGGTACTCGAAGTGGCGAGCCATACACTAGCTCCGCGGACGACGCACCGAGATCTTGCTTAGGAGCAGTCCGGATGCCCAGAAGGACCCAGGGGAGTTGGTCTACCCAGTCCGGGCCTTCAAGCCTTGCACTGAGGGACGCCTTGAGTTGACGGTGGAACCTTTCTACAAGTCCATTTGCCTGGGGGTGGTATGCAGTAGTGGGTTGTAACTTGGAACCGTACAGTTCTGCGAGCGCGGCCCAGAGGGACGAAGTGAACTGCGGCCCCCTGTCAGTGGTAATAACTGCCGGGACCCCGAAACGTGCTACCCAATGGAGGGCCAAAGTCCTGGCACAAGAGGCTGCCGAGATATCAGACAATGGGAAAGCCTCCGGCCACCGGGTGAACCGATCCACCACCGTGAGGAGGTGGGTGTAGCCCCGGGAGGAAGGCAAAGGCCCGACTAAATCCACGTGGATGTGGAAAAAACGAACTGCTGGGATCTCGAACTCCTGTACGGGGGGCTGGACATGGCGCTGGACTTTAGCGGTCTGACAGGGAACGCAGGAACGTGCCCAACCCGCTACCTGTTTCCGTAGGCCATGCCAGACAAACCGAGCTGCTACTAAAGCAGAGGTGGAGCGGATGGACGGGTGCGCCAGCCCGTGAATGGCATCAAAAACCCGGCGCTGAAGGGAGGGCGGTACTACCGGCCTGGGACGGGGAAGGGAAACATCACACCAGACTTTTGTGCCTTCCGACCCGCAGGCTACCTGAGCCAACTTCAATCCCGAAGTGGTGGACTGGTATGCCGAGGCGGTATCCGCTAGAAGCTGTGCCTCCGCAAGCTCCTGGGGATCCACCTCGCAGTCCACCGCCGAAATAGGGGAAAAAGCAGGTCTAGACAGGGCGTCAGCAACGGCATTAAGCTTACCCGCGACATGACGGACATCGGTGGTAAATTCGGAGATGGCAGTCAGGTGCCGCTACTGGCGGGCCGACCATGGGTCAGACAATTTGAAAAATGCAAATGTTAATGGTTTGTGGTCCGTAAAGGCCACAAATGGGCGGCCCTCAAGGAAGTACCTGAAATGACGAACAGCTAAATAGAGGGCCAGAAGCTCTCGGTCAAATGCGCTATACTTCAGCTCAGCCGAATTTAGTTGCCGGCTGAAAAACGCCAAGGGCTGCCAACGGCCACCGACCTGCTGCTCCAAGACCCCGCCCACCGCCACGTCAGAGGCGTCAACCGCCAGGGCCGTGGGGGCGGAGGGGCTCGGGTGGACCAACATGGTGGCATCTGCCAAGGCTGCCTTAGCTGCTGTAAAAGCCGACTCTGCGGCCGGGGACCATATCAACTCTACCGGTTTTCCCGCAAGGCACTGGAAGAGCGGGCGCATGACCCGCGCAGCTGCTGGAACGAACCTATGGTAGAAGTTAACCATACCTACGAACTCCTGTAGTCCTTTTACTGTGGTGGGCCTGGGAAATGCCCGGATAGCCTCCACCTTCTCGGGCAAAGGGGAGGCGCCGGCAGGGGTAATTCTGTGCCCTAGAAAATCAAGAGAAGGGAGGCCGAATTGTTCCTTAAATGAAATTGGGCTTCGGTGTGGACAAACCAAGATTGCGGTTGATGTGTCCAAAACGACGGAAGGTGAACGCTTACTGCGCTTAACTCCGGTGTGCCGGGCGCGGCATCCAACAACGGGGCGTCGTGTTCCTGATCGTCCAGATCACGTCGGGGTCACCAATATGGCGAGTCCGGAAACTTGTTGGTTGTAGAAGAAGTTTATTGCGACAGCAATATTCGAATACAAAGGTTAAACAACAAGGTAAAGGACAACCATCAAAAACTCACTGTCTTCTTCGAAGACTTCTCTGAACTGAACCTTTTCGGGCGCCAAAGCGCACATGACCACGCTGTCCAATCAGCGATGTCGCTCTCTGGACCAATCCCTACGGTCGCGCTCACACGTGACCTTGCTGGCCAATCTGAGGGTTCGACGACCCGGACCATTCTCTATGGTCGCTACAGTAGAATTAATAAACTTGGATAGCCTGCATTCAGTTGCTTCATCAGAGACATTAGTATGCATTGTAAATTGAGGCCCCAACATTGAACCTTGCCGCTCCCCACCAGCTGCAGTTTAACGACTTGAAAATGACCTACATTTTCTGTCCATTGTAATGTGTTGCCTTTGGGTCCTTGGGCAGTAATCTCCTATGTTGCACTTTATGGAATGCTTTTGGAAATCTGAATACACTGCATTTCTCTATCTATAGTGCTACTTCAATCCTGAAAATATGCTAACAATCTTGTTAGAAAGAAAAGAAAATGATTATCTTTTACAAATATTCCTCATTGAATGTTCAGTTTATAGATTTTTGCCATAGAACTATTGACTCCAAGGATTGTGGACTGAATGAACAAATCTGCCTTTCACGTTAATAAACAACACCTCACTCTCTCCCCTTATGAATACACTGTATCAAAATGCCCAAAATGCATTTGCAAAATTTTGCTCAACAAAACCTTTTTCAGGAAATATTCTCTTTATCAGTTGAGAAATGGCTGTGGTGAAAATGGAACAGTTTTCCAGTGGCTGATGTTCAAACGACAAATGATCTGTGTAATAAAGACACTTCTTTCCTTTCACTAATGAGTTCCCCTTTTTAAAAAAATTCAAAACATTATTTAGATTATTGCTGTAGCCTAGATAAAATTGCAACCTCTTTAAGAATTGTCACGTGATCAATTACTCTTTCCATGTGAACTGGGCAGAAACAGTTTGTCTGCGGTGTTGCAGGCTCAGTTCTTTTGTATCTAAATTATTTTATTTATAAAAACACCCAATTTATATTACTGGTTATCATCCAATGTCTCCATGAAAGAACGAGAGAGGGTGATACTAAGACAGTTACTTATTTACACTTTAATTTGAAAATGTAAGAGAAAGCAAAGAATAGGGAGCAATTGTGAGTTGCACAGCAGACAAGATGAGCGAGATGCACAAATGGTTTACTTCATTGTTGAACTAACTTTCCCAAAAAAATTACATGCTTGAAGTCTGAAAATTCCTAATTACTAACTGAATGACCAACTCCTCCTTCCACATGGCTATCCACATTCACTACCAGAAAATGCTTGCAGCGTTTTAGATGAGTTCAAGTTTATGGTTCACAAACCTGTATTTCCCCAGCAAGTTTAATTACTCCAATAGCTCTTTCAAATTATTGCAAATTGAATAACTTCTTCACATAAACCTTTGTTTCATTTCCTACAACCAGTGAGTTAACAGATGACCTGTTTATGAAATGCCAGTCCATGCACCATTGCATCTAATGTGATATTATTGATGGAGAAAAGTCACTGGAAAAATAATTGAAAATATTTTCTCCCCTGATGATTTCTATGGATAGATGAGATGAAATAAATTTCCCTAAGTGCAATAGTGAGAAAGAAATATTCTGGTTTTATCTTTCTATGAAATCTTTAAATGTAGATATGGCTGTTTCATGCCGGCAGTACGGAAAATTACATTTGGGTACCTGTCACAGCTGGTGGCTTCACTCATTCTTATAATGGAAAAGTAAGCTACTGCCTTAAGGCCTGTTGTATTGGTTTTGAGTGTTTTGGTGTCAATGGAATAAGCATTTATTGATTTGACTGCAAAGAGTTCCCAGTTATCTAGATAACAGTAAAATTTAGGAGCTAAACAGAAGTGCATGTTGAATAAACAAATCATTTGGATGCTTTGTTCGTAGGCTAACTGAGGTTTTCACGAGACCAAATATTCTGTTTGTTTATAGCAATGGTATTTGATTTCCGAGCAATAAACTTAAAAACCACAATTTCATAATCGACCTTCAGTAAGTTTCTACATTAGCGTAATCAAATCTATGTATACATATGCACTGTTTATCATTATTTCCCCTTCTTCAATTGTTCTGATTGCAATAAATAGAAAAAAGGTAGCCAGTAAACCTCAAGTTGTTAAGAGCTTAAACGTGCAGGAAATGGGGCTGCATCCATCAGAGGTTGCAGTAATCTAAGGAAATGGAATATTGAATACAATTGGAGACACAAAGAAGTGCAGATGCTGGAATCTTGAACAAAATGCAAAGTGTTGGAGGACAGATGAGTCAGGCAACATCTGTGGAGGGAATGGACAGACAGTGTGTTGGATCTGAAAATGGGTCCTGACCGTTACGTTACCTGTCCATTTTCTCCACAGATGCTGGCTGACTTGCTGGGTTCCTCCAGCACTTTGTGTTTTGCAGCATCAAGGAAGAGAGACACAGAGTTGGCATTTAAAAATGATAATGATTCACCAATGCTCAGTGATAAAACAAGCTTGCTTTAAGTCACAGAGTGGGGATGGAAGGGGACAAAGGTGGACAGGGTAGTGACCAAGATTGTCCAGGTGCATGCTTTTGGAGCTGTCTAAGATAGAATGATAAATGCTGTTAATTGTTGTTGGTCTGTCAGGGGGAGTGTAAATAGATATTAGTCTCCAATCTATATTTTTAGATAAGTCAAGATGGGAAGGAGTCAGATGCAGATCACCCAAAGTGAGAGCAGAGTGGAAATTGACAGTAACGATAATGAAATTTCCAAGTTCTTAGAGCATAGGAAGCAGCACCAATGTAGATATCAATTTTCTGAGAAAAGGAGAGGGCCTGAGTAGCACTGAAGCAAGAACTGTTCCACAAAGTCACAAACAAACTGACATAGCAATGGAAACTCGTGGATCTAAGCTATGAGTTGGATAAGGTGAGTGAGTTGAAGGCAAAGTTGTTTAATATAAAAACATATTCAGCCAGGTAAATGAGGGTAGTGGTTGGCAAGGGAGACTGATTGAGCCTTTGTTTGTGAAGAGCAATTGAGCTATCCTGGTAGGTGGATTGTCATTTTAAGACTTAGTGTCCATAGTGAAGTTGAAGTGGCTGGAATCATGAAACTAGAAACTGTCAAAGTGGCAGAGGGATACAGAGATGCTGTGGAAAAGGGAAGATATTGGATAAGAAATTAAAGAAAAGAGTGAAGGTTGGGACAAATTAGATCTGTTCACCAAGATTGAAACAATATCTCCTAGAATGGGAGGCCTCTTTTTCTCATCTACCCAACTCCTCCCTCCACAACACACACACCCTACTTTCCACTTCCTCTGCCCCACCTCACCCAAATTTCCCCCCTCCGCTCATCCCCCATCCCTTTCTAGTCTGGGTCTCTCATTTTTCTTTGGGGGTTGGGTCCTTGACTTTGTCAGATGGCAACGTTGGTTGCTGCTAGTCAGAAGGGTTGTAGGTTAGACTGAGTGAGGGAGAGCAGAAAAGATAATTATTAAGTCCCAAAGGATCAGTTAATATATATGAACAATTACATGCAGGAACACTGTACTAGCCAGCAAGACACCGTAAAATAATTCCAAGAGGTCTTCTCTAGCTATGATCCCTTTTTATGTAGGCAATTATGTATCGTAGGTAGCAAGTTATCAGAATGCAGTCGTGCTGGACCTATTTTTTGTTTTAACAATTCCAGCATTCCCGTGAGGTAAACCAGAGATGCAGAGAGTCATGCCAAATGTCACATTCCAAAAATATGAAAATAGGCTTGGAGTTCCCAACAAGAGTGCCACCGACAAGTGGACAGAAAGTGCTTTGAAGAAGGGTCCCGACCCAAAACATCACCCATCCTTTTTCTCCAGAGATACTGCCTGACCCGCTGAGTTATTCCAACACTTTGTCTATCTTTGGTATAAACCAGCATCTCTAGTTATTCGTTTTTACATTTTAGCTTTTCGCAAGTCACCTCTAAGAAGAGCTACGTTGGAAAATTGAATGAAAAAATAAAGTCCTAAGTCCTTTTCAATTTCCATGCAAGTGCAAATAAGGGAAATAAATGTTTATTCCAGCCACTTTCCTTGTAGAGCACTGTGTTTAGTCTGGGGGTAATGGGTTCCGTAAATTAATTGGCATTCTTCCTCCGTTTTCTTAGAGATACTTTGGGTTTAGTGCTGCAGTTATCAGTCTGTAAAATACATTTTATCTACTTTGTTAAAAGTGAACTTCAAAGTCACATCATCAAGATAATATATGAATTTTAATAATCAAATAAAAAAGAGAATTCCTACTGCATTAAAGAGCAAGTTGCCTTAAAAGATAAAATACTATGAGAAGATTGGGAGGAAATGTTGACGAGCCATATGAAAATCAAGTCCCATTAAGATCAGCCTCCCCTCCATTGAATAAGTCGACATTGTCTAAACTTGGGAAAGCAGCCAATGTAATCAAGGACCCCTCCCACCCTGCTCATATTATTTTCATCTCTCTCCGGTCAGGCAGAAGAAACAAAAGTGTGAAAGCATGTAAGCACTTGACTCAAGAACAGCTTCCTTCATCCTTTTATTGGACTCTCGAATGGATTCTGTAATCCAAGATATTACAATAATTATTTTTATGTATGGTATGATCTGCCTGGATGGAACGCAAAAAAAATGTTTTTTTTAACACCATATCTCAATACTGTGACAATAGTAGTAAACAAAACTTGGTTACATTGTTCTTCAAGGTGAAGAATTAATGGATATTCGATGTTCCTGGTTATTAATTAGAATAGACTTTTTCTTATTGCACATTGCTGATGCTTAGGGCATAGAAATGCACCAGAATCTAGTCTTAAGGACAAATATATTAACATATTATTATCCAATAATTTTGTTAATCCAAGATATTACAATAATTATTTTAAATTGTATTTTATATAAATGACCTAAATTAAATGTAGATGGGTTGATGAGTGAGTTTGCCTACGACCCCAAAATTGGAGGAGTTGCAGACAGTGAGGAAAGCTGTTGGAAGATACAGCGAGTTTAGATCAGTTGCAGAAATGGGCAGAAAAATGGCAGATGGAGTTTAACCTAAGCAAGTGTCTGGTGCTGCACATTGGGAGGTTGAATATAAGGAGATGGCAAGGCCCCTAACAGGATTGAGGTGCAGAAGGATCTTAAGTGTCCAAGTTCATAGCTCATTAAAGGTGGCAATATAAGTAGATAGGGTGGTAAATAAGGCGAATGGTATAATTGCTTTCATTGCTAGGTGCATTGAATATAAATGTCTTAATGCAGCTCTAAAGGACTTTGGTCAGGCCGCATTTGGAGTGCAGTTCTGGTCGCCCCATTACAGGAAAGATGTGGAAGCTTTGGAGCGGGTGCAGAGGAGATTTATCAGAATGCTGCTTGGATTAGAGGGTTTCAGCTACAGGGAAAGGTTGGATAGACTTGGATTGTTTTCTCTGGAACATCAGAGGTTGAGGGGAGACAAGATAGAATTATATAAAATTATGAGTGGCATAGATAAGGTAGACAATCAGAGCCTTTTTTGTCAGAGCCTTTTTTACCAGAGGACATAGCTATAAGTTGAGAGGGGGAAAATATGGTGGAGATGAGCAGGGCAAGTTTTTTTTATACGGATGCCTGGAATGCATTGCCAGAGGAGGTGGTGGAGGCAGATATGATAGTGGTGTTTAAGAAGCTTTTAGGTAGACATGTGGATTTGCAAGGAATAGAGGAATATGGATTGCATTCAGGCAGATGAGATCAGTTCAGCTGGGCATCATGTTCGGCATAAACATTGTCGTCCGATGGGCCCGTTCCTGTGTTGTACTGTTCAATGTTCTAAGAATACCACCAATTAAAATTTAATTTCTGCATCTAGGTCTGCAAAGAAAAACCTATATTTTCATTGCAGCTGCAACTTTTTAACATTAAATCTGTAATGCAAGTTTCTCCTTTCATTACCCTCCATAGAGCGCCTCATTTTGTTTGCTTTTTAGGTTAGATTTTATTGTTTTTAAAAATCGGATGAGTAATTACTTAGTCTGGAATGAACTCCTATGTGTTTGGCAAATGTTTTTATTTTTCACCATGCTGTACTTCACCAGATTTCTTCAGAGTGAAAAATGCTGGATCTACTTACAAAATGCTAGTATTTTTCTGCTACATAGAAATGGATATATATTCATGAAATAGTTATGTATTCTAGAAGTAAGAAAAAAAATAATTAATAGTATAATCTAGCTTGTCCTTTATTCTCTTTCCAGCAATATGGGATAAGGCAACTCAAGAAATCCGATTCCCATTTTCATTCCACGCTGCTGTTAAAATTTAACAAAACTATATTGAGAAGAATTAATTTCTAAATTTCTCCATATGAATCTGAGCTACATTACCTTTTCTATTAAAAAAATAATGTCCCTTGGACATTGGGAGGGTAAACTTAAATGAGTAAAGGCATGAATGTAATGTTCATTAATTTAAATATTGGAACAATTTAGACGTATAATCTGTACTGTGCCTATTTGGCATGTTCATCTAAACTGTTCAAATCCAATCAATAACTAACAACAAAAATAGACACAAATAGCTGGAATAACTCAGCCGGTCAGTCTGCATTTCCAGCTTGTTTTATTATATACATATGGATGTTTTCGTAAATGCATCTCTCAGTTGTGAAACTGAGGTCTCCAAACTTCCAGGTTATTTTCCTGTTTTTTATGTAATATTCCCATTGTTTCATATCGTGTATTTTAAGTAGTATAGATCGTGGTGTATAGCCAAAATAATGAGATGAAGCAAAAATAAATAAATCTGTTTCTACAAAGAAAAATATCAGATATGTCCCAGTGTTTTCTTGCTTTTTTTGTGACATTTTGCAAGCAGGATTTCATCAAATCAGGCTAATTTATACCAGAAAGATTACATTAATTTTGCAATTAAACAACTCTAATAACGTCAAATTCTAAATTCTAAATAACGCCAAATTCTTTTTATGCTTATGATTTTTATGATTTATCACCCGATTAGATGGTTTTCTGATGCCCCAAGTTTTTGCAGCACAACGTGAGTAGCAGTGTCCATTTGGTCACGTGTGAAATGTGTGAATTAAAAGCAGAGCAATCTAGTTGAGAATGGAATATCATTGAAGAGAAGTCAGTAAAAAGATAAAGTGTGCTTGTAGGTGCCTTTTTATTAAATATCCAATATTGTTCATTTTAGTACTGTTGGTTTCTAGCTGCATTTTGCTTTTTGAATAGCGACTACTGCTGCTACAGGCCTTTCAGACCATGGGAATACGTTAACTATAATTGAAAATAAAGAAAGTAATGGTTCGTGATAAGTACATTTTTGGTGCACCGACCAGAATAACACTGTAAAGGAGGATGAACAAGGAAATTTAGGAATGTTGATCCAATATAAAATTTGACTTTTTCTTGTTTTGTGACAGGATCCAGAGTGGAAGCTACTATTAAATGGAGCATTAGTGGATTGATTGTCGTACAATTGAACCTACAACAGGCAGCTTTAAAGCATGAGTAATGCCAATTTGATCAAATTGAAAAGTTTGAAGTGTAGACTTTATTCAGTGGGCTACATTAAATAAACTCATAAATCCAGAATTAGTATCAGAATTCTCCCAGGCTGCTGCAGCAAGCAAGGGAAGAAATTGCTCGGGCTGTGACCGAGAATTTTCAATCTTTGATAGCTGTGAGTGAAGGACCAGATGACTGGAAAACTGCAAAAGTGGTTCCCCTTTTCGAGAAGGGCAGCAGGAAAAGGCCTGGTAATCACCGAACTACAGGCTTAACATCAGTAATAGGATAGTTGTTGGATAAAAAGTTCTGAGGGACATGATTAATGATTACTAGGAAAAACAGGGACAAATCAGAGACTTATTAAAGGACTGAAAGATTCTATGTTTGGTCTAATTGGTGGTTCCAGTTTGGATTGTGTAATGAAAAGACCAAATTGTATTTATATAATGCCTCAATAGTTTGGTTGTCACAAAGTGTAATTAATGAAGTACTTTTAAAATGTAGAAAAGATAGCAGCCATTTAATGCTCAGCAGGTTCCCACATGGAACTGTGTGTCAAAGGCATAATAATTTGATTTAGTGACAAAGTATTGTCTAGGTAATGAATTTTGGCTAGGTCATATGGGATAATCACTGTGATCTTTAAATTAGTAGCATTTCAATCAAATGCTGGAGTCAAAGATAATCACAATCACCTCACCTCTGGAATTCAGCAGAAGAGTACAATGAATGTAGTGTAAAAACAGTAGATTTATTTTGCGGTAGTCCATAGTCCATCACATTTCCGGCACTTTGAAGTGTCAAGTTCTTAAAAACTCATCCTGGCCTGAAAGGCCTGTTGTCTTGGCAGCGGTATTGCCGCAGGAGACGGCCTAGCCTGTCGATGCCGTCAGTTTCAACAGCCGCTCTGTTCTGCTGCAGGCCGATTTGCATGCTCGTCCGACTTCTGTGGGGCCTCCAGCAGTGCCTCATCAATGCAATCCCCCGGCTGCTGCAAGGCCTCCAGCGGCCCATTGCCAGAAGGTAGCAGTAAAGAAGCTATTCCTGGCACCAGGAGCCGAATTCTGGACAGGAAGGAGAAATTTGGGGTTTGATAAAGAGACCAAGAATTATTGAAACACATTTTGTGAAGAATTGTGATGTTTTCATGTGATTATTTAGCATTTTTCTTTCTGTGAAAGATCTAGGTCTGCAATTTAGTATACCTCCTACGTTGGGTGTTTTTTTATGATAACAACAGCAGTGCAGAAAGACAGTGAATGTTGAATATTTATTCTGCAGTGAATCATCATTTATCACTTTGGACAAATGTAAAAAATGGAGGAATATTACTGTGTTGAATATTACATAATATATCATTGTTTTATAATTTGTGACACTTGTGTGCCCTTGGCATCTTTATCAATCTTCCAGCTATCCTGTAATAACATTGTGGATCATGTATACTGATGCATATTCTTAAATTGCTCTATCTAGATGTACTTTAACCAAATTGCAGTGAACTAGAATATGAAATAACTGATGATATAAGTTGATAGTTATATTTTTCATTCATCAGATAATAGTGGTAGATTATGTGTTATATTGTTCATTGAGGAAAACAAATGTTAATAGGATGTATTTCTTAGTTTTAATGATTCAGGCGACCTCCACATTACATGGAAATTCGTCCCTATGGTATTCACAATTCACGACTAAAAATTTGAGATACAGAATAAAATTGACTCACTGAATTTGTGTAAGAAACAGTAAATAAATCAACACAATTTTGTTTTTCTGATTTGTGTTTCTTGACAGCTTTACATTACAGAAAATTGCAAAGAGATTAGTTTTCTTGGAATGTGCATTTTTTTGGAACGTACGTCAGTATACACGATCCACCCCATCCCCAATAACGTGGGGATTTCATATACTAGTCTTTGTTAATCAGTTTGGGCAACTGAATTTATTCTTTTTTTTAATTGCTTTATATTCAGGCTATCCAGTGTCTTGAAAAAGTATAAGTCCAACCATCGTGCAGTAAACCCTCATTACTTTTTATTCCAGAATGCTGGAATAACACAGCTGGTACTTGTATTGCCGTTTTCAGGGAGCCATGGACTAGAACCCAAAGGTTTCAAATGTTTCAAAGCTCTTTTATTGTCACGTGTACCAATTAAGGTACAGTAATATTCGTACAGCCATACTAAAAAAAAGCAACAAGACACACAACTACATAAAGGTCAACATAAACTTCCACCACAGCGGATTCCCCACATTTCTCACTGTGGTGGAAGGCAATAAAGTCCAATCTTCTTCCCTCTTCGGGGCAGTCGAACCATTGGGGCGATCGAAGCTCCCGCAACCGGCGGTCGAAGCCCCCGCGTTGGGGCAATCGAAGCTCCCACACCCGGCGATCGAGACCCTCGCGTTGGGGCGATTGAAGCTCCCGCGTCGGGGCGGTCAAAGCTCCTGCGGCTTGGAGCTCCGGAAGTCGGTCTCTAACCAGGGACCGCGAAGTCCACGTTGTTAAAGTCCACAAGCTCCTGTGGTTGGAGCTCAGAGATCGATCGCTGGCAAAGGGATGGCGAGCTCTGCGATGTTAAAGTCCGCAGGCTCCCACTCCCAAATCGATCTCCAACAAGAGGCCGGAAACTTCTCGATGTTAGGCCGCAATGCAGACGGAGATATGATACGGGAAAAAAATCGCATCTCCGTCAAGGTAAAAGATTTTTTTAAGTTTCCCCAAACCCCCCACCCCCCACATAAAACAAAGCTAAAGAACTGTAAAACATACATTTAACACATACTATTAAAACAACAAAGAAGGAAGGGTCAGACAGACTGTTGGCGAGCCAGCACCCCAAGATCTCTCTGTACATTAATGCTGTTAAGGGTCTTGTTCTTAGTTGTATACTTTCCACTAACATTCGACCTTCCAAAGTGCAATACCTCACATCTGCTTGGGTTGAACTCTATCTGCCATTTTGCGGAAGAGTGTGTGATCCACTGCATGCTCATTTGACCTTGTTCCGCTAATAAGTTCATATGTTCTAGGAGTAGATTTAGGGCACTCGGCCCAATAAGTCTACTCCACCATTCAATCATGGCAGATCTAACTTTCCCTGTCAATCCCATTCTCCTGCCTTCGCTCCATAACCCCTGACTCCCTTACTAATCAAGAATCTGTCAAACTCCGTCTTAAAAATATCCATTGCCGTCCCACTACAGCCGTTTGTGGCAATTAAATCCACAAAATGATATATTTAAGTCAGAAACTGAGGTTTTCAGTAGAAACAAAAGACACCCTGCATAAGTGACAGGTTGCCTGTAATAGATTGGGAAGCCATATTGAAGGTATGGCAGTGGACAGGCATTGGCAAATATTTAAAATAAAACATGATTTTATTTAAGATGCTGCATTGTGGTTTAATAATTGATCCATGAAAACCTTGTTTGATGCTATTGGGAGTGAGTTCCAGATCATGATCACTCTGGGTTTTTTATTGTTAAATAAAATGTCCTTGCAGCTTTCCTGAATCTTTTCCTCATGTCTCCAAAGTTGTGTTCCTTGATCCTTCAAACTTACATTTTTAAAAGAACCTCCTCTTTTTTTAACTGAATGAAAATTACTCCCTTTTCTTTGATATTATTCCATTCAAAATCGACATAGTTGAAGTTCCCTGATGTCACCTCTTTATAGTCTGTACACATTTCTGTAATTTACTATTGATTTGTTCTTCCTCCCTATATGTTAACCCATATAATACTCATAGCCTGGAAGCTCCCTTCTTCTAACTTCAATTGATTCTTTATTTTATCACATTCAAGAGAGAGCTGGATAGAGCTCTTAAGGATAGCGGAGTCTGGGGGTATGGGGAGAAGGCAGGAACGGGGTACTGATTGAGAATGATCAGCCATGATCACATTGAATGGCGGTGCTGGCTCGAAGGGCCGAATAGCCTCCTCCTGCACCTATTGTCTATTGTGGCAACCTCTCTCACCTGCATCATAATTTCTTCCTTGGTCAGTATGGCGACTCTGCCAATTTTCTTTCCTTCCGCCCCTTTGCAATTCACCGAGTAATCAAGAAATTATTTGCTAAATTCTGTCCTGGTCTTTGACCTGTGTTCCAGTTATCATCACTACATCATAATTGTATGTGGCTATTTGCTCCTGCAGGTTACCAACCCTATTCACCACACTTTCTGCTTGGTTTTAGGACAGACTTTTCGCTCAAGAAGAATAATAGAAGCAGTCATTCCAAAGGAAATTGACTATGAAGTAGGAAACATTCCCATCGAATGGGAAGGTAAGAATGTTTTTTCAACATGTCAACTCAGATTGCATAAAGACTCTGCCTGCTCTGTGCTCTGTGTGTAGTGTGTCCTGTTTACAAAGTGCATTTACAAAATGTTTCACGCCCACAATTTCAACGAGATGAACCAAGATAACAAGTATATGGGAACATCATCACCTACAAATGGTCTCAATGTCACATACTATTGTTACTGGGTCGGCATACTGGTACTCCCGACTGAAAAAAAACTGTAGTCCTACCTTCATTCAAATGGTGAGCAGCAGCAGCTGCTGTAAGTTGTAGCTTACCACCTACCACTTTCTCAGGGGAAATTATGATGCGCAATAAATTTACTTTGCCATGATGCCCAATGCTACCAAATGAAATAAAAAAGGAAGGAATTGTCTATTGTGACATGCTCTTTTGGTTTACTTTATATATATGACTGTTTCATGCTGTCTTGAAATATTAAAAAGAAGTCTTGAAAATACAAATATTTAATAAAATAAGAATATTTTAAACTCTGCCAACTGTCATCCTTTCCTTGAATCCATATGTTCACATTAGACAGACTTCCTCCAACCAGAACAAGTGAAGCAGCTGCTCCTGATCAACACAATTAACATAACGTATACGTATATAAAGATTGACTCCTGCTAAATGACAAAGTGTTTTCTGCAGAACAAATACATTTCACATGGCACCACACTTCATTGGTCATGTGTATGACCTTCAATTCAGAGGCCTTTGTTACACTGTGGTGTACGCTAATTTCTTTCACATCAATTATGTATTCTCTGTATAACAGTTGCATCCCTAAAGAAATAGTGAAGTTCTGAGAAGGCTTTTACTTGCCTTTTCAAAGGGGCGATCCATTAGCTGAATCATATGTAACCAAGATTTTTTTTTTGAGGTGGAGGAGGCTAGGTATCATCACAATGTGATGTTGCAGGTAAGCACGTCTTGATATATTTTCATCATTGCTGCTTGTTTCAACAGCTATTTATTTCAAAAATGCATTTCTAAAACTCAAACCTAATGCCCGTTGATGAAATTCTGATTGAAGCAATTATTTTTTGCGTTTCATGAATATGAAGGAATTGAGAGCTTTTATATTAGAACTCGAGTACGGGTGCTGTCTGTATGGAATTTGTACGTTCTCCCCGTGATTGCGTGGGTTTTCTTCGAGATCTTTGGTTTCCTCCCACACTCCAAAGACATACAGGTTGGTAGGTTAATTGGCTTGGTATAAGTGTTATAGCCTAGTGTGTGTAGGATAGTGTTAATGTGCGGGGATTGCTGGTCGGCATGGACTCGGTGGGCCAAAGGGCCTGTTTCCGCACTGTATCTGAATTAAATTAAACTAAACTAGACTTACCTCCTTTTCCTACCTTTAGACTGAACAGACTATAGCCACACTTCACATCAAAAGTTTAGGTTTATTATTATTGTCACGTACCAAGGTACAATTACTAGGTTTTACTGCGTGCTATCCAATCACATCATATAATACTATGCATTAATACACTCAAGCCAAATGCATGTCCAATAGGTAGAGCGAAGGGAAAGATACAGAGAACAGAATATAGTTCAGCATTTTAGTGCAACAGTTCCAGAGAAAAGGTCCAATGTCCGCATTGAGGTAGAAGAGAATAGGGACTGCAGTCTGGCTTATTGAAGGACCGTTCAGAAGCCTGGTAACAGAGGGGGGAAAACTGTTCCCAGCTTTGGTGGTACAAGCATCCAATCTTCTGTAATCTCTACCCGATGGAGAGATCCAGGTGCTCAGATGCTCACAGCTGCCTTTGCCAAAACACAAGATGGAACTTTGAGTTAGACCACAGACATGGTTCCACATTTCTATCTTGAAGTCTTCAAATATCAGTCATCACAGAAGTCTGCAGCCTGAGTTCCAGGTTTCTGTCGGTGCCTCGACTGTTCTGTCAGCTGAGGTCGATCTCATTATCTTACTCAACCTCCTGGCTTCAAATCATTCTATTTGGCTATCGTCGATCTGTGCTATATCTGATAATCTGCTGCTCCACGCCTGTGGTCCAGTCAAAGTAATCTAGGAACACCAGTGGGAGCACAACACAACCCCTCAATAGAATCTTCCTAGTTTTGAAATGACAGTGCAGTTAGTGATGATTGAGAACAGGTTTCAGAATGAACACTGCTGTAGAACATAAGATTATCAGTAATAGAAGCAGACGTAGGCCATTTGACCCCTCATGCCAGTGAGGATCAATGATGGCATGGACCAGCTAAATATAAAGCTTTGGACAATTGAGGTTTATGTGACTCTATATTAGACCTCAGTGTTTTTGTTTTTTGTCCTTTTACACTTTCATTTTTTTATTTTATATTTTTATATAAATCTGTGCTTTCTATGTTATTAACTGTTTATGTCCTTCCTGTTTTAAATTGTATTTTTGTTTAGACCTGTGTTTTTGTGAAAAGCACTTTGGGTTGCATTCAATTGTATGAAAAGTGCTAAACAAATAGTTTATTATTATTATTACAAATAAAGTTATTATTATTATTATTATTATTAGGTTGGAAAGAGAGAGAGGCCATGTAAGTCTGGTCTGAAAGTGACAAATAATTGTAAACATGTTTAAATAGATAATAGGCGGCATGGTGGCGCAGCGGTAGAGTTGCTGCCTTACAGCGCTTGCAGCGCCGGACACCTGGGTTCAATCCTGACTACGGGTGCTGTCTTTACAGACTTTGTACGTTCTCCCCGTCACTGCGTGGGTTTTCTCCGAGATCTTCGGTTTCCTCCCACATTCCAAAGACGTACAGGTTTGTAGGTTAATTGGCTTGGCGAATGTGTAAATTGTCTCTACTGTGTGTGATAGTGTTAATGTGCGGGGATCGCTGGTCAGCGAGAATTCGGTGGGCCAAATGGCCTGTTTCCACGGAGTATCTCTAAACTAAACTGAACTAAACAAGTTGTGTTGTAATTAAACTATTTTATAGATAGATCATTGCGTTAAAAAACTTTACAATCGGCTACATTGCCATACAATGTAGCCGATGGCTTAGCTTGGTTCAGCCTGGGTAATTAGAAATCTACAAAATTTCCAGAAAGTTTACAAAATAATTAAAAAGGTATTTCAGATGCCAGAACGCTGGAAATCATCTGGAAATGCTTGATATCTCCAACAGGTCTGACACTCTCCATGGAAAGAGAAAAAGAGAGTCAATGGTCATCATCTTGAAATGTTAACTCTGTTGGGATACCATCTCTCGAGATACTGTCTGAGTATCTTCAGCATTTTCAGTCACTATTTTTCTAATCATTGAAATGGAACACAAAATAACATTCAAACGGATGAACTAAGTAATCGTTTCGAAAATGGCTTGAAGCCCATTGAGCCTAAATAATAGTTGTGCCAAAAAAATCAGGATTTAAAAAAAACCTGAAACTACTCTAATAGAAGAGACAAACCCTGGAGTCAGGAAGGCTTTCTGCGTGACTCTCCACACACGATGAGGGTTGCAAGATTTGCATTGATGAATTCTTCATCTTAACTAAAAATGACTGGGGAAAATGCTATGCGTAAGTTCTATGGACATGGTATTCCTCAATCTTAAAGCATCTTCCACTTGAAGAAGCTGTTCAGAATTGCCTAAATTGGTTGGTCAGGAGTTGCATGTTTCGACATGAATTGTAAATTTAATTCTTTGAAAGATATTAACGAATCAATCAGTACAGCACTCTAATAGTTTCATGCTTACCATTACTTATTTCAGCTTTTCATTCAAGATTTATTTGATTACTTGAATTAGATTGATGAACATGACATTTAATTTAACAATAATTGCAAATTCAGTGAGTGAATACCTATTTTAAACTCTGGAGGAAAAAGTGGGAGGTTGCAGGACGATGAATAGTTTGATTTTACCCACAATGGAAATGACTGTACTGGGAGATGGACAGATTTGGCAAAACTATGAGGAAAAGGGATCGCTGGGCATTTGAAGGTGTGATAAAAGAAAAATGCTTTTTTTTCCAAACTGTTAGACCAATTGTTATTTATTATTATTTTTTTCTCCAGTTATGAAGGACTGCACTTCAAATGTACTTCACGGTCTGTAAAGGATGATATTAGATCGTGAAAGACACAAGATACATAATAAATGAAAGTCAGTTTTGCCACATTTCTTTATCTAGATATCTGCCTCACGAGATTTAGATTTTTCTTTAACTTATCCTCTTGACGTGAAAATTAGTGGAAGCTGCAGAGCATGGTTTGCTTTGGGAATTCTCTTCCTCAGGGGTAATTCAAGTCAGTATCCCAACTAGCCATCAGCTATTTACAATTACATTTTGGAAGAGAGGCACTCCCCGATTTACGTAACAGGCAACGTACGTAAACACGCAGTTACTTAAGCAATTCTTTAAGCTCGGTAGTTTTGGTAGTGTACCACTGCGTATGCGGCCGTCTCCTTAAGCCAGTCAGCTGTTCTCGTGGATGCTCTCACATTGTCTCTGTATTGGAACTCCCACGTGGTCTCTGCATCGCATAGTAAATTTACGCATGCCCAGTAGCACTTCCATTTCCGACATACATAACATCTGACTTACGCTAGGGTCCCTGGGACGTAACCCTTACGTAAGTCAGGGAGTATCAGTACTTGGTCAGATCCTCACAGATTTGCCGTCCCTTTAATCCTCTGTTCATTTCTTGTCTCCGGAATTCAGCCAGACGTGTATGTGTGGATTCACATTCCCAATAGGGGTCTAACAAATTTATTTGATTTTCTTGAATCATTGGAGCAGAATCCCAAACAGATGCATCACAAAAGCATGATTAAGTTGAGGTAACAAATTTTCTCTCGAGGCTTGCCTTTTGCATTCCGGTTTCAATACGATCCATCTTTGTCACTTTCGTATACAAAACCCCCTTTTAGATCAGAAACAAGAGGATGTATTGTCCAATAAAATTGTTCACTATTATGAAGGATTTAACTACTTTTGGCCACAAATTAAAAATTAAGAAGTGAGGGTGAATTTAAGGTTATTCCTAAAGTTTTTCTATAACATTGCCACCATTTATCAAGAAAATCAGACAGCTCCTTTCATCGGAAGGATTGTAGTGGTTCAAGTGATATACCAATGGTAATGTCCCGTTCCCCAAAAGTGAATAAAATGCTTCAAAATAGCCCAGTAATGATGTTAGCCTAGATACTGTTAAAGCAAAGGCTCTGGAGGTTTCTACAGAGCATAACCTGGGTGATATCTGAAATCTTGGAGTCAGTAAATATTTGAATGAAGGCTCATTATTCCATATATTATATACTGTGTATGTAACTATGGGGAAACACCTACAAAACTAGCACTAATTCAATCTTTATATTGCAAAAAAGAGCTATAAGAATTGCCAATAAGGCTGGTTATAATGACCCAACCAACCCATTATTTATAAAAATCATATGCCCTAAAATTTATGGACCTAGTAGACTTTAAAACTCTACAAATAATGTTTAGAGCAAAAGAAAGAACACTTCCTGACTGTATCCAAGGTTTGTTTTCAGTGAGGGAGAGCAGGTATCCACTCAGGGGTAATTATATATTTGAAAAAATGAGGGTAAGAACAAATGTGAAAAATAGATGTGTGACTGTTAAATGGGTCAATTTATGGAATAGTTGCAACAATGAATTAAAAGTAATATGTGTAAATTCAAGAAAATGTTCAAATATATTATATTTGAAAGATACAAAATATGTGATCAGCACTGAGAAATGACATGATAGAAATGATGGTTCTTGACTATATTTGTGTTTCTTTCTATGTTTTGTTTATCTGCTTCTGATCTATGATGTTGTGTTTTTTTCAATTCTATTTTGTTAAGTATCAAGGGTAGGCATAATAAGCTTTGGCTTCTGCCTACACCTATATGTGTGATTATATATATATATTTTTTTGATACAATGTTTTTTGCACTATTTAACTTTCACAACTGTATGGTCAATCTGCTGTATTGTATTGACCGGAAAAAAATAAAAATAAATAATAAATAAAATAAAATAATAAAATAAGCCAAAGTCGGCATGGTTTTGTGATGGGGATCTTGCCTGCCATACCTGTTGGAATTCTTTGAGGATGTAAATAGTAGAATAGACAAAGGAGAGTCCGAAGATATTGTTTACCTGGATTTTCAGAAAGCCTTTGATAAGGCGCCGCACATGAGGCTGCTAAAGAAGATAGCCCATGGTATCAGAGGGAAGATACTAGCGTGGATAGCAAGTTGGCTGGATGGCAGAAGGCAAGGAGTGGCAATAAAGAGAGCATTTTCTGGTTGGCTGCCAGTGACTATCGGTGTTCAGCAGGGGTCAGTACTGGGACCACTACTCGTCACGTAGTATATAATTTATTTGGAATTGAAGGCTTTGTGGTTAAGTTTGCAGATGATACAAAGATAGGTGGAGGGGCAGGTAGTGTAGAGAAAGCAGAGACTCTGCAGAAGGACTTGAACAGGTTGGGATAGTGGGCCAAGAAGTGGCAGATGGAATACTGGAGCAAAGTGTGGAGTCATGCATTTAGGTAGTAGGGATAAAGCCATAGACTATTTTTTAAACGGGGAGAGAATTCAGAAATTGGAGGTGCAATGGGAAAAGGAGTGCTGTTGCAGAATTCCCAAAAAGTTAATTTGCAAGTCTAATCGGTAATTTCTAAGGATGGATGTGCCGGCATCGGAGAGGGTCCAGAGGAGTTTTACGAGAATGATCCCAGGGATGATTAGATTAACATATCATGAGCATTTCATGGCACTGGGCCTGTACTCACTTGAGTTTAGAAGAATGAGGGGGGACCTCATTGAAATTTACCGAGTGAAAGGCCTGGATAGAGTGGATGTAGAGAGGATGTTTCCACTAGTGGAAGAGTCTAGGACCAGAGGCCTTAGCCTCAGAATACAAGTATGTACCTTTAGAAAAGAGGTGAGGGAGAATTTATTTTGTCGGAAGGTGGTGAATCTGTGGAATTCATTGCCATAGAAATCTGTGGAGGCCAAGTTAAAGTTAATAGACATTTTTAAGGTTGAGATTGATAGATCCTTGATTAGTATGGGTTTCGGGGGTTATGGGGAAAAGGCAGGAGAATTGGGTTGACAGGAAAAGATAGATGAGCCATGATTGAATGGCAGAGTAGACTTGATGGGTCAAATGGCCTAATTCTGCTCTTGCAACTTATGGATTTATGAACTTATAAAAGGGTGTTTGAAGTGGGTGGGTTCCAGAGAAAAGTAAAATGACAGGAGGTAAAAAAAAAAAAAGGAAGGGCTGTTTACATTCTATCTTTTGTATTGCATATAAGGATTATGCTTATAGTGTGGGGCATTCTTACTTTATATGTCAATATAGGTCATCTTTTGTCAGTGCATGTTTTTTTCCTAAACAGGTGACCCCCATTACAGCTGTTATAAAGTTATGGAAATTCACCCTTACAGAATGGGCAAATCACATCCCAAAAATTTGAAATTCGGAATAAAATTCGCTCTCATAGAATTTTGACGTGGAAAACATTATAAATAATTTTTTTAATATTCTCAACTATTTCTTGATGCAGGTAAAAATGACGTGGCTTTGCGTTATGGAAGGTTGCAATATGGCCAATTTTCTGCAAATGCAACTCCAAGAAATGCAAAGGTTCCCTGTATTTTTGTTCTTGCATGTGGTGTAGTTTGTTACAGAAGGTCTCTTGTATATTTGTGTACATGGATTACATTTCTGTGCATTTTTGGTGACTTTTGGTACGTGTATCTGACCTTTAACTGACCAGTGGGAGTAGCAGATGGAGTTACATTTCAGCATTGTTTCTAACTGAAACATAATAGTGTCGAGAACTGAGTTAAAGTTCACTAATCCCAATTAATGTCCACATCTTATCTGTGACAACTTGTTAAAAGGTGGTTAATTCCAGAGTATTATGCTTCCAACTTATCGGCGAAGTTTAGATTTAGATGAGCAGCACTTTTTTTTGTTTTAAAGAAAAATAAAAATATTCTTTAATTTAATATGGATTCTGAAGTATTGAATTAAAATGCATTCACGTAGATTGAGTTTTTGCATTTAACAGGGTTTTGTTTTATTATTAATCACACTGACATTCTCTAACCTTGCTTGAACCTCAGTAAAGGCTATGTACAGATTTTATCAGTTAAGAAAAAGGTCCAGCAGAGGATGTATTTCCTGCGGCAGCTGAGAAAACACTGCCACAGGCAATGAAGGTCCAGTTTTATACTGCCATCAAAGAGTCTGTCCTCACCTTCTCTATCATGGTCTGGTTTGGCTCAGCCACCAAGCATGACATCTGGAGGCTGTAGTGCATCGTTCGATCAGCCGAAAAGGTTGGTGGCTGCAACCTTCCCCCAATCGATGAACTAACCATATAACCTGCACTCAGACCATAACCCTCTAATCCCCTCCTATCCATATACCTATCCAATTTACTCTTAAATAATAAAATCGAGCCAGCCTCCACCACTTCCACCGGAAGCCCATTCCATACAGCCACCACCCTCTGAGTAAAGAAGTTCCCCCTCATGTTACCCCTAAACCTTTGTCCCTCAATTCTGAAGCTATGTCCCCTTGTTGGAATCTTCCCCACTCTCAAAGGGAAAAGCCTACCCACGTCAACTCTGTCCGTCCCTCTCAAAATTTTAAAAACCTCTATCAAGTCCCCCCTCAACCTTCTACGCTCCAAAGAATAAAGACCCAACCTGTTCAACCTCTCTCTGTAGCCTAAGTGCTGAAACCCAGGCAACATTCTAGTAAATCTCCTCTGTACCCTCTCCATTTTGTCGACATCCTTCCTATAACTGTGCACTGCAAGGGCCAGGAAGCGAGCGGGTAAGATCATCTCTGACCCCTTTCACCCTGGCCACAAACTCTTTGAAGCACTTACCTCTGGAAGGCGACTCCGGACTGCCAAAGCCACGACAGCTTTTTCCCATGAGCAGTACCTCTACTCAACAGCCAAAAGTCTGTAGCCTCCTTTTGCTCTGGTATTTTATTTCATTCTTCACATGTTTAAAATTATAATGTTTCATTCTTAATTGTTTTCTGTATATCGTGTTGTTACTTGCGAGCAAAGCACCAAGGCAAATTCCTTGTATGTATACATACTTGGCTAATAAAATTTATTCAATTCAATTCAAATAGAGGTGGAAGTAGGGCATTCCACCCCTGCTCTGCCATTCATTAAAATCACGTCTGATCTTTTATTGTCCTGCACCTATTTCTTTAATGTACAGAATATTGAGGATATCAAAGATAGGGTTATCAAAATGCTATTATTTAAAAGACAATTATTAAAAACCTATTTTCCAATGAATTTCAAACTTCCTGTTAATATAAATGTATCCTGGAATATTAATTAATTTGCTTTTAACTGTATTATACTAAAATAAAATATCAAAATAAAATTAGACTATAAGAATAAGGGGAGTCCGTCCAGAATGTCTAAAATCAAATTGTTGTTTAATCTGCTATTGACAACTATGAAAAATGATATGAATCAGAATAATGTCAACAGAATAATGTCAAGTAATTATGATTTAGAATTGTCATTTACAAATTTAGGCAGCATAGAGTTTGTTTATAAAGACAACATCATTCTGCATTAATTCACTGTTTGGAGCTAATAATATCTTTTTTGACAATAGGATCCATAAAAATACTTTTGACTTATAATTGACATTTTATGTACAAAATGTAAGCAACCAAGCCATTGCAAACCCCCCCAGTCAGGATAAATCATCAATGAATCTGCTTCAGTAACATTTCTTAACTATATTTTGTGGCGAGGGTGGAAGGAACCATTCTCCACAGCATTTTCTACTAAGGGGATCTTCGTTTCATGTGTTATTCAGTGAATAGCATTCTCTAAAATGCAGCTCGTGTTATGCCAGAGTATGTATTCCATGCGTTCAAGAATCCACATCCTTTCTGATTTAGATGTAAGAGTACTTCACTGGGTCAGAGCTGAAATTATTTGCACCACCGGTTTATGTCAAATAGGTTTTTAAAAGCGAATTCTCCATCATGCCCATGGAAATTCTGTAATTGCATGGTGCTCCCAGAATGTTAGTGTCACCTTGTCTCTTCAGAGTAACAACTTGATTACAATGCTGTTTAATTGGAGCACTCAATTTTATGATCATTATAGTGTATTCACCACTCGTCATTGCATTTAATCGACAAAAAGCTCATACATACTAATGAGCATATAAATTAAAAAGTGAACAAAGACTATTGAAGTCTGGAGGTATGCTGATGGGGTGACCTACAGAAAGCTTATTATGTGATTTAAAAAAAACATAATTTACAAACGGCTTATATGCCACTTTGACCTACAAATGCATCTTTCATTGAATTGCTTGTAGGTACATTGTTATCCTTTCCAGAAAGTACTTTTTCAGTGTTCTGCTAATTTTTATAATTAAAGCATTTACAATGTCTTATGTCGTTTTTTATGTCGTAAAATATAGCTTCGGCCACTAGATAATGCATGCAGTCAATAATAAAAGGTATTCCTTTTTGAAACTTGAAATTCTGCAAGTAAGAAATCCTTCAACAGCATATTTTACATATATGATTTGTAATTTCATTGCTCCGGACAAATATTGAGTCACATTTTTTCTTTTATACCTTCCCTTTTTTTTCATTTATGGCATGACCTCAGTATTATATACTATGCCTACACCTTCTTGGATTTATTTCTATGCTTTTTTGCCTAGAATTGTACTAATGCCTTTTTCCTGACTGGAAAACCATAAAAAAATAAGATTCCTTTAAAGGAAAAAGAACTTCATCTTTATTTTTCTTCTTTGAGTGGCAGCACCATAATAATTGGGTGGATCGTTTTCTTCTGACCTTAGTTTGGCTAGAAGTGGACCAAAGATATAGCACTTTTGAATAAACCAAAAAAATTGTGCCATGCATCCCAATAACTAGAAATAAATGAATAAGAAAACTATCAAAGTATGGAAGATGATAAAAAATCTTGTCAGATTTATTCTTTTTAAAGGCCTTTCCCAGTAGATTTATTGGGAACTCAGTATTTCAAATCTTGAGAAAGATTCCGTGAAACTTGCATTTACTTTAATATGGGAGACCTGACAAGTAAAGCGGATGCACTAGGGGTGTTATGGAATCCTGTCTAAATGAAAGACAGGACTGGTAGCTAAATATTCCAGGGTATAGGTGCTGCAGGAGATAGAGGTGGGGGTAAAAGAGGAGTTGAGAAATAAAAAGGGAATGATTACCTTGCTGGGAGTGTACTACAGGCCCCCAAATAATCAACAGAGGAACAGATCAATTAGAACAAATATGTCAGGAGATTGCAGGCAGTTGCAAGATTAATAGGGTTGTTATGGTAGTGGATTTTAACCTTCCCAATATAAATTGGGACTGCCATAGTGCCAAGGGCTTAGATGGAATGGAAGTTGTCAAATGTGCCAAGGAAGGTTTCCTCGTGCAATTTGTTGAGGGTCCTACAAGGGAGAGGACAAAGCTTGATCCACTTGGGAAGGGCAAGTGACTGAAGTGTCGGTGGGCAAGCCTTTTGGGACCAGCAACCACAGTTCAAAGACCTATAAAATAGTAATGGAAAAGGACAGGGTGCGCCCACAAGTTAAAATTCTGAATTGGGGGCAAGGCAAACTTTGACGGTATTAGACAGGAATTTGCTAAAGTTGATTACATTAGGTTGTTTGCGTGTAAAGAAATGTCTGGAAAGTGGATGCTTTTAAAAGTGGGATAACAAGAGTTCAGGGCTTGCATTTTCCTGTTAGAGCGAAGGCCAAGGCAGGTGGGAACAAGGATGCCTGGATGACGAGGTTCTGGTCAGGAAAAAGAAGCTGGCCTGGAACAGGTTTAGGCAACCCTTTAGGTGTATCCCTGGAGGAATTTTGAGATCAGTAAAGCATACTTAAGACGGAAATCATGAGGGTGAAAAGAGGGCAGGAGATAGCTGGCAGTAAGTATTAAACAAAATCCAAAGATATTTTATAAATACATTAAGGGATCGAAGGTAACTAGAGAGTGAAAAGAGGACCACCAGAAGCCAAATCGGTCATCTCTGTGTAGAACAGCAGGAAATAGGTAAAGTCCTCAAAGAGTATTTCTCCTCAGTTTTTACCATGGAGAAAGACTTGCTGAAGAAGTTAGGACGGTTAATGGAGGGTGGCTAATGTTATGCCTCAATTTAAGGAGGGTTGCAAGGAAAAGCCTGGGAACTATAGACTAGTGAGCCTAATATCTGTGGTAGACAAGTTACTGAATAGGATTCTGAGGGATAAGATATAGACAATAGGTGCAGGAGCAGACCATTCGGCCCTTCGAGCCAGCACCGCTATTCAATGTGATCATGGCTGCTCATCCACAATCAGTACCCCATTCCTGCCCTCTCCCCATACCCCCTGACTCCGCTATCCTTAAGAGCTCTATCTAACTCTCTCTTGAAAGCATCCAGAGAATTGGCCTCCACTGCCTTCTGAGGCAGAGAATTCCACAGATTTAAACTCTCTGAGTGAAAGTTTTTCCTCATCTCCGTTCTAAATGGCCTACCCCTTATTCATAAACTGTGGCCCCTGGTTCTGGACTCCCCCAACATTGGGAACATGTTTCCTGCCTCTAGTGTGTCCAATCCCTTAATAATCTTATATGTTTCAATAAGATCCCCTCTCATCCTTCTAAATTCCAGTCTATACAAGCCCAGTCGCTCCAGTCTTTCAACATACGACAATCCCGCCATTCCTGGAATTAACCTAGTGAACTTAGGCTGCCTCAATAGCAAGAATGTCCTTCCTCAAATTTGGAGACCAAAACTGCACACAGTTCTCCAGGTGTGGTCTCACTAGGGCCCTGTACAACTGCCGAAGGACCTCTTTGCTTCTTTACTCAACTCCTCTTGTCATGAAGGCCAACATGCCATCAGCTTTCTTCACTGCCTGCTGTACCTCTCATGATTTTGTATATCTCTATAAGATCTCCCCTCATCCTCCATGGAATAGAGACCTAGCCTACTCAACCTCTCCCTATAGCTCACACCCTCTAGTCCTGGCAACATCCTCGTAAAGCAAATTTTAAAGCAAATTGCATGGCTATAAGTCAACCCCTTTTCCGTACACGCCCTTGCTTTAATTTCTTCAAATTCCTGCTGGTACTGTTCCATAATCATTTTAACGCTTCAAACACCAGTTCTGTAATTATCAGGATGTCTATTGGTAGCAGAACATCCTTATCTGTGCGCAGTGTGCTCAGGGTCAGCTCACAGAGCTGTGTCAGCACAACTGACTTTCTCACTTTGATGCTAACCAGATGTCCTGGCGTACATGATGATACCATGCCCCACTGTGCTTCCTTCGTTCCGCTTCTCATTACATTGCCTTCAGTCCACATTTGCACATTGTTTTGTGGACAGTTAAAGGCCTTGAATGCTAAAGAGGACAAAATCTGGAGTCAATAAAAATTTGTACTTAGAAGTGAAAGCCAAAAGAGGACAGAGAGAAATTCATTAGTTTGCTTTCTATATTTCCATTTAATACTTTTATCTTAAATGTCCATTCATCGTAAAATGTTCTATTATGCATCCTAATTCATTTACATTCCTTTCTTGAAAGGAACCTGGTGAATAGATACACTGGACATTTAAGTGATAGTGCAAATGTAAAAGAATAGGTATAAAGAAATAACTTTGTTCTTTACATCTATATATTAGACCGTAATGGTGTATCCTTATTGTTTTGATGTGTTTATGCTTTATTCTTAATTGTTAACTGTGTGTTTGTGTTGTCATTTGTGAGCGGAGCACCAAGGCACATTCCTTGTATATGCATACTTGGCTAATAAACTTATTCATTCATTCATTACTAAAACTCTCAACCTGTATGTGGGTTTGTGTGTTGGTAGATATATTTGTTCTGGAAATACAGCCAAAACGGTACATGACAGCACGACAATGCCCACCTCACTCACCATTGTCCTGTGGCTCAAATGTTTGTTATATTTTAAAAGTTTTTCACGTTTTAAACTTTAAAAACCACTTTTTAAAGTTAAAAAAATCACTTTTCCATTTCGCCTGGCCGTCAGCCGCATTGGACGTCACAATGGGAACCCAACAGCCGCCCGGCCAATGAGGGTCGAGGGCAGGACGGGATCTAACCAATGGGAGCTCGGAGGGAGGCGGGACCCACCCAAGTTCCCCTCCGTCTCCTCCAGCACCCGTTTCAACCGATGGCGTCGACGAGTCCCCGCTCCTGCTCAGCCCCAGCGCCCCCGACCATCACTGGACTACAACCCCCAGTGGGCAGCTTCTCCTCCTCCTTCCGCGTCTCCTCCAACGCCCGCTTCAACCGACGGCGCCGTCGACGACTCCAACAACAATGGTGGCCACTCTCCTCCTCCTCTTCCCGCTCTCCCATCTTGTACGCGCCTTCCGCCGCCGCATTGCCCGCCGGGAGGTGTACTCCAAATTCCCGTCCGGCCGCAGCGCCCCGGACCACGACCCCCAGCAGGGCAGCGTGCCACACAAACACACATCTCCAGGGTAATAGCAGCTTCTTCTCCTCCTCCTCCCTTGTCTTCTCCAGCGCCTGCTTCAACCGACAGCGTCGTCACAATTTGCACGCGTGCACAGTTGGGAGCTCGGAAGGGGGCCGGACCTGCCCGAGTGACGGGAGTGGCGACCAATCAGGGGGGGTGGGGAGGAGAGCTCTTCTGCTGCTGGGGTGAATGTCGCTATCTCCCCTTTCCTCTTGCCCGGCCCCGGGGGATTTTTAAGGGGAGATGGAATGGGTGGGGGGGGGGGAGGATGGGGGGGTTGAGGGGGATGGAGTGGGTGTGGGGGGATGGAGTGGGGGGGAGGGGGGATAAGAGGGAATGGAGTGGGTGAGGGGAGATGGGGGGATGGAGTGGGAAGAGGGGGGGATAAGGTGGGATGGAGTAGGTGAGTGGGGAGGGGATATGGGGGATGGAGTGGGTGAGTGGGGGGGTACTGGAGGGGTGGAGGGGAAGGGGATGCAGTGGGGAGAATGTGGGAGGGGAAGGTGCTAGACCAATGCAGGAGAGGTTTTGGGGGTTGAGAGGGATGGAGTGGCTGAGGGGGGAGGGGGGGATAAGGGGGGTTGAGGGGAAATGCAGTAGGTGAGTGTGAGGGGGGGAGAATGGGGGGTTGAGGGGGGATGGAGTGGATGAGTGGGGGGGGGGAGTGGGGCAGGGGAGGGTGCTTGACCAATGCAGGAGAACTTTGGGCCCAATGGGTCCACCCTTTTCTGGTTTGATATAAAATTACAGGCAGAAATAGAATGTGAACATTCTTAGAAGGGCTCTAGTCAGATAATCATACTCTGCTTTGGGCACCCTTTATGTTATTGTAGGAAGGACAGAAAAGTTGTGGACACAGTTGCATAGTGAATTTTTGGACATGCTAAAAGGTTGGGGATTTTGGAGTTTTGTAAAATTGGGTCTCTCACGAGCGAGCAAATTGGTGACCGCTTGAGACTTAAGGGAGGTCTAGAGGGGAAGTATTATTTTGGCTGGTGAAATGATAACGATAAATCGCAAAATTAAGAATGAAAGCAAATTATGACCGCATATACAGTATTTTGTGTAGAGTTTTTTTAAATAGACACTGAGAAGAAGAGTTGGATTTGGTTAGTAGGGGGAAACAAACAATGCTGCGGATTCAATAATGGCTATCTTGTCAGTTTAATACCAGTTTGCAATTTTGATGCAAGTATTTTCTGAAGTTTGGGAAATAGATATGCAATTTCAGCACGAGAAATAGATATGCAATTTCAGCACTAGATCTGGATCTACCCTAGTATGAAGTTGTGGTTTCAATTTCTGTGACAGGACAATTCAGCTGGCTGTTGAGTCATGGTCAGATAGCATCAAAACAGACCCTTCGGACCGACTCATCCGTTCCGACCAATTTATTTGTTACAAGTATCCATGTCCATTCAATATCAAGAATGACATAAGCTAGAATTGGTTATACAAGCTTTTACATTTAAAGTAATCTCCTGATTTACATTTGCGCCAGGTTTGTCATTTGCTACATGAATGTTCATATCCTTGATAAGCATCACACTAGTAACTTTATATTAAGGTAATTGAGGGATGTGTGGTTAGCTCAAGTTTAGTTTAGTGTAGAGTTTAGAGATTCAAGGTGGAAACAAGCCCTTCAGCCCATTGAGTCCACACTGACCATTGATCACCCATACACGAGTTCCATGTTCAACCCACCAGGGGCAATTTGGAGAAGTCAATTAATCTACAAAACCTGCACATCTTTAGATTGTGGGAGGAAAGCGGAGCACCCAAAGAAAACCCACACGGTCACAGGGAGAACGTATAAACTCTGAGCAGACAGTCAGGATCGTACCCAGATCTCTGGCACTGTGAGGCAGCAGCTCTACTACTGCGCCACTGTGCTGCTCAGGAAAATGGTAAAAGATCAGCAGTGACCTTTTTTGACTGGCAATACAATCATAAGGGGCCAAGTAGTCTACCCCTACTTCTATTGTTCACGTTCATCAAATGCCTCCAAAATCACACATTGTTAATTCTATTGTTTTATTTGGCAAATGATTTAGTTACAAGTAAAACAATTGTATACTTAAGTGTAAAGCATTCTTATGGCTGGCTTTATTTTGAATAAGCAGCAAAAGTCTCATAAACTATATTTTAGCTACTGATGACAACTGAACTGGCCCATAAATTATAGGTTTATAGTTTTAAATAGGATGTCGTCTGCTTTAATTTGAGCATATAGCATTTGTTCTGTTACCCCTGGAGATATTTTAAATATCAGCATGGCTCATTGGTCACGTTTTTGCCTTTGAAAATTGTAGATTCAAGACTCAATTTCCATAATATTATGTGTTAAATGTTGAATAAAATCTCTTGCCTGCTCAAATGCATGTGGTGCACCATTCAACGAGCAGGGAACTATTATCAGAGTCTTGAGTGGACCTCTCGCAAATTAAGGGATGTATTCCTGACCCCCCCCCCCCCCCCCAATCTACCTCATTGTGGACCCTGCACTTCACATCATAGTTTATTTTGTTATGTGAAAATTATGTACATAGGCAAACGACAGATAGGTAAAGGACTAATAGGATTGTTAGAGCAAGTGATTTTAACTTTCCTAATATTGAAAGGGACTGCCTCAATGCTCAGGGATTAATTGGGGCAGAATTTGTTAAGACTTATCCAGAAAAGTTTTCTGAAGCAATATGTAAATGGCCCTACTGGAGAAAGGGCTACATTTGACCTCTTTGGAAACGAGGCTGGACATGCATTTGGGAGCATTTTGGCACCAGTGACCATAATTCTATTAGTCATGGAAAAAAATAAGATTGGTCCTCAAGTTGAAGTCCTATTTAGGGGAAGTTGCAATTGGGGCCCTGAGGAGTGCTGTTGAACAGAGAAGCATAGGGGTGCAAGTGCATAATCATAATCATACTTAATTAGCCAAGTATGTTTTGCAACATACGAGGAATTTGGTTTGCCATACAGTCTTACCAATAAAAAGCAACAAAACACACAAAATACATTTTAATATAAACATCCACCACAGTGACTCCTCCACAATCCTCACTGTGATGGAAGGCGAAAAACAGTTCAATCTTCATCCCTTCTTTGTTCTCCCGCGATCGGGGGCCTCGAGCCTTCCGTTGATGGGACGATCTTGGCTCCCGTATCTGGCAGTTGGGCCCTCCATGTCGGGGTGGTCAAGCTCCTGCATCGGGAGGAATCTCAGTTCCCCCGCGCAGGGCGATCTGACCCCGAGTCGGGGCTGGTCGAACCTCCTGCGACTTTGGAGCTTCCCGACATCGGTCTCTACCTGAGAAAATGGGATGTTGGAATCCGCAGGCCGCGGATTTAGCGTCGGTCCCAGGCAAGGGATCGCAGGCTCCGATGGTAAGTCCACGGCCCCATGGTGGGGCTCAAAGTCAGTCTCGAGCAAGGCCTCCAGCTCCATGATGTTAGGCCGCAGAGTGACCGGAGATACGATCCGGAAAACAATCGCATCTCTGGCAAGGTAAGAGATTGAAATAAAGATAATTCTTTTGAAACTGACACACAGTGGTGAAGACAGCATATGAAATGCTAGCCCTCATAGACCAAGGCATTGACTGCAAGAGTCAGGGTGTCATGTTGCTGTTGTACAAAACACTGCTGGTAGGAAGGAACTGCAGATGTTGGTTTAAACCGAAGATAGACACAAAAATGCTGCAGTAACAGCGGGACAGGCAGCATTTCTGGAGAGAAGGAATGGGTGACGTTTCGGGTCGAGACTCTTCTTCAGGTCTGAAGAAGGTACTCGATCCAAAACGTCACCCATTCCTCCAGTATTTTGTGTCTATCTTATGTACAAAACACTAGTTGGACTGCATTTCGACTGTTGAGCAGTTCTGGTCACCACAGCTCAGGAAAGATGTGATTAAACTGGAGAGGGTGCTTGTCTGCATTATTTCAGTTAAGGTTGGATCTCCTCTCATTCTTCAAAGCTCCAGTGCAGAAAAAAAACGTTGTCAACAACTGTACCCCTAAACCCTATGCCTGGAACCCTGTGTTGAACCTTCACTGCACTTCCCTATAGTATTTCCTTTATTAGGTAAGGAGGACATAACCTAGCACAGACATTCTCTATGTTCCCTCACTTATCTGTTTGCTAGATTGCTTTCTAAATCTCCATAGTTCTGCTGCAAGGTCATCAATCCAAAACATTAACTGTTTCACTAAACAACTAATCTCATCTATGGAAGAATTCTAAACTTCTGTTTTATTTCAGATTTTCAGCATCTGCAGTTTTTTTGAATATAGATGAATTTATGGGGAGGCTAAATAACCATGTACTACAGAAGGAAATGGAGGGTTTTAATTTTAGTTAGATAAGTCAGAATGAGTTGCATCTCCAGAGTCTCCTGTGCTGACATTAACTGTTTGTGCTAAATGGCTTGTTTCACAACTGTATATTCAAGAGAGAGCTAGATAGAGCTCTTAAGGATAGCGGAGTCAGGGGGTATGGGGAGAAGGCAGGAACAGGGTACTGATTGAGAATGATCAGCCATGATCACATTGAATGGCGGTGCTGGCTCGAAGGGCCGAATAGGCTCCTCCTGCACCTATTGTCTATTGCATACTATACTCTGTGTAATTCTATGTGAGCAGGCTCTCCTTGGGTGCTGAGCTGTACTCCTTTAACTGACAACAAACCAATCAAACTGTATGTCTTCTCATTTTTGTGCATGCATCAATGCAGCTGCAGAACGGATGATAGCTTTCTTCCAAAGCTCTGTGCAGTTTAAAGCATTGCACTATCACAGTTTTTCCAGAAATCTTATTGCCCTGAAATATTAACATTTCTCTCTCTCTCCACATGTTATCTAATCTGTTGACTTTATGCACAATTGTCTGCTTTTGTTTCAAATTTCCAGCATTTGCAATTTTTGTTTCATTATATGAGCTCTTTGAGTTGAGCAAGTTTTTAAACAATAGCATATCAACTAACGTTATCCCATTGTTTCTTCACTTCAGCTCTAACATGTCCCGAGTTAAAATGCAAATCTAGTTTTTTTATCTTGTGGTGGGGTAGCTTATAGGTAATAATCCTTTCCTTTCTTGGCACATGAGAAAATGTGATGGTATTGGTTTTTAGTAAATAACAATTTTTTTGCCTTGTTAATAGCTTGGATACGAGGAACCAGAAAAGACCCACCCACCACAGAGGTAGGTATCTTCTTATTGAAAATATTTACAAAGTTTTAAATTAATTGCCCAACAATGTACAACTGCAAGATCAGCATCATATCAAACTCAAGAATTGTCTCCCTGATTTAAAATTAAATATTGTTTGATACACTATAGTTTGCTGGTTCCTCTTATTCACAGAAATGTTCATCCGAATAATGAAGAAAAATCCAGTCTTCAGAAGAACAACGAGAATTGTTTGCATTTAAACCTATCAATTAATGACATGCTGATATTTAATAAGTATTCAATTAACACTACATTTTATTTAATATAGTGTAAACTATAAAAGGGCGGCACGGTAGCGCAGCGGTAGAGTTGCTGCTTTACAGCGAATGCAGCGCCGGAGACTCAGATTCGATCCTGACTACGGGTGCTGCACTGTAAGGAGTTTGTACGTTCTCCCCGTGACCTGCATGGGGGTTTCTCCGAGATCTTCGGTTTCCTCCCACACTCCAAAGACGTACAGGTTTGTAGGTTAATTGGCTGGGTAAATGTAAAAAATTGTCCCTAGTGGGTGTAGGATAGTGTTAATGTACGGGGATCGCTGGGCGGCACGGACTTGGTGGGCCGAAAAGGCCTGTTTCCGCGCTGTATATATATGATATGATATGATATAAATATCCACATATTTGACTAAACATCGCTGTTTGGAAAAAAACAACAGAATTTGCTTAAAATGGTGCACAAACGTTAGAGGCAGGAAACATGTTCCCAATGTTGAGGGAGTCCAGAACCAGGGGCCACAGTTTAAGAATAAGGGGTAGGGGATTTAGAACGGAGATGAGGAAAAACTTTTTCAGTCAGAGAGTTGTAAATCTGTGGAATTCTCTGCCTCAGAAGGCAGTGGAGACCAATTCTCTGGATGCTTTCAAGAGAAAGCTAGATAGAGCTCTTAAAGATAGCGGAGTCAGGGGGTATGGGGAGAAGGCAGGAAAGGGGTACTGATTGTGAATGATCAGCCATGATCACATTGAATGGCGGTGCTGGCTCGAAGGGCTGAATGGCCTACTCCTGCACCTATTGTCTATTATCTATTGTCAAACTATTTCTCTCATGCATATATATTTCAGTGCAAAAACCAAAACAATTTATTGATATCGTTAAAATGTAACAATAGAGTCTAAATGGGTTGGGAAAATTGCAGTTGTGCTCAGGCAAATGAATTAGAATGAATTTGACAAATCTTAGAGTTTGGTCACAAATCCAGAAATTAAGGAGCAAGTGAAATAGCCTCTGTATCACAAAATAATAAATAGTCACACCATTATATTAGGATTCAGTTAATGAAATAAGTAATTATATATTTTGCTTGAAGTCATGTAGTACAATATTGTTAGAATCTAATAGCAATCTATAATATCTTATCTGGCAATGGAGTTGTTCTTAAAAGCTGTACAAAAATGCCTGCAATGATTGCTTCACGAAATCTGCCAATTCATTTTTTATTATATCTTTTAATTGTCAACTTTACAAATTAACAATTACTTTTATTAAAAAAACATTCTCTGAGCATGACCATTTCCTGCTCATGGCATTTATTGCACATCCTTTATTGCCCATGAGAAGATCCTAATGGGGTTTCTTAGACATTTGCAGACCTTGTTATGTAGCAAATACCAGGATTTTACCAAGAAATGAAGGGAGGACAAGTCAGGATACTGTGAAACTCCAACTGAATGTGACAGTATTTCCTTACACCTTTACCATCATCTTATATGTGGTGAGATTATTGGTTTGGAAGTAACCAGTATATAGTATGCCCTATCCTCTCCCTGTGGTAAAAATATCCAGAATGCCCTGGTTATGACAATGCTCACCAAAGGTACATGAGAATAAACACTGAATAGCAGAAATTGTAATGTATACAACTGGATTATGTAGTCTTGGCTCCATCATATAGACTCTGACAGAAAATAAGCAGTTGACCAGATCATGCATAGACTTTGGCAAATATACTTCATTATTAGTTTGGCAGATATTCAGAGTCTGTGAAAGGCTTTCATATGAAGCCGAATCTGTAAAGAATGACAAAACAGATGAAGTGATCTCCCAAAACAGATCAAGTGCGATTAGAATAACTATAGCTTTATATCAGTAATATCTCATATTTAGCTAAAAAAATCCAAATCACAGGCAATTAAAGCAATTGAACATGTACCATTTTGTGGTTTAACAGTTGGAACATTTTAATGGTTCCATTATTATTAGTGCACCAAGGTACAGTGAGATTTTGCATACAGATCAGGAAGATTGGTGCCATACATAAAGACAATACTAGGTTAAGCACATAATGCAGAGAAACAGCCTACTGAGTCCATATGCAATAGTTGCCAGGTTTTGGAACCATTTATGCCCCAAATTCCATGAAATGCAGCAATTTATAAAATGAGGCAAGTAAATTTATGTTAGGGGCAACAAGTTAAAAGGGAACTTTTAAGAGGGGAGTAGTGACTATAGGCACAGTGGTGCAGAAGTAGAGTTGCTGCCTTACAGCGCCACAGTCTCGGGTTTGATCCTGTCTACGGGTACTGTCTATATGAAGTTTGTACATTCTGCCCGTGGTCGTGTGGGTTTTCTCCAGGTGCTCCGATTTGTAGATTAATTGGCTTCGGTAGAAATTGTAAATTGTCCCTTGTGTGTAGGATACTGTTAGTGTACAGAGTGATCGTTGGCAGCCGTAGACTCAGTGGGCCAAAGAGCCTGTTTATCACTGTATCTCTCTAAAGTCTAAATGACAGAAGCTAGAAAATTCAGAAAAACGCAATCTCCACCAATCGTATGCATGTGGTCAAACATTATCAGAGGCCATCTACTGATGTATTCCATTTTAGCATTTTAAATCTTTTCTCCCTCCTAACAGAGAACTTATGTAAGTGTGAAACTGCGCAGGCATTTTCATATTTGAAATCAAACTGTGATATTAAGAAATGAAAAGCTTCACTTTTTATATCTCCTCATCAAATATCTTGATGGAAATTTTATTTGTGTTTAAAAAAAAGTTAATTTGTTCCAAAAATCATAACTTGTTTTCTTTTGTATCAAAAAATAATTCTCAGTATTAGATTTTAAATAATGGATTTTCTGAATTTCTTGAGGCCGCACTCTTCTTATTTAAACCACGATGTCGGACTCCCCTGCCTTACTGCTTCTGTAATCCAATCACTTATCTGGGAACTGGGGCATCAGATAGTTTAGACTCCTGATTTCCCACTTGATTAGCACTTGGTCCATAGCCACCTACACGTTGAAAATGTTGGCAGTTCAAGTGTTTATCGAGATAATGTTCCGAGAGTCTTTGTTTCCATGATTATCTCAGTGTGTTCCAAATTTTAACCACATCTGGGTCAATAAGTTCTTACGCAGTTTCCATTTAAACCTTTTACTCTTTACCCTAAACCCATCCCCTATAGTCATTGTCCAATCAAAAACACAATTTTTATAATCTGCTGGCAAATTTGGAATCCATCAGTTTTAAAAAACTATTCTCAGATGTGCCGTGGTGTCAATTTATTTCAAATGTCTTTCATATCAAACAACACTTGCATGTTGCTCTAGATTCCAGCATCCCTTATTTTATATGCTTGCCAGGGTTAACAATGAAATGGGAGGATGAATGTTTAAGCTGTTTTGCTCTATTTTAACGTTTTTAACTAGTTTCAATTATATGTATGTTTTTTTTAAATCTCCCTGATCTCGTCATCATCCATTTCCTTCTCCTCAGTGAATGCAGATGTAAAGTACTTATATTGGACCTTGCCCACTTCCACATTCCTCTGGCTCCAAGTGGATCTACCATTTCTCCACCTATTTTCTTTGAATATATATTTAAATGCCATGGGGTTCTCCTTGATCCTACTTGCCAAGGACATTTCATGGCCCATTTTGGCTCTTTTAATTTCTTGTTTAAGTTTTTTTCCTACGTCCTTTATATTCTTTAAGATCCTTGTCAGATTTCTGCTTCCTAAATCTTAGACATGCTTCCTTTTTTGTAAACTGACAACATTTCTTGTCATCTAAAGTCCCAGACCCTTGCACTCCCTATCTTTCATCTTCACAGTACTTTTCACAGAACATTTCTGACTGTAGATAGTTGTTACAACTTTTAGTCAATGTTTCATCATAACAAAAATTCTCAAGCCCTCACAACCAAGCAGTACTGGAAGCAACTGTGGCCTACCTAGTATTTCATACATTATAACACAATTTCCTCCCCACTCCCTCTCCCTGAGATTTTGGGCCTTGCCTTGGCCATTAAAGAAAATGCATTCTTACCCACCATACCTGCTGCAGCGGAGGCATACTCCGACCTTTCGTCTACTACTCTTACCAGTAGTTCTATACTAGTTCTGTATTCCCATGGCCTTGGATACCCTTCCGCAAAACACTCCCATGCACACTTCTGCAGATTAAATTTCAATTCCCACTTTTCTGCTGACCTGACCACTCTGTTTAGGAAAATAGCTGCAGATGCTAGTACAAATCGAAGGTATCACAAAATGCTGGAGTAACTCAGCAGGTCAGGCAGCATCTAGGAGTGAGGGAACGGGTGACCTCACAGAGGGGGAGCAGCGAGAGAGCATGTTGCTAAACTCTCGTCGAAGAGAGGAGGAGAACTTCTTCAAAGTAGGCATACCTTGAGGAGAAATCACAGTGGAACGGCAAGTAGTGTTGGAAAATAACTGCAGATGCTGGTACAAATCGACAGTATCACAAAATGCTGGAGTAACTCAGCAGGGCAGGCAGCATCTAGGAGAGAGGGAATGGTTCACCCATTCCCTCTCTCCTAGATGCTGCCTGACCTGCTGAGTTACTCCAACATTTTGTGATACCTGACCACTCTGTTTGCATTCATTCTTTCATGGGATTGAATGGGCTTCATCGGGTAAGATCAGCTTTTAATGCCTTGAACTAAATGGCTTATTTGACAACCAGATAGATTTTTGCGGCAATCACTATTACCAATACCAGTGGATGATGTGGTCCAACCACACTGGAACTGGTTGATCAGAATCTGTACACTGAGAATTTTGCCCTGGAAGTACCAATGGTGCTTCTCCAGTGCATTGAGGCGCCAACTCTAAGTTATCCATATATCTGAACCATACGGGAGACCGGGGTCACTGCCGTTCTGAAGACAAAGGGTTTGGTGCCAGGTTTGACGTCTTGGCCTTTGAATACACTTTTCTGCAGTGTACTGAAAATAATGCCGAAGCAGTGGTGGATTTCATAATTCATGAAATGTAGGTCCACAGGTAAGGAAGATGGTCCCGGTGTTCCAGGGTCTGTTGCTGTCTTGATTGGCAGTGGCCGGTGGTTTATGATGGGGGCACATTGGTAGAGTGCTTTGCTCTTTGGAAGATTATCTAGAAAGTAACATAATGGCATTGTTATACGGCATTGGAAAATGGCACACGAATAGTGAACGAAAACCTGAGCCTCAAAGAGAGGAAGCACTATGCTGGAAATTTTTGAGATATAGTAGTTGATTCCGTTTCATCAGTTATATTGTTTCAGATATATCCTTTAGGATTTTAAAATTGTTCGTAAAATAAGTTCAATGTAAAACTGAATTTCTTACTGGTTCATCTAAATAAAATATTTGCATATTTTTGTATTTTTAAAAGGAAATTCTGCAGAATGAAGAATATCGACAAATGATTAAATTGCGTGCCTGTGAACTTCAGCGAGATGAAGAGATAAGGAAAGAGAAAGAATATGAGGAAGGTCTCGTTGCTCGACCAGTTCAAACTCAAAGTAAAGGGCATGCCTCTGCAAATTACTTTGGAAAGGATAAACAATCTTCAGAACCGAGTAGTACTGCAAATACTTTCCAACCTGGAAGCTGGTTATCGCCAGAAAGCTCCAGCAAGAAAAAATAGATTTTATTGGCCTTGCAATTAAAGAACATTTTATCATCACTTTTTGAATTGTAAATAAAAATCTGAATGCATGTCCAATGATTATTTTATTTGGGAAGCACTTAAGTATACTCTCTATTTTTTAATCTATAGGTTTTCAAATGTCTTGAGTTAGTTACAATTTAATCTGTTGTTGGATCCTCTTTTTTAATTGGCTTTCTTCAGGTTGCTTACTGACAGTTTTCAGAAATTAAGACTGGTCCACTGAAGTATATCATATTGATACTTTTCCTTGTGCAGCAGGTTTGAAAATCATTGTTTTAGTTTAAGTTGCAATGAAATTATGAGGATAGTTTAAAAAATACAATGCAAAAGTTCCTTACAAAAGTGGAGGGAAAGTAATGCCAAGTGAATAAGCAAAGCATGCTTGACGACCGATAAGTGAATAGAGGATATGGTTTTACATAAAATTAATCATTATGTTGCACTAATTTGTGAATTGACCTGATGTCATAGAGCTGTACAGCATGGGAACAGGTCCTTTGACGCAATATGCCTTTCGTTCATGTCCCATTTGCTTGCATTTGGTCCATACCCCATTAAACTTTAGAGACCTAAAACTGCAGGTGCTGGACTCAGAGAAAGGGTCTTGACTCATTTGGTGATCCTGATGTAGCCTCCTCAATTCGGCGAGGCCAGGCAAACGTTCTGCTTAACATATCGGATCTCCCAGTTGCTAACCATTTTAACTCCCCATTCCCATACTGACCTTTCTGTCCTGGGTCTTTGCCATTGCCAGCATAAGACTAAACACAAACTGGAGGAACAGCACTCCATATGGGTAGCTTACAACTTATTGGGTAGCTTACAACTTAACAGCATGAACATTGAATTCTGTCATTTTTGATAAACAACCCCTCCTTTCCCATCCCACCTGCATATGCACCCACTTCTCCCCTTTCCATTCCACCTATATTCCTTCCTCTAGTTTCACATTTCAGACCTCACACTTTTTGATTTTTCATCTCTGGCCTTTGTCTAACCATCTGCCAATCATACCGCCCCCCCCCCCCTCACTCGTATCCACCTATCACTTATCAGCTATCCCGGCCCCACTTTTCTTCCAGCTTTCTCCCCCCTACTGCAATCAGTCTGAAGAAAGGTCCAAACCTGAAACATCACCGATCCATGTTCTCCAGAGATGCTGTCTGATCTGCTGTTACTCTGTCACTGCTCACTAATTACATCTGCTGAGTTACTCCGTCACTGCTTACTAATCACATCTGCTGAGTTACTCCGTCTTTCCTGATGTAAAACATCAATAGTCCATTTCCTTCCACAAATGCTGCTGATACGCTGAGGTCTTGCAGCGATTAAATTTTTTTTTTTGCTTTTTCTTAACCCTTCATATCACGTACCTGAGCAAATGTCTTCAAAACATTGTAATTATACTCACTTTTATCACTTCCTTTAGCAGCTTGTTCAATGTATCCACAACCCTTTGTATCATTGACCATCTACCTTGTCTATGCTCTCTAGACTTTGGATACCTCTTTCAGGTCACTCTGCAGCCTCCCGTCCACCGGGGAAAACAGACCCTGCCTATATCCTTATGCGTTAAGACCTTCAGTCAAGGCAACACCCTTTGAATCTTTTCTGCACTCTCAGTTAATCACATTGCATCTTCTAAAGCTTCAACAAGTGGTTCCAAGATTTGTCTTCATTCCATTGCTCCTGAGCAGTGTTTTCCAGTTTATTAATGCCAATCTAATTTACTGATCTGAATGTAATGCATTACTGCAAAAAGTTAAAAATTGCAGCATCTTGTCAAATGACAATAGACACAATTGAAAAAGAAGCCTGAATTGAAGCTGATTTTTGAAAAAGTAACTAAAACATATTAAAGCATATTAATATCTGAATTAAATGGGTTTTTCCAAGAGTATTATCTTGTGCTTATTGTGCACTTCCTACAATGACCTGAGAGGTTAAATTGTCGACAAATACAAGAACAAGAATATAATCAATGGGCATCTGGCAGTCCTTTAGGTTTCATTCAGTCCCCTCTACTATTCATCAAGTTCATGGCTGATCGTTTACCTCAGCCCCTTGGTTTCCTGAAATGTCCAAAAATAAATGGACCTGTGTCCGGCCTGAGAGAATGCACAACCGAGCTTCCACAGCCCTTCAGTGTAGAGAACACCAATGGTTCACCATTCTGGGGAAGAAAACTCATCTCAATCTGACTTGGCCTTGCCCTCATTCTAAGCTGTGCCCCCTATTCATAGACTAAGGATCCTTAACTCTACATTTGTCAAGCCCTCTAGGAATTCTTTCAATAAGATCACATCTAATTTTCCTAAACCATAGGGAAGATGGTACCAGTCTACTCAATCTGTTCTTCTTCAACCAACCTACTATCCCAGAAACTGCAGCATAGGTTTACTAGGTTAATTCCCGGAATGGCGGGACTGTCATATGTTGAAAGACTGGAGCGGCTAGGCTTGTATAGACTGGAATTTAGAAGGATGAGAGGGGATCTTATCGAAACATATAAGATTATTAAGGGGTTGGACACGTTAGAGACAGGAAACATGTTCCCAATGTTGGGGGAGTCCAGAACCAGGGACCACAGTTTAAGAATAAGGGGTAGGTCATTTAGAACGGAGATGCGGAAAAACATTTTCAGTCAGGGAGTTATAAATCTGTGGAATTCACTGCCTCAGAAGGCAGTGGATGCCATTTCTCTGAATGCATTCAAGAGAGAGCTAGATAGAGCTCTTAAGGATAGCGGAGTTAGGGGGTATGGGGAGAAGGAACGGAGTACTGATTGAGAATGATCAGCCATGATCACATTGAATGGTGGTGCTGGCTCGAAGGGCCGAATGGCCTACTCCTGCACCTATTGTCTAAACTGTTACAGTAATTGAAGGCCAAGCACTCGGGTTTCAATAGAAGTCCCACGAGAGAAATGCCAAATATAAATGCCATTTATATAGTATATAAATGCCAATATTTTATACTGCAGGACGTATAAACGGTGTCATGCGATCCGCAATGCTCCTCCACTTTGAGCACTCATGGAACTTATGGATTTGATGTTGAGCACATCCTTTATTCTTTTCTATCCACGGATAACTTTGGAAAGACTGAGTATATTCTCAAAGAATTGTAATAGCCTTTTTTTGCAGTGAGGTATTACTTATAAATGAGGATGGTTTGGAAAAAGGAAATCACTAAAGATTAAAGGCAAATGTAATGTCACTGTTTGCACACTTACCTCTGGATCTAGATGTTCAGATGCCAGTTCGGAGGCTGGAATTCTTACTTCCAGACAGACTTCTTATTGAGGGTGTGCCAGAATGTAGGATGTTGTGTCTTTTATCTGAAATACTATGTTCCACTGGACCTCATCAGAAGAAGCAAACGATTACAAGGCAGTTCTTTGAAGAAAGGCAGGCAAGTTCTCCAGCTAATGTTATTTCCTCGCTCATCATCTGACGAGTATTCTCAAGGATTTTCAATCTGGAGGTACGTTCAAATCTCATGAATTTTGAAGTGAACCTTGATACTGGATTATGATGTATCTGAAGTGCTCTCAACTCTGTTTTCCAAAGTTCTCTCACAAACACCAGAAGACTAATATCTAAATTGTAATGGCCATCTTGCAGACTACTTAAGCTTAGTACACTGAAAATTATAACTCACAATCAACATCCCTGCCTCTGTGTTATAATTTCTGAGAATGTCTTATCCAACCCATGAGAGGTGGAGAGACTGTGGTATATTGCCATCAGATAAAATCACATGGATCAAAGAATCCAGCCACCCACAGTTAAACTAAAAGCAAATCAAACTTTCACTTGTAAGTACAAAGGGAACACCAAAGTGACATAGAATGCAGCAGTGACTGGGGTAAATAACCTTGTAGCTCTTCAAATCACACACCACCGCATTTTCAAAAAACCCATATGAAGCTGGAAAAATGAACAATGCAGTATTTGCAGAAGAATCTTGCAGAACCCCATTGCAACCATAACTGAGAATGTTGTGATTGAATCCTCTATGGTCCATTTTGATGTTTGCTCTGTTCATTAAATCATTCCCTGTTTTTTATCGCACAATATTTATGGACTTTTACCCAGCAATGATGTTCAGTTTCCTTTATTAGAGCTGATGACTTTCACAGAAAGCATTTACGTTCTTCCTAATAGTACTGGGCAATGTACTTCACAACACCACAGGGTCAATCAGAATAATTATGGACTTTTAGAATATTTAAACCTTTATGATTGATTTTTTTAAATATATTGCGAGGAGTAATGATAATGCTGAATTTAACAAGGATAGTTCACTAGTAAAATTGACCATACTAGTTAATGGTAGTTCAGGGCATAAATAAAATGTTCTGGATAGCCTATTTTTCTTTCAGAGATGTATTGTACTGCAAACAATCCACCAGTCTTCAATTTCTTAAAAGTAATGAAGCATGATTATGGATAATAATTTTATACTCAAGTCATATACCCAGACAATACAATTTGAATTGTTTCTTGCTGATAGTACTGCTGCACCTCAGTGTTCACTGCCTTTCTTTCCTCATTCATTTAGTCTCTTCCAAAATTATTTAAGTGAACATATAACCAACAAGATATTCATCAATGATACCAATGAAAATATGCACCACAGTTCTTTTATTAGTTAAAACTTCATTCAACTAGGACACAATGCAAAACAGATCATAGAGAAAAACAAGTGTGAAGAAGGGTCCTGACCTGAAACCTCACCTATCCATGTTCTCCAGGGATGTTGCTACCATTGGGCAGGAGGTCCCACACCACCTCGTTCAGGAATAACTACTTTCCAACCAACAGCAGGTTCCTGAACTGACTACCCAAACCGTAATCCCACCTCGGCAACGGAGTACTATGGACCACCTCTTCCACTAACATGGACATGTTTTTCCAACTGCACTAATGTCTTGTTTTTTGTTTTTTTCTTTACACTGGCTTGCATGATTTATATATTATTTATGGTTTGTTAGGTCTGAGTTCCACAGCTGCTGCCTAACCTGCTGAGTAATTCCAGCATGTTCTGTTCTTATTTCAATTTTCCACTGCCTGTAATTTTTTTGTGTGGCTTTTATCTAAATCTGCAAATTACATTGCATAAGACACGAACAAGGCTGCAAGGCTTGCAGTCTGCCAATTCTAAATATCTTGTTTGTCCTACCTGCACTTCTTGTAAAACATTCATAACCGTCAGGAATGAAAATGTACATATGATAGGCACATCATAATTTAGAGGGACAGGTGAGGAATAAATAGAGAGACAGAGGATCTATGCAATATTGTTGCCCCCAGGCAGTAAATGTTCAATAAACTCATTATTACTCACATACTTTTTGTTTGAATGATATGGATATTCTTACACTAATAACATTGTCTTTGTATCTCTACAAGGCAATCAAGTCTGCAGACCTAGTAATAGTTCTTCCATTTCTCCATTGAAAGATTTTTCCAAGAGCAGTCTGAACCAGCTGGGAGCATCCAAAAACAAAACAGCTCAGTAGGTTGCTTAAGATACTCCATCTACTGAGTATACTATCACTAAACCGAGCACTGTCGGAAATTTATTGTATGACCACTCCCCATTTTTAAAGAAATACCTCTTCCCAACCAACATTTCTCATTAGGTAGCTTATTAATTTTATTCCAACGTCGCTTTGCTAATCCACACCAAATTCTAACAATGAAATATGATTCATGAATTAATACAAATGCGAGATGGTGCTGTTGCTGGACATCTTCAATAAAAACAGAAAATGTTTGACATAATCACGTCAGTCAGCTTCCAAGGAGAGAAACAGAATGAAAGTTTCAAACTGATTAGCTTTCTTCACAATGGGAAAAATTAAATATAAATCAAGCCATAACCTGTGGGGAAAGAAAGATTACAGATCTGCGATGTAGAGTACCTTCTGCCTTCCAATTCGATGGAAGGTTACCAAGCTGAAACATCTTTTAGTTTTCTCTCTCAATAATCTGTGATTAGTTTTTCCAGTATTTTCCAATCATAAACTATAAATAATCCAAAAGTATAATTTTTCTTACTCAAGATATATGGATAGGACAGGTTTGGAGGGATATGGGCCAAATGCAGGCAGGTGGTACTAGTGTAGCTGGGACATGTTGGCTGGTATGTGCAAGTTGGGCCAAAGGGCCAGTTTCCACGCTGTATTACTCTCTCAAGACTTCAATCAGAAATTCCAGGAAGATGGACTTTTTTGTTCAAGGAAATGGAATATTAACTATTTTCCACTTTTCTGGTATTCTGAGAAATACAGCTTGAAAACAGGCCCTTCAGCCCACCTAGTCCGTGCTGGCCCAAAGGGCCGAATGGTCTTCTCCTGCACCTATTTTCTATTGAGCCATGAACAATTTCAGCCACAGCTGCTTCTACTCTTAACTTTTTAGCTGTTATTGTGTGCAATCCATCTGAACCATTTTCCAATGAATATTCAAATGTCATTTGGTTTTTTAAAATTGTAAATTGATTGCTACAAATGATTTCTGGCCATTTGCTGGAGCACAAGTTTACAAAACGTATACATTATTCCTTTATTATGATTTTATTAAATTTGACTAAAAATTTGACTCAGATGAACTTAATTTCTACACGATTGAAAGGGAGGGTGGAATGCCATCATAATAAATATAACAGATTTAATAAAATAATGTTCACAAAATGCAAGACTTTGTAGTTAAGTTAGACCATCCCAAAAAATAATTTACTTCATGACCAATGTTGACAATAAATGCTGAACTGCAATTTTGGGTCTCCCAAAACTTCCCCAGACCCTATAGTTTTTGATGAACCTTAAAAATTGTGGACTGAGGTGTGGGTAAGACCAGCGTAATTGAAGAAAAGTTTAATTGATTGTGGATAATTTGTAAATGTCAGTTGACATATTTCACGAGACTAGGAAAGAAAACTGCTTAAATTATACAACAGCTTTAAAGTCGAAGAGTTTAAATTATGCTAATAAATCCTCTCTCAAGACGCCACTTGAGGGAGGTATCATTTGCAGGCAGCGTGCAGCATGCAGGGAACGCAGATACTTGTGTTCTGGTTTTTTTAAAGCTGAAATCTGCAGCCAGAATGCAGCGGTAAGAAATGGACTTTTAAGCGATTTAAATGCATTCGCAATCTTACAATGTAGTCTCGTGAAATATGTCAACTGACATTTACAAATCAGACAAATCCGACTCCGGGGAACACAAATACAACACCTCAGGTACTAGACAATGTGGGTGCCTGGGATGCCTCAGGAATGACACGAGTGTTCGAGAATGTGACCACCCCCACTGCCCGAACATCCTCCTGGTCACTGGAGAACGAGAGAGAAGACGCAAAGAGCAAGACTGCTGTATCAGAGGGACATTTCTACCCAGCTGCTATCAAGCAACTGAACCGTCCTCTCACCAGCTAGAGTGCGATCTTGACCACAGGATCACTTCAGGTTGCATTGTGAGAAGACTGAAAAACAACCTGCTAGAGGAACCTAGTTGGCCAAACAGCATCTGTGGAGGCAAAGGGATAGTCAATGTTTTCTCTTTGGCCTAGGAGAATGGGCATACATCTTTAATTGGACTTTATTTTGCACTAAATGTTGTACCCGTTATCCTATCTGTACACCGTGGATGGCTTGATTGTACTCGTGTCTAATTTTTTGTTTGACTGGATCACAGGCAACAAAAAGGTTTGCACTGTGCCTCGGTGCATGTAACAATACACCAAGCTAAACATGAAGCCGTGTACCCTGCCTTACAGAGACATAACACATAGTTTCTCTCGAACACGGTGCTCCAGCCAGAGGGTTTTACCATCCACCGTACAGAATGGACGCGACATCAGAAAAAGATGCAGCGTCATCTGCTTCATGATAAACTCATGATCTTCGAATACGGTGGTCTTGTCGCGTTCCCACTCCTCCATCCTAGAACATCTCAATGGTACTTTGTCATGCACCGAGGTACAGACATTTTTATGTTGCATACAGTTAATTAACAATTTTACTGTATATTAGGCACAATCATACTTAACTACAAGAGTGTAAGGAAATAGATTACACTGAGAAAGTACACGAGTCACCATGTTTCTGGCACCATCTTGTACATTTCAAGTTCAGAGTTGTTAAAAATGCTAAGTCTTAATTTGGCCATAAAGGTCCATTGTCCTTGTGGCGGAACTGGGTTGGAGTTGCAGGGGTTGGCCTGGTTAGGTGAAGTGTTGATGTCCTCCAATGTTGCTGTAACATCCAGTGCCGCAGCAGGCCATGTCTGTTCCTGCAAGCTTGGCCACTTGAAGCAGCACCAGATCTAACTGAACTCAATCCAGACAAATCGCACATCGACCTGTGAATGCCCATCCCTTCCCTTGGGCAGCCGCCGCTCAGCTTCCATGCCCCCCCCCACATTTGACCTCAAACCATCGCAAGAAGCAAGACCCCAGCCCACTCACCGGCATCGTTGTTTTCCTCTGTCTGCTGCCATCTTGAAAGTGCCAAAGGGTCTGGCAGTTATGTGCCCACTGTTCTACCTACCGTTAAAGTACTCAGCCATCATCCTGACTGCAGCCTGCCCCAGGCAGACGTCAAGCTGGCACTCGGGGAATGACATAAGCATGAAATAACATATCCCAATACCTTCCAAATAATTGCTGGGGACTTCAACCAGGCTTACTTGTCTGCAAAACCACCTTAAATATGTCATCTTCAACACCTTACATTCGACCACTGCTATACCACCATCAGGTCTCCCATACTTTGGAAAGTCTGACCACCTGGCTGTGGTTGTTTTTGTGTCGACAGGCAGATTGAAGAATATGGTAACGGCAAAGATGATTACAAAGAACTGGTTAGGGCAGGCAGAGGAGCATGTTGGCTTTGAATCAGTGGATGGATTGGGCCAAGTTCAAGGATTCCATAGAAGTCCTCAATGGATATGTCAGTCGGTCACTGACTTCATACCGAAATATGTGGACAAGTGTATACTGATAAAAACATTCCCAAGTCTGCTCCAACCAGAAGCACTGAATTAACCAGGTGCTTTGTAATCTGCTGAGGGCTAGATCTGTGACGTTTAGGACTGGTGAACCATTACCATGCAAATACTCCAGGAAAGACCTCCTGAAGACCATTATGAGCATAAAGACAATACTGGACTGAGCTAGGTTCACTGACTCTCTTAATGTGGCAGGGCTTGCACACGATCACATTCCACAAGGCAAAACCAGGTAGCATTAATGACAATGATGCATCATTTCCAGATGAGCTTATTGCCGTTAATGCAGACTTTGAACGAGAGAACAATATCACAATGACACACTTATACGATCCCTGAAGCCCCTGTGATCAGATCTTTAAGGCTGATGTCAGAATACGATTCAAAAGGGTGAATACATGCAAACATCCAGTCTAGACTGTTCAATGTAACAAAGAACTCGAGATTTGCTAAAGACTATGCAAATTAAACCTTGCCATTCGAAGACTTTAATGTGCACCATGTCACCAAAGAAAATTATCTCAGGTGTTACCCTTCTCTCATCACTTTGCAATTATTAATTGAATTCAGTCAGTAACATCAGGCCTTTAAGCAAAAATAGAACAAGTTATAAATTACGTTATTTATAATTTAGAAATAGTAAGCAGATATTGCATCAATGTAATGATTTCAGTGCAATTTCTCAGAATGTTTTCAGTCACAAGATTATGGAACAGATACTTGAGGAATTAGAAATGTATATACTCAATTCAAATAGTAAACAAAGTAGAAAAATTAGCTGTAGCATACTAGTGATTATCCCAATAACTAATGAACATTATAAAAATTACAACAAATTATTACAAGACAGAAACACAGATCTAATGAAGCAACCATTTGAAATATGGTGTCACTCTTGAAGTTATTACCAAATATAATTGCAATTGTTAAATATGCAAAACAAGCTATATTTTAGTTCAAGAAAGGGAATGTTTCTTGGTTACGGGTTCAATCCTTCTTTGGTCTCTTGGCTTTGTTAATATTTTCTTGACGCTTTTGTTTTTTCTTCTGTTCTCGATCTCTTGCTTCAATCATTTTTGCCAGTTTCCATGACAGTATTGCACTAGCTATGAACAGTGGAGTTAGTGCCAAGATAACAGCCGAAAGGAAACCATAAGGGTCTTTTGCAGCCCATTCCACAATGTACTCTGCCCAACCTCTTAGGTCCAACATTCTTGTTGACACTAAGACCTGTAAAAATAAAGATAAATCATTAGGACTACAATTACTCATTTTGCTGGAAGCATTCTTTGTATCATCCCTCGTTTTCTTCTTGGTCATATCCTTCATCTTTACTGTTCTCAGTCATGATATTGAGAACAGTAAAGTCAGTCAGACTAACTCATGAATATTTTCTAGTCTACACCTTCAAAGTTGTACTGCAGGGCAGAAGAGGAAGGATCTGCAAAATACCATTTGCTGCTTACCCTGCTGATGCTGGAGAATTTCAGTGTAACTATCAATGGGCAGCACGGTAATGCAGCGGTAGAGTTGCTGCCTTACAGCACTTGCAGTGCCAGAGACCCGGGCTCGATCCCGACGGGTGATGTCTGTACGGAGTTTGTATGTTCTCCCCGTGACCGCGAGAGGTTTCTCCGAGATCTTCCGTTTCCTCCCACACTCCACAGATGTACAGGTAGATTGGCTCGGTAAATGTAAAAAATGTCCCTAGTGTGTGTAGGATAGTGTTAATATGCGGGGATAGCTGGTCGGCGTGGACCCGGTGGGCCGAAGGACCTGTTTCCGCGCTGTATCTCTAAACTAAACTAAAACTCAGGATAGCTTCACCATTCTACGTTCTTGTTCCTCCAATTAAGCAATGAAGCTATTCCTTCTAAGAATGAAACTCCTTACCCTAATTAGTGACTTCAATGAAAAAGGCCGATAACCAGATTATACTGGAAATGCACGGTAAAACGAAATACAATCAAAGCAAGACTTCCTTTTGTTCATTTCAGCCTGCAATAGAAGACAAATTGGAGATGACATGTATATCTAGGGTTCTGTTGATGGACCTCACACACATTCACATCAAAAGTACAATACTTATAACATTGTGTGAAATATAATAATATTACCTTATGTTTTGAAGATGAGATTATAAGGAAACTAAAATAAAGAATCACCAAGGACTGTAACTTAAACCTTTCAGGTAGAATTCCTTTGCAAGGCTCTTAAGGATCAGCTAAACACTTTTCAACAGCTTTTCAGAGACCTCATATCTGGTATTAATCAAACACTTTGAGTCAGAAATCTGGAAACCAATGTCTACCAGGGTCAGTAATATTGTTGTGCTATCTGTAATGTGAACCTAATCTACAGATTATTTGATAATATCTTGGCAATTCCCTGGTTGACTTGTCATGCCCATTATTATCCAGCAGCATTTGCTCATCATTTATTATTTCTAGCTGAAAATCTGAGCAACACAGCCTCAAACAGCATAATTTGTACATCAAAAATGCTCACCTTTCATTTCAATGTAACTATGAAGATTAGAATAAACTGTTCCATATATCGACTATCGAAGTAAATTTTGACCCAGACATGTAATTTAATAAGATTGAAACTGAAAATAGGAAAGTGTACTCATGTCGTCTCAATTACGCTGAATAATATCAGAATTATAAGGAATTGCAGGTTCTTCAATGCTCAGTTTGAAAACGACCACTTGGTATCAGTTTATTATCGTCACATGTACCGAGATACATTGAACAGCTTTTTGCATGCCATCCAATCAAATTATACTGAACATGGGTACAATCAAGCCACACATTAGTACAAGGGGTGCAACGAGAAAAATACCAGAGCACAGAATAGTGTTACAGTATTATAGTGTGACAATTACAGAGAAAGATTTTTAAAATGTGCAAGGTCTGCAATGAGATAGGTTGGAGATCGGGACTGTATCCTAGCTTATGGAGGGGACTTTTAGTAGTCTGTTAACAGCAGGGAAGAAGCTGCTCCTGAATCAGGTGGTAAGTGCTTTCAAGATTTTGTATCGTCTGCCCAACGGGAGCGGGGAGAAGGAGGATGATCAGGGTGAAGATCAGGGTGAAAATGGTCCTTGATTATGTTAGCTCCTTTCCTAAAACAGCATGGTGTAGATTGGGGGAAGACAGATTTATGTGATGGAATGGGCTATTTCCACAATCCTCTGCAATTTCTTATGGTCTCAGGTCAAGCTGTTGTCAAACCAAGCTGCGATGCATCCCAAATGGATGCTTCTGTAGAATTGATTAAGAGTCATTGGGGACATTAGTCTGCTGAGGAAGTGGAGGTGTGCTTTCTTGGCCATGACTGCAATGTGGTTTGTCCAGGAGAAATTGTTCCCAATATTCAACTTTGCTCCAGAAGTACAAAATTAGTGGCTTTCCTTGGACTTGAGTCTTCGTGGTGCACAGGAACAAATATTGAGTTTCCTTTCAGTCCCATAAAGTTAACTTTAATCACAAAAAAAAAAAAAATTCTCTAATCAATTTAATTTGCTTAAAAGACTGGAGTAACTCAGCAGGGAGCACCTCTGGAGAACATTGATAAGCAACATTTCAGGACAGGACCCTTCTGATCTACTGAACTTTCCAAACAATCCTACATTGTGCTCACAGAACAAAAGCAGACATTGTCTTAAATCAGGCAGTTGTTATCTTCCCCCTGAGATAAGCAGCTTAGTTGTTTTGAGTTGTGCTTAGTGGAGAGTGAATCAGGCTTCGTTTTTTCTTCCCAGAGAGATGGGATTTTTAACTCTCATTCATAACATCTTTACAATAGATCATTTTGGCTCATTGTTGTAGAAACTATAGTTTAGAAAGCTCAAATCACTACAGCACTGATGAAGTTTCTGAACATTTTATAATTATTTGAGTACATAAACAAAGGAATCAATTTAGCCCTCGATACCCATCATAAGGAGCCACACACTCAGCTGCATTGTATCACTCTTCAACCATGCGTTTTCTTCTTTTAAATATATTTTTTAATATTGCCCTTTCAGACTATTCTGTCCTCTGCCTCTACCACAGTTTTGTCCAGTTTTATACACAAGATAATTTACCCGAATACTCCTTCCTTTTTCTGATGATCTTAAATTTAATCTCTCTGGTTATCCGAAAAATAAACTGCTGGTGGAGCTCAGAGGGTCTTAGTTTAAAATTCTTATGGTCAGCATCTCTTTCCTTCCCACTAGGACATTGGTTTAATTAGAGCCCAACCTCATAGTGCAGATTCCTATCCTGGGACCGGTGCCACATACGTGAGATGCACGCCCTCTTTCCTTCATCACCCCTTCAGTGACATTTTCCATCTTGCTGATCAGTTTGGCTCACTTCAAAACACTGTTCTTTAATTTAGCTCCATGTGCTCAAAACAGGATTTCCATGGATAACCACCACCAAATCCCCCACTCCATTTCATTTATGCTTTCAAGTTAGTGTGAGAATCCCTCATGTTGACATGAGGATGGAAAACACCAGTTGGGACCCAATCCCGCCCATTCTGGATTCCACCTGTGCCTCTAATTGTGAAGTTGTACTCAGGATGGTCGGCACTGTGGCGTAGCGGTAGAGTTGATGTCTTACAGCACCAGAGACCCAGTCTGATCCTGACTGTGGGTGCTGTCTGTATGGAGTTTGTACGTTCTCTCTGTGACTGTGTGGGATTTCCCCGCGTGCTCTGGTTTCCTCTCACAACCAAAGATGTACAGGTTTGTAGGTTAATTGTCTTTGATAAAGATTGTAAATTGTCCCTAGTATGTAGGATAGTGCTTGTGTACAGGGATCGCTGGTCGGCAGCCTCGGTGGGCCGAAGTGCCTGTTTCTGCGCTATGTCTCTAAACCAAACTAATAGGTAAAAATACATGCATTATACTTTTAAAAAAGTAGTTGGGGATTGCTTTCAAAATAGTTAATGTGGTTAATCCTTCATGAGGTTATCTAAGAAATAGCAAACGTCGGCCATTCAGTTTTTCTACCTGCTTCGCCATTCATTAGTTGCAAAATAATTTACCGCATGCTAACTTCCTGCACTATACAGCATTCAATTCTCATTACACGTTAAAAACCCAAAGTTTTAGTCCACTTTACAGTCTTTACAGAAGTCATAGATTTTATAATACTTGTTAGGCAACTTCATACAAATTTTGCAAATGGCATTTTCCTATTCCCCTTATTATTCACAATCTGATAAATCCCAGCCACACGTTTGTCACCCTAATCAGATCCAATCAATCACTATGATACCCAAGCCAGTCTCCCGTCACATACCAACATCTCCATCTCACCCAATGCACTCTCTTATGTTCATCTCACTTCACTTCACCTAGGACTCCACTCAACTCAAACCCTGCCTTACCCCCAGCCTTTCCCCACTCCATCACTTCTTCTCCACATATTCACCTCATCTAGTCCTATCCCACTTCACATCCTATTCTAATCCAATCCACTCCAAACCAACTTAAAGCATCCTCTCCTATTCACTGCCAACCCACCGTCCACCTCCGTGGAATCTTCCTTTCCCCAGGATCTCCCTTTCTTCCCCTCACCCTGGGATGTCCCCTGAATCTCTCTTTGTCCCTCTCCCTCCCCCTCGACTCTCCCTCTCACCCCACTCCCTTCCTCCCTCTTTCCCAGGATTTCTCCCTGCCCTGGGATCTCCCTTTGCCTCTCTAAACTTCCCTCTCCCCTTCTGACTCTCCTCTCAAACATTCCCCCTCGTCATCTGAACCCCCCCCCCTCCCACCCCACTCCCTTTGTATTTGTCCCTCTTCTCCCCCCCACCCCACTCCCTTTGTATTTGTCCCTCTTCTCCCCCCCACCCCTCTTCCTAACGCTTTCCCTCTTCCTTCCCCTTTTCACTCCCTCCCCCTGTAACCCCCTCCCTCTCTGGGATTCCCCACTCTCTCAATCACTCTCTTAATCTCTCCCTCCCCCTCTCCCTCTCTCTTCCCCCCTCCCTCTCTCTTCCCCCCTCCCTCCCTCCCTCTTCCCCCCTCCCTCCCTCTTCCCCCCCTCCCTCCCTCTTCCCCCCCTCCCTCCCTCTTCCCCCCTCCCTCCCCTCTCTCTTCCCCCCTCCCTCCCCTCTCTCTTCCCCCTCTCCCTCTTCCCCCCTCTCTCCCTCTTCCCCCCTCCCTCTTCCCCTCCCCTTCCCCTCCCTCTTCCCCCTTCCCCTCCCTCTTCCATCTTCCCCTCCCTCTTCCCTCTTCCCCTCCCTCTTCCCCCCTCCCTCTTCCCTCTTCCCCTCCCTCTTCCCTCTTCTTCCTTTCCCCTCCCTCTCGCGCGCGTTTTCTCACCTGAACCGCACGGACCGGAAGTGGCCCGTCCTTTGCGGAAACTGCGCCTGCACCGGAAGAGGAAGTGCGCCCGGTGCAACGATCTGAGGGAGAGAGGGAGGTGCAGAGGGGATGAATGTGAGGAAGTAAAGGAGGAGGGAGAGGAGATGTGAGGAAGAGAGGGAGAGGGGCTGAGTGAGGAAGAAGCTGTGGGAGAGGACGGAGAGAGAGGGGATGAGTGTGAGGAGGGAGGGAGGGAATTAGTGTGAGAGGAAGAGGAGGGAGGGAGAGGGGATTGAGGAGTGGTGTCGCTGCCGCCAAAACAGGTCAGTGCGAGAAATGACACGAGTGAAATGCCTGTGTGCCGCCAGTGAAGCTGTGCCGCAGCAAATACTGAAACCAAACCAGCAGTCCACAGTCAAGTCAAGTCAATAGACAATAGACAATAGGTGCAGGAGTAGGCCATTCAGCCCTTCGAGCCAGCACCGCCATTCAATGCGATCATGGCTGATCACTATCAATCAGTACCCCGTTCCTGCCTTCTCCCCATACCCCCTCACTCCGCTATCCTTAAGAGCTCTATCCAGCTCTCTCTTGAAAGCATCCAACGAACTGGCCTCCACTGCCTTCTGAGGCAGAGAATTCCACACCTTCACCACCCTCTGACTGAAAAAGTTCTTCCTCATCTCCGTTCTAAATGGCCTACCCCTTATTCTCAAACTGTGGCCCCTTGTTCTGGACTCCCCCAACATTGGGAACATGTTATCTGCCTCTAATGTGTCCAATCCCCTAATTATCTTATATGTTTCAATAAGATCCCCCCTCATCCTTCTAAATTCCAGTGTATACAAGCCCAATCGCTCCAGCCTTTCAACATACGACAGTCCCGCCATTCCGGGAATTAATCTAGTGAACCTACGCTGCACGCCCTCCATAGCAAGAATATCCTTCCTCAAATTTGGAGACCAAAACTGCACACAGTACTCCAGGTGCTGTCAAGTCAATTTTATTTGTATAGCACATTTAAAAACAACCCACGTTGACCAAAGTGCTGCACATCTGAACGTTCCCCTCCCCGCCGGCGCAGGCGGTGCAAATATGAGAAGAGGACACCTATGATTGAAAAAGATGGATGGGAGTGGCGAAGGGGCGGAGAAGCGTTGCCTCCTCTTCCGTGCCAATTGCCCGCAGCCCTCAATTCCCTGACCATTGAAAATAATATCTATTTAGTCATGAAGTGATTGAGCCACCGCAACCCACCAGAAATCCAGAAGTTTATCTGCGATTCCCACGCACCACAATTCTAAATCACCATAGATCTTCAGCAGCTTGTGATAGGATGAAAATCTCACATGGAATTGGCCTTATGAATCTCTTAGATGTCAAAATATAATTTCTTAAATAAGATTGACACAACACATTTTTTCCAGATGTGGCTTCTTCGGTGCCTTGTAATATTAAGGCAACTGTTTCCTTATTTCTAAACAATTCTCATGCATGGCCTATATCATGTTGGCCTTCCCAACTACTTGTTGCATCTGCCAGCTAACCTTTTTCTATTTGCAAACAAGATCATCAAGATCTATCTGGGCCTTTGCACATCTGCAATCTTTCCTGATTTCGATAATAGTATGCCTTTAGAAGTCTTAGAGTCATGCAGTGGGGACACAGGCCCTTAGCGCAACTTGTACATGCAACCAACATGCCCCATCTATATTAGTCCCATCTGGCTGCTTTTGGCCCATATCCTTCTGAACTTATCCTATCCATGTCATAGAGTCATGGAAACTGATCCTTCGACCCTACTTGCTCACATTGGCCAACATGTCCCAGATACACTAATCCCACCAGCCTGCATTTGGCCCATATCCCTTCAAATCTGTCCTATCCATGTACCTGTCTAACGTTTGGATAGTCCCTGCCTCAACTACCTCGTTTTATATACCCACCACTCTTTATGTAAAAAAGTTACCCCTCAGATTCCTATTAAATCTTTTCACCTTCAATCTATGTCCTTGATTCCTCTACTCTGGGCATCTACCCGATCTATTCCTCTCATGATTTTGTAAATCTCTATAAGATCACCCCTCACCCACCTACGCTCCATGGCGTAGAGATCCAGCCTACTCAACCTCTCTCTGAAGCTCAGAGCCTCTAGTCCTGGCAACTTGTTTCGGTCTCACCAACGTCTTCTATAATTGCAACATGACCTCCCAACTTAAATACTCAATACTCTGACTGATGAAGGCCAATGTGCCAAAAGCCTCTTTGGCCATCCAACCTGTGACTCCACCTTCAATGAACTATGCACCTGCACTCCTAGATCCCTCTGTTTTACAACACTCCCCAAAGCACATGCATTCATTATGTAGGACCTGCCCATGTTAGACTTCCCAAGATGCTACACCTCACATTTCTCTGTATTAAATTCCATCACCATTCCTCAGCCCACCTGGCCAACCAATCAAGATCCTGTTGCAATTTTTCACAACCATCTTCACTGTCTGCAAAACCACCTACTTTTGTATCATCTGCAAACTTGCTAATCGTTCCATGTACATTCTCATCCAAATCATTGATAAAGATGACAAACGATAACGGGTCAGCACCACACCACCTGAGTCACAGGTGTACCTCTCCACATTTATTTTAAACATTGTGAAAGTACCTCCCTCAACAGCCTCCTCTTCAGCTTGTTCCACACACCCATCACCCTTTGTCTAAAAAATGTGCCCCTCAGATTCTTATTAAATCTTTCCCCCCCGCCCCCCTCCCATGAAACATACAGTATGTCCCCTGGTTCTTAATTCCCCTCCTCTGGCTAAAATATTCTGTGCATTTACACTATCTATTCCTCTCATGATCTTATGCACCTCTATAAGATCACCCCTTTTCCTGTGTTATAAAGAATAGAATCCTAGCCTGCTCAACCTCTCAAGTCCTGGCAACATCCTCCTAAATCTTTCCTGCACCCTTTCCAGCTTAACAACATCTTTCCTCTAATACGGTGACCAAAACTGAGCATAATACTCTACAAGTGGTCTTACTAATGTCTTATGCAACTGTAACATGACCTCCCAACTTCTATACTCAATGCTCTGACTGGTGAAGGCCACTATGGTGGCATTTGCAAGGGACTATGTACCTGCACTCCTCGATCCCTCTGCTCAACAACACTCCCCAAAGCCCTGTCATTCACTCTGAACGTCCTGCTCTTGCTTGACTTCCCAAAATGCAACACCTTGCACTTATCTGTATTAAACTCCATTGACCATTTCTCAGCCCACCTGCCCAACTGATCAGATCCTGCTGCAATTTTTGATAACATTCTTCACCATCTACAATGCCTCCCATTTTCGTGTCACCTGCAAACTTGCGAATCGTGCCTTGTACATTCACAAGTTTCTTACTATGGTACATGGTATAAGAAGGAACTGCAGATGTTGGTTTTAACTGAAGATAGACACAAAAAGCTGGAGTAACTCAGCGGGACAGGCTGCATTTTTGGAGAGAAGCGATGGGTGACATTTCGGGTCAAGACCTTCAGGCTGGTTAAGGATAAGGGAAACGAGAGATATAGACTGTGATATGGAGAGAAAGAACAATGAATGAAGGAGATGCAAAAAAGTAACGATGATAAAGAAAACAGAATTAGGTGTTCCGCGAACCGATCGCCCAGTCTGCGTTTGGTCTCGCAGATCTATACGAATCCACATCTTGAACAACAGATACAGTAAATGAGGTTGGAGATGCAAGTAAACCTCTGCCTAACCTGAAAGAACTGTTGGGGTCCCAGACAGAGTTGAGGAAGGAGGCACAGCGACAGCGAATGATCAGCCATGATCACATTGAATGGCGGTGCTGGCTCGAAGGGCCGAATGGCCTCCTCCTGCACCTATTGTCTATTGACAGGTGTTGCATCTTCTGCGGTTGCAGGAGAAGGTACCTGTGGAGGGGGTGGTTTGTATGGGATGAGATAAGTTAACCAGGGAGTTGCGGAGGGAACGTTCTTTAGATTTAGATTTAGAGATACAGCGCAGAAACAGGCCCTTCGGTCCACCGGGTCCGCGCCGCCCAGCGATCCCCGCACACTAACACTATCCTACACCCACTAGGGACAATTTTTACATTTGCCCAGCCAATTAACCTACATACCTGTACGTCTTTGGAGTGTGGGAGGAAACCGAAGATCTCAGAGAAAACCCACGCATGTCACGGGGAGAACGCACAAACTCCGTACATACGGCGCCCGTAGTCAGGATCGAACCTGAGTCTCCGGCGCTGCATTCGCTGTAAGGCAGCAACTCTACCGCTGCGCCACCTTGCCGCCACCGTGCTTTGTTACAGATCTGCTCAGTATCAACTGTGACAAGGAGCTTTACATCATTTTCCAGACACTCTTCAGAAATCCACACTCTGCAAAAAGGTGGGCAACCACCTCCACTCTGTAGCAGCCGAGGGTGGCGTGCAATGGTAGTTTTGATTGCTGAATATATTTGGGTATTAGGGGAATCGAGGGACATGGGGTTATTGAAAGAAGGTGGTAAAAGATTGACCAATGTCTTCTTGACTTGTAGTCATGACGGCCAAATGATTTACTCCTGCTCCTCTTGTAGTCCAATGCAGTGCAATGACTGGGATTTTAATATGCTTAATGGTGGAATAGTGGATCTAGGAATGCAGGTAGATAGGGTGGTCAAAAAGGCATTTGGCACATTGGCCATCAGTCAAGAGTATTGAGTATGGAAGTTGGGAGGTCATGTTGCAGTTGTATAAGATGTTGGTGAGGCCGCATTTAGAGTATTGTGTTCAGTTCTGGGCACCATGTTATAAAAAATATGTTGTCAAGCTAGAAAGGGTACAGAGAAGATTTACAAGGATGTTGCCAGGATTCCTTGGAGCACAGGTTGATCTTACTGAGGTGTATAAAATCATGAGAGATATAGATTGGATAGATGCACAGAGTCTCTTGCCCAGAGTAGGTGAATTGAATTGAGTTGAGGACCAGAGGACATAGGTGTAAGGTGAAGTGGAATTGATTTAATAGGAATCTGAGCGGTAACTTTTTCACACAAAGGGTTGTGGGTGTATGGAACAAGCTGCCAGAGGAGGTAGTTGAGGCATGGACTATCCCAGCATTTACGAAACAGTTAGACAGGTACATGGATAGGATAGGTTTGAAGGGATATGGACCAAATGCGACAGGTGGGACTAATGTAGCTGGGACAAGTTGGCCGGTGTGGGCTAGTGTAATGAGAGAATAGGGCTGATGAGGTTGTTTTGAAACTGGCATAGACCCAATGGGCTAAATGACCTAAACTGGATGCAAATATGAGACATGTGACATTTATAGAATTCAACTTGTCATTATAACACACATCAGTGCAATCTTAGATTCTATCCGTACAAATTAGGCTTGGGATATTAGGAGAGCACCTTCAGTTTCACAACACATGATAAACAAGGACCTTTGGTTTACATTTCTCAGACTCTTCAGCATTTGAGCTTCAGGTTATATTGGCATGCTCATACATGACCCATTGTGCTTGGCTGAGAAAGGTGATGACAACTTGTCAAAATTATTCGATAACAGCATAACTATTTCTTAAAATGGTAAACAGGAATATAACAAAACAGATGAAAAATGTGGGAGAACTGGTTCCTGCCTGACTCTAACCTGAGTTTCAAACTTCACATTCATTCCATTGCCCATTAACAAATGTTGTCATTATTTTTAATCCAAAAGCTTAGGGCAACAGGTGTGGAGAAAGTGGGACAAACATTTGCTGGACTTCTTTAGCTGATGCTCTGGGCTGGAAAAGGACCCGGAGTGATTATAGGAAGTGAAATTTAGGTCAGTTTTGGCTTCCATGTAAGTTGAGAAGAGGAAGTTTTTGACATCTCTCACATGAAAATTGTAGGAACAATTCTGGGCAGGGAAATCTGATTTATTGGATCACATGAATACTCTTCATTTCTCTGGCCTCTCATAGAAAGGTTTGTGTTTTACTGGAGAACTTAAATACCCTTACCCTAGCCGCCAAGTCATTTAATCTTCGTAAGATGCTGCTGTTTCCCAGTTAAAATGCCAGTATTTATATGTGTACAGAAATGGCTTACAATATTTAAGTGCAATGAAGCATCCCCACTACACTGGAGAACTCAGACATAGAGTCATACAGCATGGAAACAGGCCCTTCAGCCCAACTTGCCCACACTGACCAAGATGCTCCATCTACTCAGGTCCATCGAGTTCCATCTCCCCTTGCTTGTGCCATGTCTCTCCAAACATTTCCTATCCATGTACCTTTCCAAATGTCTTAAATATTGTAGAACCTATCTCAACTACATCCTCTGGCAGGTTGTTCCAGATAACCACCACCCTGTGAGGTGATAGGAATAAAATGACAGAAGGTGGAAGTGCTTTAAAAAAGATTGAGAAAGGCAAATTATCACCATTTTCAGCATATGCCCATGCAGTACCATAACTTTGTCAAGCCGTTTTTAAATGTTGTTGGACGAATGACAACGAGTCAGTGTATAGGAGGGAGATCGATCGACTGACCGAATGGTGCTAGAACAACAGCCTTGCTCTCAATGTCAGTAAAACCAAGGAACCAATTGTTGACTTTAAAAAAAGCAGGCAGAGGAACCCCAAACCTGCCTTCGTCAATGGCACAGTGGTGGAGAGAGTCAGAAACTTCAAATTCCTGGGTGTACATATCTCTGAAGATCTGTCCTGGACCCAGCATAATGATGCAATCATAAAGAATGCCCGTCAATGCCTTTACTTCCTTAGAAGACTGAGGAGATTCAGTATGTCGACATATACTCTGTTGAACTTCTACAAGTGTACAGTAAAGAGCATATAGACTGGTTGCAACAAGGCCCGGTTCGGCAACTCGAATGCCCAGGAACAAAGAAGACTGCAAAAAGTGGTGAACACTGGCCAATTCATCACGGGTTCTGACCTCTCCACCCTTGAAGGGACCTACAAGAATCACTCAGAAAGGCAGCAAGCATTATCAGAAGCCCACACCACCCGGCCACACTCTAATTTCACTCCTGTCATCGGGAAGAAGGTACAGAAGCTTGAAAATTGTAACGTCCAGGTTCAGGAGCTGTTTCTTCCCAACAACCATCAGACCATTAAATACATCAACCTCCAAATAAGATCCAAATTACGTGGACTTGAGGGGGGAATTGTTTTTGTCTTTGCATTATTATTATTTGCTTGATATTTATATCTATATATATATCAAACGTTTTTGTTTTTTTATCATAGTGTTTGCAGAATACTATGTTTACATATCTGTTGTGCTACTGCCAGTATGAATTTCATTGTTCCCGTTTCAGGACATATAACAGTAAAACACTCTTGACTTTTGACTTCTTATCTAAAAGCTTGAACCATTCCTGCAATACGTTTTTAACATTCCCTTCTACCTGGAGAGTGTTACTACTTTCTCATCATAAAGAATATTAGTTGCAACTCATCAAAGGTCTCACATTTCTCAATAAAATTGCATTAGGTAATGCAAGCATAAACATAGTCACCAATATATTTTATCATTTCAATGTAAATCAGAAAAAAATGCTCCAAAGTGCATGCTAACAATATATCAGTTTAACCAACAACGGATCAGAATACCATTGCTGCTGAAGCACAGGAATTGCAACTGTGCACGAGCAGTTGAGGCCCAATATTCCATGGAAGGGGGAGCACCAGTTCAGAGCAAAACCTTGCTTTTTAGCTTCCATTAATACCGTCATAAGTTGTACTTGTGAGCTCTAGGGAAGTTTCCCGACACCTGCTAATCCGTCCCCACCATTGTGGCATCCCCACAACAGTCAGGTTGCAGACTCTTCTCAAGGGAGATACGCATCTCACGCAGGAATACCTTCTGAAACCAGGTGGACATTCCGTTCTTAAGGCCTGACAAATAATTCCCAGTATAATGAATTATTGATTGCAGTTGCAACGAGCCTTGAGGGAAAAGTTAATACATTTCTGATTTTTTTAGCATCTGAAAATGGCGGGTAACACACCTGGTCCTCAGTCTGACACAGATAATCATGGTACAATTCTGCACAGAGGTTCACCAAACCGTACCATTCACCAGCAGAGATGATGCGCAGAACAGGGGAAAAACAAAAGAAAAAAAAACATCAGAAATTCAGGAAATTCTTCTGACAAACCAAAAGGTGTCAGGACACATTTTGATATTGTGATCGTTATTCTTTTCATGAAAGACTTTGAGAGTGATGTGAGTCTTTAAAAAAACACGTGTAGCCACGCAAATTTAATCAAAATGTCACAGGCTTTAAAAGTGTGCATTGAAGGTCGATGTGCCAGGCTAAGAAATGGTCAGCTTACAGTGAGCTGCAGTCTTTTCTTTCCGCTGTGACACTCATTTATGATGATGGATATTTCTTCTTGACATGCAGCTGAAGGTGAAAATATTGGAAAGGCTGTGGGGGTGTACGTGACTGGTCGTCAGTCAGAGTTAAATGAGGCAAGCTGGCAAATCACTGAGTGAGAAAGGAACTAGCAGTCAGTCTTCTCACCGGCTCTATACACAAAGGGAGCATAGCTATACGCCAAGAATCAGCCAGCCTGCTGATTAGTAACAGGCGGCCTGTTCTATCAAGGAGAAGACAGCTGCCGAGAACCACACCAATCCCAAAAGGAATTTTCCTTTTAATTTATTAATCCACAGGATATTGTGTACACAGAATCCTTGGACCATGATCCCACAGACCAGCACCAGGCTTTAATATCACACAAGAAACATCACCTCATATTTCGCTTGGGTAGCTTACACCCCAGCAGAATGAACATTGACTTCTCTAACTTCAAGTAGCCCTTACTTTCCCTCTCTCCCATCCCCCTTCCCAGTTCTCCTACCAGTCCTACTGTCTCCAACTCCATTTTATCTGTACTGCCCACTCCCTGACATCAGTCTGAAGAAGGGTCTCGACCCGAAATGTCACCCATTCCTTCTCTCCAGAGATGCTGCCTGACCCGCTGAGTTACTCCAGCATTTTGTGTCTATCTTCGATTTAAACCAGCATCTGCAGTTCTTTCCTACACATATTGGCATCACTGGTGAGCCCAGGATTTATTCCTCAGACCTATATGTATCAAAGCTTAAAGTATCTGGTGAGCCACTTCCCTGCATTGTTGTGGTGAAAGTATTTTAAAAGTGCTGTTAAATAGAGAACGCCAGGACATTTATTCAGTGACGATGAATGAGTTGGACTGTGGTTCCATGTCAATATTTTGTAAGATTTTGAGTGAGTGGTGCTTCTAGTCTTCTACCTTCTAGCTGATATATGTTGGTGAGTTAGGTAGACGCTGTAAAGAGGTTTTGAGTGAATTGCTGTACTCCTCTGTACAGCCCTGTTGGCCCAGTGATAGAGTAAGTGAATGTTCAAATTGGCAGTACTGAGATTTTTGCAGGCTAATTAAGCTTCACTTAGTTTAGTTTAAAGATACAGCGCGGAAACAGGCCCTTCGGCCCACCGAGTCTGCGCCGACCTGCGATCTCCGCGCACCAACACTATCCTACACACACGAGGGACAATTTACAATTATACCCAGCTAATTAACCTACAAACCTGTACGTCTTTGGCATGTGGGAGGAAGCCGGAGATCCCGAAGAAAACCCACGTCAGTCACGGGGAAAACATACAAACTCCGTACAGACAGCACCTGTACTCAGGATCGAACACGGATCTCTGGCGCTGTAAGGTAGCAGTCTACCGTTGTGCCATCATGCCACCACTTTAACATGCAAGCGGAAGGAATTCATTATAGTCTTGCCTTGTATCTTGTCAATAGTGAAGAGTCCTTTGGAAACCAGGGATTGAGTCAATATTAGAAAAAAAGGCTTCTGAGCAGCTCTTGTGGCTGTAATATTGATGTGAAGGGTCCAATTACAAAGTTAGTTATTGATGCCCCCCGGCGCCTTAAACGTCCTTTAATTCTGAGGTTATGACCTCTAGTCCTAGACTCTCCCACTTGTGGAAACATCCTCTCCACATCCACACTATCCAAGTCTTTCACTATTCTGTGTTTCAATGAGATCCCCCCTCATTCTTCTAAACTCCAGCGAGTACAGGCCCTGTGCCAACACTCATCATAGGTTAACCTACTCATTCCTGGGATCATTCTTGTAAACCTCCTCTGGACCCTCTCCAGAGTCAGCACATCCTTCCTCAGATATGGTGCCCAAAATTGCTCACAATATTCCAAATGCAGCCTTACCAGCGCCTTATAGAGCCTCAGCATTACATCCCTATTTTTGTATACAATCCTTCTTGAAGTAAATGCTAACATTGAGTTTGCTTTCTTTACTACCGATTTGACTTACAGATTAACTATTTGGGAATCCTGCACCAGCACTCCCAAATCCCTTTGCACCTCGAATTTCTGGATTCTCTCCCCATTTAGAAAATAGTCAACACCTTTATTCCTACTACCAAAATGAATGACTCCACACTTTGCTACACTATATTCCATCTGCCACTTTTCTGCCCACTCTTCCAACCTATCGAAGTCCTTCTGCAGAGTCCCTGCTTTCTCTACACTACCCGCCCCTCCACCTATTTTTATATCATCCGGAAACTTGACCACAAACCCTTCAATCTCCTCGTCCAAATCATTAATATACAACGTGAAGAGTAGTGGCCCCAGCTCCAACCCTTGCGGAACTCTGCTAGTCACTGGCAGCCAACCAGAAAAAGCCCCCTTTATTGCCACTCTTTGTCTTCTGCCATCCAGCCAACTTGATATGAATGAATGAATGAATGAATGAATGAAGATGAATGAATGTTTATTGGCAAAGTATGTACATATACAAGGAATGTGCCTTGGTGCTCCGCTCGCAAGTAACAACACGGACATACAGTAAATAATTAAGAATAAAGCATAAAACATTAAAACATTAAGAATACAACATTATGGTTTGAACATGTGAGTGAAATAAACCAGAGCAAAAAGAGACTACAGACTTTTGGTTATTGAGTAGAGCTACTACTACTCGCTGGTTTTATGTCTGGCTGTGGCTGCTTTGACAGTCACAGAGGGAAGTGCTTCAAAGAGTTTGTGGCCAGGGTGAGGGGTCAGAGATGATCTTACCCGCTCACTTCCTGGCCCTTGCAGTGTACAGTTCATCAATGGGGGGAAGGTTGCAGCCAACAACCCCATGAGCTGATCGAACGATTCGTTGCAGCCTCCGGATGTCGTGCTTGGTGGCTGAGCCAAACCAGACCATGATGGAGAAGGTGAGGATGGACTCAATGATGCTATTATCCATGCTAGTATCTGTCCTTTGATACCGTGGGCACTCATCTTCCTTTGCAGCTTTACATGTGACACCTCATCAAAGGCTTTCTGAAAATCTAAGTAAACAACATCTACTGACTCCTTTGTCTGTTCTGCTATTTACTTCTTCAAAGAATTCCAGCAAATTTGTAAAGCAAGACCTCCCCTTCACAAAGCCATGCTGACTTTGGCCTATTTTATCGTGAACTTCTAAGTACACCGTAACCTCATCCTTTATAATGACAATGAGATGCAGAGTGAGGAGATATTTTTTTAGAAAAGTCATGGTTTTGAAATTTTAATTATTTTTCTCTGTCCGCAGATCCACCTGAACTCCGAAGTAATTCCAACAATTTCAGTTTTCAGTTATTCAACATATTGCTTAATTTCTATATCAGGGAGGGAGCCCTTTTAACATGACACATAACATTAATCTGCTGCGCTGATGCCATCCTTTCACAGCCCTCACAAAGGAATTTGGCCTACACAGCCAAAAATGGCAAACTTCCAATCCCCAAACTCCTTTAGCATGACACCTGGGATTATTGAAATAAAGAAATCTTTCCCTCCCCTCGCAGATGTGATTTTGCATCTCCAGGATCATTTTCTATTATGTAGTAATCCAAAAATTGAAATTCCTCCGCCTGATCCAAATCCATGTGTAACGCATTTGCTTCCTTCAGGAGCTGCTGCACCAATTTTATCCCCCTGATCTGCATTTCTATCCATTGATATCCACCTTTCCTTAATTTGACCAAATCAGTGCTTGGGGCTCCACCGTCCCAAAAGTCCATGACATTCAACATCCTAGAGTTAGTTCTGTATGTGTCGTCACATGCAGTCGATAGCAAATCAACCATTTATTTTCTCTCATTAATTTAAAAGATCTAGATTTAACTTTAAAATCTTAGTTAACTTTCACAATTTGTCGGACATACACTGTTCATACTCACTGACAGTAAACCGTGCATGCCTTGTTTTCAAAGTTAGAACTAATCTGGCAAACTTCTCAATATTCTTTCTACAATGAAGTGTCTGATTTCAGAGAGACAAGAGGTTTCCATTTGCAGAGCCAACTCCTGATTCAGTATCTTCAAAAGATTTCTCATGGAATGGCTTGGTGCAGTGTCACTGAATGCAGCATTGTTCAGTTGCATCAAACATCTGTAATAAAAATGATTCAATTCTTCATCCTTTTTAAGTGATAGGTTCTCTTTGCTGAATTTGTTCGCTTAGTAACACTTCAGTGGCCTTTATTACTGGGGGCACATTCCTGGACATGCGGTACTGTAGATTATGGGCAATATCCATTCGGTCCTTCACTTGGTAATTTCTTTGGAGTCTCTTGTCACATCTATATTCTGGAGAAGTGGTGTGAACATTAGGGGAAGCAAAATGCACCATGGCCAAGGTAATTGAGAATTAGAGCTCCAAATAATTACAGCGGTAATTATCAAGATTGGATTGGATCTGGAAATTAAGTCTAAAAAGATATGTTTTTGATTTAATCACTCTGCCAAGTGGAGAAGACCTGTGTAGGTCACCTTTAACTGGACGACTACTGATTTTGTCATGAATCCTAGTCCCCAGCCGGAAAAGAAAGGCTTCTGGGATTCCCGAATCTCTATCACAGCTCATAGAAATATCAGGAAGAAACAAAGAACAGCAGATGCTGGTTTATACCACAGATAGACACAAAGTGCTGGAGTAACTTAGTTGGTCTGGCAGCATCTCCGGAGAAAAACGATAGAAGACGTTATGGGTTGGGAGCCTTAGAAGAGCCCCGACCACAAACGTCACCTATCGTTTTTCTCCGAAGATGCTGCATGACCCGCTGAGTTGCTCCAGCACTTTGTGTCTACCTTCCATATAAATATCAGCCTGGACAAGCCCGTGACCAGGATTAGTGGTCCAGTGATCATAACAAACTGACTCTGGACAGCTATTCCCATGGCAAAAAAATTAGTGATGATACAGAATGTGATGAACCTGCTTCCTTGGACCATTAAAGAACCTAGTTGAGAAACAGCTGCAAAAGATTGAAGCAATTTAAAATACAGTTGCAGCAGCAGACGGGGAAAGCAGCGGTGAAAGAATGGGAAAGAATGACAACCGAGGGTCAGTTTGACAATAGACAATAGACAATAGGTGCAGGAGTAGGCCATTCAGCCCTTCGAGCCAGCACCGCCATTCAATGCGATCATGGCTGATCACTCTCAATCAGTACCCCGTTCCTGCCTTCTCCCCATACCCCCTCACTCCGCTATCCTTAAGAGCTCTATCCAGCTCTCTCTTGAAAGCATCCAACGAACTGGCCTCCACTGCCTTCTGAGGCAGAGAATTCCACACCTTCACCACTCTCTGACTGAAAAAGTTCTTCCTCATCTCCGTTCTAAATGGCCTAGCCCTTATTCTTAAACTGTGGCCCCTTGTTCTGGATTCCCCCAACATTGGGAACATGTTTCCTGCCTCTAATGTGTCCAATCCCCTAATTATCTTATATGTTTCAATAAGATCCCCCCTCATCCTTCTAAATTCCAGTGTATACAAGCCTAATTGCTCCAGCCTTTCAACATACGACAGTCCCGCCATTCCGGGAATTAACCTAGTGAACCTACGCTGCACGCCCTCAATAGCAAGAATATCCTTCCTTGGTTTGTAACACACCACCAGTAGAACACCTGCCAAATTATGTCAAGTTGAAGAATTTGATAAGTTGTAGACACACTGTGTACCTGAAACCCTGCAAAATCCCACTATGAAGGATCAAGGTACATGTTCACAGTGGGAGTTGATAACCTGAACAAGAATGAGAGATTTGGAAACCTGAAGGAAGCATTGAAAGCAAATAATTTGCAGGTTTAGCTGTCAGAATTGCAGCCAACAAAAGCTGTGCCTATTTTGGAATCAAAGAAGCAGTTGTTAATAGAGGCCGTACAGCATGCAGTGGAAGCAAGGCTTTCGAATGGAAAGTCATTATAAACTCAGGTATCAACAGAAGCAATCTGGTTTTGGAAGATGGAAACACAGGCAAACAAGCCCAGATGACCAAAAAGTGCGACCCTGTTTAATGGAAGGAACGCAACAGCAGGAAGGCAAAGATTGTGTACGGACAACAGAATGTAGAAATAAGGAACTGCAGATGCTGGCTACCCCTCTTCAGACTGCAGTCTCCTTCTCCAGTCATGCAGGACTCTTTTCCAGCCTGAAGAATAGTCCCAACCCAAAACATCACCTATCCATGTTCTCTATGGATGCCGCCTGACCTGCTGAGTTAATCCAGCATTTTGTGCCTTTACCTAGTATACAGATGAGTAGAAGAGTTTTTTGAATTGAATTGAATAGTTTATTGTCACATGTGACAAGTTACAGCACATTCTTTGCTTATAATGGGCAAATAGTCACCCATGAAGGACACTTACAAAATTACAAATCCCCCCTTCCCCCACCCCCCTGTTCCAGTTCCCCCTTTGTTCTTCCCCCCTCCTCACGTCGCCCCCCCCACGCCAGGTACCCATTGTTCTACCCCCCCCCCCCCCTTAGGGCGGTTTCCCCATACCGGGTTCCCATTGTTCTACCCCCCCCCCCCTCACGGCGGTCTCCTCACGGCGGCCGCCTACGCCAGGTCCCCATTGTTCTACCCCCCCCCCTCAGGGCGGTCTCCCCATACCGGGTTCCCATTGTTCTACTCCCCCCCCCTCACGGCGGTCTCCTCACGGCGCCCCCCACGCCAGGTCCCCATTGTTCTACCCTCCCCAGAGATCATGACTGGAGGTACATACAGGCATACAACACTGAATGAGACCCTTCATAGCACTGCATCTGTGCAGCTTGTTAAACGTATCAATATTGAAATCTCATTTTCCTGCATTAGGTCTGTACCCCCACACTTGGGTCCTAAGGTGCTATAAACAGAATTCAGTTATGGCAAGATTTTACAGCCAAAAAGATTGAAGAATATTTTCAAAACTTCGTTGATAAAGTGCACAATCCTCTCTGACTCATGGGAATCCCTGGCCCAGAAACACGAAAAACAATATCTACTGACTCTCCTTTGTCCATCCTGCTATTTACTTCTTCAAAGTGGATTTGTCAGCTAAGGTCTTCTCTTCACAAAACCACGCTGTCTCTGGCCTATTTTATGATGTGCTTCTAAATACTCGAAACCTCATCATTAATAATAGACTCTAAAATTTCACCAACCCCTGAAGTCAGGCTTTCTGGCATATAATATTTCCGCTTTTGCCTTGCCCCCCTCTTGAATAGCAATTTTCCAGTCCTCTGGGACCACTCCTGACTCCAGTGATCATCCAGCGGGTGATCAATGATTGGCGTGTGCCCAAGGGATGTTTCCATGCGGTATCTCTAAACTATAAAACTAAACTTTAATAGGAATAAGCATGTGTGTATATTTGCATTGCGTATGGCTGTTATTTTAAAGATGTTCAAGAGTTGCTTCTGGCTGCATGTCAGATTTGCACAAAACCTGCTGTGGAGCTCTCCCCTGCCCTTGACTCTCTGTCCTTTGTTTACTGACACTGATCTACTGCGTTGCCAAACATATCATTCCACTGATTCTTCAAATCTTTCATGATTGACCTTTCTCTGCCTCCTGTGACTAGTGGTGTGCTTCAGGGTTCGGTGCTAGGGCCCGTTACTGTTTGTCATCTATATCAATAATTTGGACGAGAACATACACGGCAAGATTAGCAAGTTTGCAGATGATACAAAAGTGAGTGGTTTTGCAGATAGTGAAGATGGTTGTGAAAGATTGCAGCAGGACCTGGATCAATTGACCAAGTGGGCGGAGGAATGGTGGATGGAATTTAATGCAGAAAAATGTGAGGTGTTGCATTTGGGAAGTCTAACAAAGGCAGGACCTACATGGTGAATGGTAGAGCTCTGGGTAGTGTTGTAGAGCAGAGGGATCGAGACGTGCTGGTGCTTAGTTCCCTGAAGGTGGAGTTGCAGGTAGATCGGGTGGTCAAAAAGGCTTTTGGCACATTGGTCTTCATCAGCCAGAGTATTAAGCATAGAAATTAGGAGGTCATGTTGCAGTTGTATAAGATGTTGGTGAGACCGCATTTAGAGTATTGTGTTCAGTTCTGGGCACCGTGTTATAGGAAAGATGTTGTCAAGCTGGAAAGGGTACAGAGAAGATTTACAAAGATGTTGTCAGGACTAACATAACATAACATAACATAACAACACTTTATTGCCACTCGGCACAACACCGAACGAAATTTCAGCAGTCACAGCAAAAAAAGAAAAGAACACAGGACACCCGACCCCAACACAAACATCCATCACAGTGACTCCAAACACCCCCTCACTGTGATGGAGGCAACAAAACTTCCCCTCTCCTCCCCCCGCACCCACAGACAGACAACTCGACCCCTACCGAGGCAACCGACACCCACAGCCCCCGCAAGGGGATGGAAGGCCCCCCGGCCGAGCCGCCCCGGGCACCGAAACGTCCCGCGGCCGCACTGGGCGATGTTAAGTCCAGCGGCCGAGCCGCACCGGGCACCGAAACGTCCCGCGGCCGAGCCGCGCCGGCGATGTTAAGTCCCGCAGCCGAGCCGCGCCGGGCACTGAAACGTCCCGCAGCCGAGCCGCACCGGGCACTGAAACGTCCCGCAGCTATGCCGCACCGGGCACTGAAACGTCCCGCAGCCGAGCCGCGCCGGGCACTGAAACGTCCCGCAGCCGAGCCGCGCCGGTGATGTTAAGTCCCACAGCCGAGCCGCACCGGGCACTGAAACGTCCCGCGGCCGAGCCGCACCGGGCACTGAAACGTCCCGCAGCCGAGCCGCCCCGGCGATGTTAAGTCCAGCGGCCAAGCCGCGCCGGGCGATGGAAGGCCCCGCGGGCGAGCTGCGCCCCGGGGAAGAGACCTAATAGGGAGAGGTTGAGTAGGCTGGGACACTCTTCCTTAGGGTGCAGGAGGATGAGGGGTGTTCTTATAGAGGTGTATAAGATCATGAGAGGAATAGATCGGGTAGATGCACAGATTCTCTTGCCCAGAGTAGGTGAATCGAGGACCGGATGACATAGTTTTAAGGTGAAGGGGAACAGATTTAACAGGAATCTGTGGGGTACCTTTTCACACAAAGGGTGGTGGATGCATGGAACAAGCTGCCAGAGGAGGTAGTTGAGGCAGGGACTATCCCAACATTTAAGAAGCAGTTAGACAGGTATCATATCATATATATACAGCCGGAAACAGGCCTTTTCGGCCCTCCAAGTCCGTGCCGCCCAGTGATCCCCGTACATTAACACTATCCTACACCCACTAGGGACAATTTTTACATTTACCCAGCCAATTAACCTACATACCTGTACGTCTTTGGAGTGTGGGAGGAAACCGAAGATCTCGGAGTAAACCCACGCAGGTCACGGGGAGAACGTACAAACTCCTTACAGTGCAGCCCCCGTAGTCAGGATCGAACCTGAGTCTCCGGCGCTGCATTCGCTGTAAAGCAGCAACTCTACCACTGCGCTACCGTGGTACATGGATAGGACAGGTTTGGAAGAATATGGACCAAATGCTGGCAAGTGGGACAAGTGTAGCTGGGACATGTTGGCTAGTGTGAGCAAGTTGGGGCGAAGGGCCTGTTTCAACACTGTATCACTCTATGCCTCGATGTGTGGTGTAGACTGTTTGTTAAAGAAACCTGGTCAGCCCTTGCAAAATTGTACACACACACTTCTGAACTCAGTTGTATATTAACTGCCACAAATGAAAATGTTGTTTACCTGAAGCTCTGTGTCTGAGTGGATGAATGAGTGACAGCAATATTCAGCTCTAGAGGCCGATTGAGAGGAGCCAACAACAAACCATTGAGGGTGGCAGAGAAAGATCAGTCATGAAAGATTTGAAGAATCAGTGGAATGACATGTTTGGCAACAAAGTAGATCAGTGTCAGTAAACAAAGGACAGAGAGTCGAGGGCAGGGGAGAGCTCCACTGCACGTTTTGGGCAAATCTGACATGTAGCCAGAAGCAACTCATGAACAGTGCTTTAATTGTCCTTTGCATCAAAGGAATGTTGTAATAATACACAAACAATTCAGAAACTAGAAGAACTGCCAATAGCCATTTTTCAAGGGGCTGTTACAAGGCCTGTTTTTCTTGGTTTTTTTGAAAAAAAATTTAAGCAGTGCCTTCATGATGAGAATCTTGATACTTTTGAGTACATCAACCTGTCTGGACATTGCTCATGTAACAACAACATAATCCTAATAATCCTTCTGATAAATGGTTTCCGAACTGAAGCATTGACTGTTTCTGTCCTACCGATATGGCCTGACCTGCTGAGTATTTCTAGCATTTCCGGTTTTTGTTTTAGATTCCAGTATACCCAGCCTTTGATAATCAATAGACAATAAGTGCAGGAGTAGGCCATTCGGCCCTTCGAGCCAGCACCACCATTCAATGTGATCATCGCTGATCATTCACAATCAGTACCTCTGTTCCTGCCTTCTCCCCAAACCCCCTGACTCCGCTATCTTTAAGAGCTCTATCTAGCTTTCTCTTGAAAGCATCCAAAGAATTGGATTCCACTGCCTTCTGAGGCAGAGAATTCCACAGATTTACAACTCTCTGACTGAAAAAGTTTTTCCTCATCTCCCTTCTAAACGGCCTACCCCTTATTCTTAAATGGTAGCACTTGGTTTTGGACTCTCCCAACATTGGGAACATGTTTCCTGCCTCTAACGTGTCCAACCCCTTAATAATCTTATATGTTTCAATAAGATCCCCTCTCATCCTTCTAAATTCCAGTGTATACAAGCCTAGTCGCTCCAGTCTTTCAGCATATGACAGTCGTGCCATTCCGGGAATTAACCTAGTGAACCTACGCTGCACGCCCTCAATAGCAAGAATATCCTTCCTCAAATTTGGAGACCAAAACTGCACCCAGTACTCCATGAGCGGTCTCACTAGGGCCCTGTACAACTGCAGAAGGACCTCTTTGCTCCTATACTCAACTCCTCATGTTATGAAGGCCAACATTCCATTGGCTTTCTAATCATGCTTGTTTTACCAAGTGTGTCCATTGTGTTTCCTACATTGAACCGAAAGAAATTGCAGATACTGGAACTTATATCAAAACACAAAGTGCTGCCGTAAACTCAGCAGGCAGTATCTGTGGAGGGAATGGACCGGTGACGTATTCAGGCACCTTCAGTCTGATGTTTGCAGGAGAGTCCCAACCTGAAGTATTGGGTGTCCATTCCTTCCCCACATGCTGCCTGACTTGTTGAGTTCCTCCAAGACTCTGTATTTTGTTCATGCTTCCAACATTACAAAGATGATACTTCAAGAGTATTTAAAGAGCTACACAATATATTGGGATGTTCTGAAAGGATTATGAAAGACATCATAAATTCTATATGCTGAAAAAATACAAAGTTTGTTCCTTCTAAAAGAACATAGAGTGATACAGTGTGGAAACAGGCCCTTCGGCCCAACTCTCCCACACTGGCCAACAATGTCCTGGCTACACTAGTCCCACTTGCCTGCGCTTGGTTCATATTCCTCCAAACCTGTCCTAACCATGTACCCGTCTAACTGTTTCTTAAACGTTGGAACAGTCCCAGCCTCAACTACCTCCTCTGGCAGCTTGTTCCATACACCCTCCACACACCACCCATTCAGCTATCTCTCCTCTCCCCATACAATCTAACCTTCCAGAGCAGCCTACCATGTGGAACCTTGTCGAATGCCTTACTGAAGTCCATGTACACAACATCTACAGCTCTGCCCTCATCAACCTTTTAGGTCTCGTCTTCAAAAAAATAATTACATTTGTGAGACACGACCTCCCACATACAAAACCATGCTGACTATCCCTAATCAGCCCTTGCCCATCCAAATGCCTGTCTATCCTATCCCTCAGAATACTCTCCAGTAACTTACCAACTACAGATGTTAAGCTCACCGGCCTATAGTTTCCAGCATTTTCCCTGCAGCCCTTCTTGAAAAGAGGCACAACATTTGCCACCCTCCAGTCTTCCAGCACCTCTCCTGTATTTAAGGACGACTTGTAAATTTCAACCAGGGCTCCCACAATTTCCTCTCTAGTTTCCTGCAATGTCCTTGGATATATCTGATCAGGCCCTGGAGATATGTCTACCTTCAAACATTACCTTCAATAATCTTTGTAGGTTGAAATAAGCATTACATATCTCATGTATTTCTTCTCGGGGTGAATGAAATTAACTTTAGATCTTGAAAGGACACAAAGTGCTGGAGGAACGTGGATAGGTGATGTTTTGGGTCAAGACCTGCTGAGTTACTCCAGCAGGACACTTTGTGTCCTTTTGTGTATTAACCAGCATCGACAGTTCTAGGTTTTTATCTTTCCATCTTTATTGGGACTTGTTACATTCCAGTGTCAGTGATCTGAGAAAAGAAATCAGTGTAACGGATAAACCCAGTGGGTTTAATTGCTGTAGATTAAACATTCATGCTGGTTTGGTGATAACCACATAGTTACTACTGACCGGTAATAATGTACATTTCGCAATCATATTCATACCGGCACCATGTAATGTTCTGGGTATGACAATTAGGGGCTTAATTGATTTTGCAGGCCTCAGCAGCAAATCTTAAACAATTTGCCTCCACCTTTCTCCTGTAGCTTGATCCAGATTTCTGTTGTCACTGCATTAAAACACTGTACACCTCATATGGACACCAGTGTTTAGAAGATGGGAAAATTGTAGTACACTGTAAGGGTCACAAGGTGAACAGAGCTGTCGGCTGAAAATATAACTGCACATTGTACATGTAATCGTGTCAACAGCATGAAAATGTCGGGGGGTGGGGGGGGGCAGTTGCAATGTAGGGAGGATATCCTGTGAATTCACCTTGGATGTCCATGGAGATCCATAGATATCTCTTGGCTCTTTAGATTTAGAAATTGGTTTTATGACCTCACACCATTTAATTTATTCTGCTTCCTCATTACTATGTGTTTCGCCACTTCCTACTTCTCAGCACTTCTTCCCACACATTGAGAGCACCAGAAAAACTAGCCCAGCAAGCTTACTATCCATAATGCATAGGGTGAAGGGTGACACAACGGCACAGCGATAGATCTGCTGCCTTACAGCGCCAGAGATCTGGGTTCAATCTTGACTACGGCTGATGTCTGTATGGAGTTTGCACGTTTTACCTGTGGGTTTTCTCTGGGCGCTCCAGTTTCCCCCCACATCCCAAAGACGAGCAAGTTTGTAGGTTGAATGGCTTCCATTCAAAACTGTCCCTAGTGTGTAGGATAGAACTAGTGTACTGGTGACCGATGGTCAGCATGGACTCGGTGGACTGAAGGGTCTGTTTCCCCTACTGTATCTCTTAACTAAACTAAAAAGACCACTAACTGAAAGGGACCAAACTTCCCTCTGAGTCGTTACGCCATTTAAGGAATGGATTTAGAAATAGGGTGGAGATAAGGAAGCGGTATAGACTGCTCCAGAAAAGGGTTGACATGTTAAAGTTTCTCCCTTCACAATATTCTTCCTTGCACAATATTCTTCCTTTCGTACCTGGACTCCACACTTCCTTTCATACCTGGACTCCACACTCACTGCTCCCTTCACAATATATCCTCCATCTTCCCATCACATGCCCCACACAACCTTTTATCCTGGAGGTAAAAGAGAGTCATCGCAAGTGTAGCACAAAGATGCAAAGTGCACACTAAATGTGCTGGAGCAGTTGGCTGTGTAAGGAAGGAACAGTCTTCTCTCATCAGTGGGTGAAGTCATCTGCCTCCACACCGACTGAAGGGTTGGGACATGCAGTGGAGTGATTGAGCCAGGAATCACAGAGGAAATGTGGAAACTGACCCAGTTCTTTGGATAGCAGCAATAAAGGGCATGACGAGAAGCCAATGCCAAAGATGCTGGGACTGCCATTAGATCCCAAGAAATAAATGATGCTGAGCTGAAAATGAGGAGAGTTAGTGGAGGAAGATGGTGCAGATAACTGCATTAAAGATTCCAAAAAGATGAAGGGGGATGAGGAAAATACACTTGTTTCAAGATATGGGAAGGCCATTTGTGACTTTGATTAAGGTCATTTCAGTGTGGTGGAAAAAACAGAAGGGTTGCTGATTTTTGAGAAGAGTAATAATACTTTGAAAGGATAGAGGGCAGTACTGAAGACTTTTAGACTTTAGAAATACAGCGCGGAAACAGGCCCTTCGGCCCACCGAGTCCACACTATCTAGTGATAATCCCATATATTACCACTATTTTACACACTAGGGACATTTTACAATTTTTACTGAAGCTAATTAACCTACAAACTTGTACGTCTTTGGAGTGTGGGTGGAAACTGGAGCACCTGGTGAAAACGCACATGATCACAAGGAGAATATACAAACTCTGTACAGACAGCACCCATAGTCAGGATCAAACCTAGGTCTCTGGAGCTATAAGGCAGCAACTCTACCGCTGCTCCACTGTACTTCAGGAGACAAGTTAGTTTACTATGCCAATTAATCTGCAGGCCTGGCAATGAATTTGTAATTGCATCAGTTTAGATGAGCATATGGACCTCTTGCTGGGATTAGGTTGCGTAGCTCTTTTCAACCAATGCAGTCACAATGGGCCATGAGCTCTCTTCTGTGTCATAAATATTTTATGTTTCTCTGGTCCTTTAAATATTTTACTTGTGAAAGGACTGCTCCGTATGTCCAAACTGAATACAAATTAGTTAATTCCCTTGGAAACAACCCAAAGTCATGTCAGTGTTTATGTAACATAACATCGGTCTCCACAAGTTTTTTTATGGAGTTCACCTGTTGCAGATATAGGCTTTCAAACCCATGCAAGAAGAAATTCTGAAGCTGCACAGAATAACACGAAACCAGCCTGGACTGAACACAAGCCAGATTACAGTGGAGCCGTTACCTAACCCCTTTGTTAGATTTTACAAGTCAGAACTTATTCAAACCTAGAACCAAGGAAAAGCAGAAGCTGGTTAATACACAAAAAGACACAAAGTGCTGGAGTAACTCAGCAGGTCAGGCAGCATCTCTGGAGAACTTGGATAAGTGACGTTTTGGGTCAAGACACTTCTTCTGATTCATTTTATGGGAGTGGAGGTAGAAGCAGGCAGCGGGGGGCTATGAAACAATAAAGTGGAAGGATGTGGAGGGGAGATGGCCAGAGGTGGCGAGATCAGAAATGGTTTGGGAGATGACGGCCTGGTGTTCATCTGTGGGGTCATGGTCAAAAGGTAGGCATGAGCAGGTGTCCAAGAGCTGGCACTTGGCCTCAGCACCATTAGTCCAGCACTTTGTCATCCATTCAAACCTTTTGAGACTTACAAGTATTATGACAGGGGACCTTCAGATTTCTAGAACCACCGGGTGGTGCTGCAGCGGCTGTCTCACCAACAGTCTGTCTCATCCTTTTCTTCTTTTTTGTTTTTTTAGTATGTGTTAAATGTAAGTTTTAGTGTTCTTTAGCTTTGTTTTATGTGACATCCGCAGGAGCCTGCAGGACTTAACATCGTGAAGCTCGCGGTCCTTGGTTATGGACCGACTTCGGGAGTTCCAGGCCTCAAGTGTTTCGACCGCCCCGAACACGGGAGCTTTGATCGCCCCGAACACGGGAGCTTTTATCGCCCCGACTGCAGATGGTTCGACTGCCCCGACCACGGGAGAATAAAGAGTGAAGAAGATTAGACTTTATTGCCTTCCATCACAGTGAGGAATGTGGGGAATCCGCTGTGGTGGATGTTTATGTTAACTTTTATGTAGTTGTGTGTTTTGTTGCTTTTTTTGGTATGACTGTATGGTAAATCGACTTTCACAATACCTTAATTGGTACATGTGACAATAAAATACCCTTTGAACCCTTTGAACTTTTCTGCCTTCCTGTTTTTGACAAAATGCTATACAGTGATCTATCAAAATGGATTTTTAAAAATCACGTTTATGCATAAAATTTATGGTTTGTTAACTTTTCTCACCTTTCTAATTCCGTGCTACAGTTCAGGTTTAGAAAGTTACCACAGGCATGTTTGAATCACTTTATTTTTTAGGTTTGATTACTTCCTTGTTCAAGATTTTTTGGAATAAATTTACCTTCCACCTGAGAAAGGCAGAAATGCCTTATTTATCAACTCCATAGTTGTTTTCTATAGTTTGCCTATCCACATTGGAGTTAATATGGGAGATTCAGAGAATTTTTAGTCAATTCTATGGCTGTTTTCTCACTGGGAAACAATTCAACATATATTTCAGAAACAATTTGCTCAAATTTGTACTTACTGCAGAAAGAGAGAAACGTTAAGACAAGTGATGGAATTCATAATTAGATTGGGGAGCGTAATGGTTCTTCCCAACAATGTAATTAACCAAACAATGTTAGCTAGTTTTCTGTTTTCTCTGTTTCATTTTCCTTCATCCACTGTGAATTAGATTGCTTATTTGGCGGCAACTTAGGGCAGGCTCACACCAAACATAGTACAGATCTCTGAGGCAAAATCTGCAACCTCGTGTGTGCCTGCAGTATGTATTTAAAAACATTGATTTGATGAGTGATCAAGGTTCATAATTATGTTTGCACTCTGCTGTAAAAAAAAAAGGAGATAGATATTAGTTATGGCCAAGTATCCGACTACATGGGTGATATCAATTAAGCCTAATGTAGATGTAAATGATTAGCTATATGTTTGGGAGATAAAATATACACAAACTGCCAGTTTGGTTAATTTTACAGAACCATCCCATAATTATATATTGTGTACAAATGCAAACATCTAAAATATCACAAAGAAAGCATTGGCTCCAGTGGAGACATCCCATATAAATGTGCACTGAATAATTCTGACAAGAAAGGCTCTTTCTCTTTCCCGGACCTTCATTGGTTCTCAACTTCGCTCATGAAATAGACATTTTGTTGCTTATTGCAATTCTTCCAATCTTACCAGTCTAGACTTGTAAACCAACAAGTAACAAGTAAAAGTTTTTTCCCCAAACAATACTGTGAATAGTAAATAATGTTATCATTTCAATCTGTTGTGGAATGTTTGACTTCCTGTGGTTTCACTGATTTATTTTTTTCATTTTGTGTTGTAATTTGGTGGAGATTTTAATTCAAACAGTTCAGTCCCAATATCCGGGTCAAGGACCTGGGACCTATATTAGCTCCTTGATAGGTGACATTTTGGGTCCCGACCCAAAACGTTACCTATCCATTTTCTCCAGAGATGCTGCCTGACCTGCTGAGTCACTCCAGCATTTTGTGTCTATCTTTGGTATAAACGATTATAGGCAGTTCCTTTACATTCTCATTACATCTGTTGTTGACACTGCAATGGTAAATATATGAAACTGTAATGGGTCTGGACCTCGGCCTGGCCAAACCAGATATCAGGCTCGTCGGTCCAAAGGGGAGACAGCTTCAGCGCCACGGCGTGGAGAGCGGCGCAGCCGGCAGGGTCCAAGGGGTGTGGTCTGGCAGGGTCCAGAGGTGGCTGACCGGCAGGGTCCAAGGGGTGTGGTCTGGCAGGGTCCAGAGGGTGTGGTCCGGCAGGGTCCAAGGGGTGTGGTCTGGCAGGGTCCAGAGGTGGCTGACCGGCAGGGTCCAAGGGGTGTGGTCTGGCAGGGTCCAGAGGGTGTGGTCCGGCAGGGTCCAAGGGGTGTGATCTGGCAGGGTCCAGAGGTGGCTGACCGGTAGGGTCCAGGGGTAGTTGACCGGCAGGGTCCAGGGGTAGTTGACCGGCAGGGTCCAGGGGTAGTTGACCGGCAGGGTCCAAGGGGTGTGGTCCGGCAGGGTCCAAAGGTGGCTGACCGGCAGGGTCCAGGGGTAGTTGACCGGCAGGGCCCAGGGGCGGTTGACCAGGTTGTGCGTGTTGAGGAACGTTCGGGTCCATCGCGACTTGCGATGAAATGCCGAGGGTCACCAGTGTAGTGGGTCTGGACGCGATCGGAATAAGGCAAGACGCCAGGTAACTATTAACAGTAATTTAATCAAGCAACAGAACATCCACTCTCTCCTGAGTCTAATGCATGAGTCCCTCTAACGAGCCCCTTCGGGCAAACCCCGTAGCAACAGTCCCTCCCCCAGCCCAGTCCAGTCCAACCCGTGCTGAGGGGAATGATCCAGGGAGTGGCCTAGTCCCCGGGTACCGCCACAAAACCACTACTTTGTGTCATTTACTCCACTTTCAGATTTTTTTCTGTTTCATGTTAAATATTACAATTACACTATTATATTTTAGATGGTTATACAGTATAAACAAAATATTAGGCAACGGTATGGACACTTCCACTCCCTGATTGAACGGTTACTTTATTTTTATCATTAAAATATCAAAATCTTTGACATGAATGTTCCAAAATAACACTGTAAATAGCAATGAAGATTCACGACCTGTGCTCAATAAGAAGACCATTCTTTGTGATTTTTCTTCATTTTAAGCAACTGACTGAAAATCCCTTCTGGTACATTTAAGGTAAAAGAGAACTGGTGACCAATGTACATTGAAAATATGAAGTCCTTTCCTTATTTTACTAGTTCGCTTGATTTGATTTGAGCCAACAACTCTTGCACATGATGGTTGATTTATTATCCCCAAATTATCAACCTCGTATCAAAGAATTTGAGAAGATTAAATCTACCAAGAATCTGCATAAATGTACGTTCCACCATATGTATATGATTTAGAAGAGTTATTTTCACAGATTAACAAATAGGAGTATGGAATAGCTAAGAGCTATTTTTTTAACTTCCGAATACTGTATGTTTTGATAAACTTTAGATATTTTAGTTATTATTTCAAGGTGTTCATTGTGTGCTAACCATAATAAAATCATGAAGTTATGCAGGTGCAGTAGACCTGACAAAACATATTGGTGCATATAGATAAAAATATAATTGAACAAATATATTCTATTTCAAGATATAGCCTGTAAGTAAACAAAATTATTTGAATTATTGGGTGTTTATGTTTTGTGTCTATTACATGCGTTTTTCTAATTGCATGTGTATTCATGTGTTGGGTCTGCCTAACCTTAACAATGGATGTGAGTATGTCTTTCTGTCAATATATGTCTTGTCTATTTGAAGGCCTATGTATGTCAATCCGTTTGTGTATCGAAGACACAGTGACTGGTAGAGTTGCTGTCTTTCATTTGAAAACTTAAACTAGGCTCCATCTGATTTCAAAGCATTATTTTGAAGAAGAACGGGGAAGATATTGGGAAGAACCACTGAACCATTGATCTTTGGTGTTTAGGCCAATATCTCCCATTCAACGTAACAGAAACAGATTGTCCAGTCATTATCACAGTTCAATCATATTGGCTGCTTCCTTCCAGACATTACAAGAATGCCAATTCAAGAGGAATAATTTCATTGGATGAATAGCACTTTGTATCAACGAGTGAGGTATTATATTGATGAAGCTCTTAATTTCAAAATGATGTTAGTTTAAAATCATCAGCAGCAAAAAGGCAATGTTTGTTTTCGAATTGGAAATGATATTGAGGCCAGAATTCACAAAAGCTCATAATATTATGATGAATATCTGAATGAGAGAAAATGAAAGATGACTAGAATGGGACATGTGAGTGACTAGGTTAGAGTGAATAGTTCTTTCACCCCAATGCAGTGTCCAAAAGCTGTAAGAATCCAAAATCTAACTTAGGTCTGGGTGTAAGTGGCAGAGGATAAACATTGGTATCTGTGGAAAGGGCAATTGTACAAGGTTCATAATCAATGGCAAAATCTACCACATGCATGTTGCACCAAAACTGATATCTAGCTTTGACTATATGGTGGAAGTTTATCCACATGTGATCAGGAAATAGCATGCACATTTGACGTTGTGTAATGGCAGTTAGATATGAAGAATTTCAGGAGTTCTCCAAGACTGAAGTAGGAAGTGGGATGTCTTATGTTGGTGTTCTGCTTCCACTGCCATATTGATGTACGTTCAGTGCTCCAGCCAGAATGATAATTCAGCTTGTGTTATGATGAGGAAACATTAACTCTGTCAAACCTTTGAGGACTTTTGTACATTTCAATAATCTTGTTGAAATAGCCCTTGACTTAAGATGAAAGAGTTGGTTGTTGACTACCTAAGGAGGCGGGGGGAGGGGGGGGGGAGGAAAGTGCACCAGTATATTTACTTTCTTGAGCACCTGAGAATATTCATATCATATCATATCATATATATACAGCCGGAAACAGGCCTTTTCGGCCCACCAAGTCCGTGCCGCCCAGCGATCCCTGTACATTAACACTATCCTACACCCACTAGGGACAATTTTTACATTTACCCAGCCAATTAACCTACATACCTGTACGTCTTTGGAGTGTGGGAGGAAACCGAAGATCTCGGAGAAAACCCACGCAGGTCACGGGGAGAACGTACAAACTCCTTACAGTGCAGCACCCGTAGTCAGGATCGAACCTGAGTCTCCGGCGCTGCATTCCCTGTAAAGCAGCATCTCTACCGCTGCGCTACCGTGCCGCCCAGCATGTTCTTAAGGGTTGTCTCAAACCACTACAGATGCACTGTAGAAATCACTATGACGGGTTTATCACAGCCTAGTATGGCAGGTACTCTGCTCTTGACCACCTGAACCTGCAGAATGTGATGAACACAGTCCAGTTTATCCGAGGCTCGTCACTTATTTTCCGCCAGTCCGTCTTCATGGTGCATTGCATTTAGAAGGCTGAATATATGATCACGGATACCTGTCATACTGGTTCCTTTTTTTTCTCTGTTCTACCCACTGGCAGAAGAAAAAGGAGCTCGAAAGCCCTTATATCCAGACTTGAAGAACAGCTTCATTCCCATTGTAGACTTCAACTCAAAACATTACCAAAACATGTTTTCCAGAGATGCTGAGTTACTCCAGCCATTTGTGTCTTTTTCTTCAACCAGTTGCCTCTTGCACACCCCCTTCCTGGAATGCTGCCAGATACTTTTAATTCTACCTAATTCAATTATTGTGTTATTGTACTTTAGGATTCTTTTGCAGAACTTCAGATTGAACTGCAATCTTTGCACCATTCTGCTGTTTTGAACTCACTATTGTATTTATTGTTGTGTTTATCATTATTATATGTTTAATGTTTATTCTATGAACTTCACATAAACAAGGAATTTAATTGTTCCCATGTGTACATGACCATAAACTAACCTTAAACTGAATCTGAGATCATCCATCATTCTTCTAACCTGGAGTACAGTTCCAATCTGATGCGAAAAAAAACTTGTCATCCCAGGTATCACCTAATAGTTGGCAAAGGCATCAATTTAAATAAAATAAGAATTCTTCTTTGAATACTTCAATCATTTCATTGGTATCACATAATGGGCCCCAGATCTTTATCAGACAAACATAAAACCAATATTTTTATTTTTTGAAACTTTTGAATGAGATTTTAACCTGTGAAAGTACTTGTAAGGTTGTTTTTTTCCCAACATGACTATTCTTGCTTTGTTTTGCCTGAATGCACATCACAAACCTCTGACTCCCACACACAGCCATTAAGAAACCATGGTTTGTGAGCAGGAATACTTTCGCTGCAGTCAATCAGTTGCATCTACGTAAATCTCTTGTAAATAAGATTGACTTCTCAAGCCATCTCAATGATTTCAAGCAACTCTTACAGAGCTGGCATGTTGAATGGCCTGTAATGCAAATCAATCTCCTCTGTACAGTAATCTGTTTTTGTTATCCATCCTACTGCTGCATATTAGTTCATTGTTATTTCCGTCTATTTTTAACAGGAACTTTGGAAGAAACCATTTTTAGAATTCTCTGGATGGTAATCCTTCAGTGCAGAAAGTAACCAGCTGAGTGTCACTCCTTCTCCTCACGCCAGGCTGTAGCCGTGAAGTCCATGTCTGTGTATACAAAGGCCTGGTTTCTGTCACTTGGTTGATGTTGCCATTCCTGCAGACACTGTTTCTGCACTAGCTGATAAGCCTCTGTTCACAGGGCTGCTTTTTAAACTGTCCACAATGTTAAAATGTTGATTGATCTTTGCACAAATGCCACACGGCCACAATTTCAATGCCACACGCCTTCAGGCATTGATATACCTTTACATTTTCTGAGAAGGTTCTCAAGGGAAAGTCACGTGTACTTTGAGTTTGTCTGTAATTCCGTTCAGAGAGGAGTAGATATCTGGAACTCTGTCCCTTGAGAATAGATCAGTTGGTGCTCTCAGCATTACATGGGTAATATTTTGCTAAGCAAGAGGATCAAGAGTTATTGAACCAAGGTAGAAAAGCAGAGATCAAGCAGAATTCAGTGAAATCTCATCTAATCTCATTAATAGTGACCATGAAACTATCAAGAGTCAATTTGTCATCTGTAATGAACAATGGAACAATGGAATTCTGACGCAGCAGCTTAACAGGCCAGCAGACACAATGCACATAGATAATATATAATGCACAAAAATTCAGTAGATTAATAACTACAATGCTGGTGCAAAAAAATCCTAAAGTCCTCAGTGAAATCAAAGACAGACTATTGAAGTTCATACTTGAGGTTAATGTTGTATAGTGTTCAAGAGCCTGATGGGTGTTGGGAAGAAGCTATTCTTGAACTTGGTAGTCATGGTTTTCAGACTCCTTTACCTACTTCCAATGGAAGGAGTGAAATGAAAGCATGGCTGGGGTGATATGAATTTTGAAGATATTGGCTGCCTTATTGAGGCAGCACATCCTATAGATCCTTTCGATGGTGAGGAGGTCAGCACCCATAATAGACCAGGCATCACAGGTTTACAACCATGTTTACCACTCCCTGCAATCTCTTTCATTCCTGGGCGTTCGAGTTGCCAAACCAGCCTGTGAATCAACCAGTCAATATGCCCTCTACCTTACGCCTGTTCAAGGGAGTATTCATTGATATACCTAATCTTTCAATCTTCGAAGGAAGTAGAGGCATTGATGGACTTTCTTTATGATTGCATCTATGTGCTGGGCCCAGGACAGATCTTCAGAGATATGCACGCCAACGAGCTTGAAGTTATTGAAACCCCTGTCCCACTTAGGCGATTTTTTAGGGGACTACAGGTGACTAGGCTGTTGCCACATTGCCATACCGCCTGTATGGTCGTGAGTATTCTCCAAACAGTCGTAGAGTCTTTCTGGTCGCCGCTGGATTTTTAGAATGTTGAAAAAATTTTGGCGACCGTGCGTTTGACGCCAATGAGCGTAGCTTGACGTATCCTGACGTAGATGCTGCCATAGGTTTTCACCAGGTGACATAGGTTGTCGCCGGTGCTGATTTCAGTGAATTCCATTGGCGACTACCTACGTCAAGCTATGTCAACCGGTGACAGGTACCTACCGGTGTCAAAACCGGAGGCCAAAATGACGTGAATTGTCTTCAGTTGTCGCCGACAGGACCGTAGCTTGTCTCGGGTGGACGTAGGTTGACTTCGGTTGTCGTAGGTTGTAGCCTGTGTGGTCGTAGGTTGTCGTAGGTGCGTCCATAGGTGGACGTCCTACTCGGGACGATTGGGTCGCCGGTTGTCGGTAGCTTGCCGTAGCTAGACTAGGTGGTAGGTTGTTGTAGCTTGTCGTAGACATTGTCGTAGGGGGGTCCAGTCGCCGTTTTTTTGCCGATCTGCTACGACTATGACAGTCGCCAGCTGTTGCCGAATAAATCGCCTAAGTGGGACAGGCCCTTGACTCTCTCCACCGCCAAGGTTCATGGATCCCTAAATTCCCCTTTTACATTCAACAATCCATTTCTTAGTCTTGCTGACATTAAGACCAAGATTGTTGGTCTGGAATCATTCGATCAGATTCTCAATCTACCCTCCAACACTCTGACATCATTATCTGTTATTCGTCCAACAATGATGACATTGTTGGCCAATTTAAGGAGAGTATTGGATCCGTGTTTGGCTATGCAGTCATGGTAAAGAGTGAATAGAGCAGAGGACTATCAACTATCACTAAATCTTGAGGTGCTCCCGTGCTAATGGTTATCGAGGAGAAAGTGTTGAGTTAACTTAGTTTATTATTGTCATGAGTATTGAGGTAAAGTGAAAAGCTTTTTTGTTGCTTGTGATCCAGTCAAAGAAAAGGCTTTTCATGATTACAATCAAGCTATCCACGGTGTACAAAGAAAGGATAAAGGGTACAACAATTAGTATAAGATAAAGTCCAATAAAGTCAAATTAATGATAGTTCAAAGGTCTCCAGTGAGATAGATGGATCAGGACCGCACTCCAGCCGGTAAGAGGATGGTTCAGTTGCCTGACAACAGCTGGGAAGCAACTGTCCCTAAATCTGGAGGTATGCATTTTCAAACTTCTGTACCTCTTGCCTGGTGGGAGTGGGAAGAAGAGGGGGTGCCCGGGGTGAGACTGGTCCTTGATTATGCTGGTGGCTTGCTGAGGCAGCATGATATGTAGATGGAGTCAATGGAAGGGACGTCCACAACTCTCTCCAATTTCTTAATACTGATTGTAATCTGCCGATGAGGAAATCGAGGATCAAGTTGCATAGGGATGCGCAGAGAGCAGATTCCTGAGCTCGATAACAAGTTTGGAGGGGATGATAGTGTTGAATGTCTAGCTGTAGTCAATGGACAGCAGCCTGACGTACATGTTCTTAGTGTCCAAGTGGCCCAGTGCAGAGTGGGGAGGCAGTGAGATTGCATCCCCCGTTGATCTATTGTGGCGATAAGCAAATTGTAGTGGGTCCAGGTTCTTGCTAATGTGGGAATTGATATGTGTCATAACAAACCTGTCAAAGCACTTCATCACCACAGATGTTAGTGTTGGTAGTCATTGAGTCACCTTATCCTTCTTGAGAATTGGCATGAGGTTGTAGATAAACCAATGATTCATTAACATCCTTCAGGTTAAGAAATTCCCTTCTACTTTGGACTATATATAGTTCCCTATTTATCCTTTAAATTAATTAACACTTTTCCAGAGGGATCCTTTTTGGAATTACTGTAGGAAGGAAGATTGAGAACTAGATTGGAGTGATGACACAATGGATCCTGTGGTGAGTAATTGCCTCCAAAATCGCCATGCCATTTGTTACCATTCTGTGTCTATTTCCAAATAACATGCAAGCCATGATTCTACAAAGTGATCCACTACAGATCTAGTCAGAGCATGGAAAGGGATTAGGCAAGGCTGCATCACCACACCGATCCTCCTCTCATTGTTCCTCACTGCAGTCCTCCATCTTACCTCCAACAGGGGTCCTTCGAGAAAATAGTTAATATACAGGATAAACAGGAAACTGTTCAATCTTTGTTTCCACCACTCTAAAAGCAGAGCAGCTTACAACCCAGTGGTATGAATATAAATTTCTCTAATTTCAAGTAACCCTTACATTCCCTCTCTCTCCATCCCTCCCCCACCCTAGTCATTTTGCTTGTTTCACTGTTCCTATCCCTTTGTTATCACCTCTTCACCAGCCAACAATGGACCATTGTGGGCAACACTTTTCCTGAATCATCGGTGCTGGCTCTGATTTGTTCTGTACCTTTTCATACCTTTAGTTTCCCCTTCCCCTGACTCTCAGTCTGAAGAAGAGTCTCGACCTAAAACGTCACCTATTCCTTTTCTCCAAAGATGCTTCCTGACTCGTTGAGTTACTCTAGCATTTTGTGTCTATCTTCGGTGTAAACCAACATTTGCAGCTCCTTCCTACACTCTAAAAGCAAATGTGCTTACGAAGTATGAGCACCTCTAATTGCTGGATACCACCAATGCTATCTCTACAAAATCTTACAAATGCTTTGGCAGAAGAGATGAACAAGTATCTGTCCCAGCCAATATCCCTAGGATTGAGGCTGTGATCATACTCAACCAGCTGTGATGGGTGGGCCATATCCTAAGATGCCTGATACCAAACCGAGAACAAACGGCAAGAGATCTCAGGGAAGGCAGAGAAACCTCTTCAAGAGTTCACAAAGTCTGACAAAAAAGCCCTCGCCTACTAAAGGAAGTCACTAACCCATTACTATACAGAACATCAAGAAGAGAGGGAATGGGTGACGTTTCGGGTCGAGACCCTTCTTCAGACTCCAGCATTTTGAGATACCTTCGATTTGTACCAACATCTGCAGTTATTTTCCTACACTATGCAGAACAAATAATTTAGGAGGGAATTGAGCTCCTGCAGTCTCTACAATAGCGGCAGATGGAGACCACACACAAAGGAAAGAGTGTACAAAATCCCAAACAATCCACTTACTCATGCCAAGATCAGCACATACCCCAAATGTAGATCCCATATTGAACTCTTCAGCCATCTCAGAACACACAGAGCTAGAGCAGGGCCAAAGTAGAAAATATCGGGTCTCAGGCTTTAATTGATTTCTTAAAAATGTTAAGGTGTTCAGTTGTACTTCCTGTGAATTATCCTATAAAGCCAGAAATCCTGGTGTAGTCATGGACTCAGACCTGAATTTCAACAGCCACATTAAGACAATTACAAAGTCAGCCTACTATCACTTTAAGAATATATCATGGGTTTATTATGAATATATCTATGGCTTAGCAGGATTTAGAAAAACTTGTCCATGCATTTATCTTCAGTAGACTTGACTACTGCAATGCTGTCTTTACAGGTCTCCCTAAAGAATCGATTAGACTGCTGCAGCTGATTCACAACACTGCTGCTCGAGTCCTCACTAAGACCAAGAAAGTGGATCACATCACTCCAGTTCTGAAGACTTTACACTGGCTTCCAGTCTGTCAAATAATTGATTTCAAAATGCTACGGTTGGTTTATAAAGCACTGAATGGTTTAGGGCCAAAATACATTTCTGATCACCTGCTGCATTATGAACTATCCAGACCTCTCAGGTTGTCTGGGACAGGTCTGTGTTCTGTCCCCAGAGTCAGAACTAAACACAGAGAAGCAGAGTTTAGTTTTTATGCACCACATATATGGAACAAACTCCCAGAAAACTGCAGGCCCGCTGCAACTCTCGGTTCTTTTAAATCGAGGCTGAAGACTTTTCTGTTTGACGCTGCCTTTTATTAAATCAAATAATTATTCATTTCTTACACTGCACTGTAACTTTTTTTCTTGTATTTTATACCTGTCTTATTTTATGTTAGCTTGTTTTTATTTTCTATTCTCTTTAATGACTGTTTTTAATTGCTTTTAACTACTCTTTAATGTTTTACGTAAAGCACTTTGAATTGTCTTGTTGCTGAAATATGCTATATAAATAAACTTGCCTTGCCTTGCCTTGCCTTGCCTTGATATCTAATAGCTGTGATGTTCATGCAAGTTTTCTATGGCTTCTGTATTGAGTATGCATGCCGAGCAATGGAAATTGCCACAAATTCTCTGAAATGTGTTAAGTCTACTGGTGAATTGCGAGTGACTCTTAATGCAGCTGTTTTTCTCAGAAATAAATTTGAAATTGGTGGTTTTCAAATGGATAAGGGTTTTCGGCTTGTAAATAATAAGTGCCTATTTCTTTTAAATGTAGATATTTGAACTGATGGGATCTTTGTCCCATTCACAAAAATCATTGGGAAATACAACATAGAGACAGGTCCTTTGACACATCACACTCCCCCAAACATCAAACACACATCTGTACTAATCCTATTTTTCCTCTTGTATCCCTCTCAACTCCACATTCCCACCTAATTCACTTTTTTTCAAAGTTACAATTAAATCTTTTTCTACCATCCTTTGCATATTGCAGATAATAAGTTTAATAACCGTCTAATAAATACCCTCTGGTTCTTAGTCAATTACTTTGACCATGGTGTATGTTAGTGTAGTTACCAGACTTGCAGTCAGAGGTCTGGACTGTTGATCCAGTGACATTAGTTCAAATCCCGACATGGCAGTTGGGGAATTTAAATCAATCAAATCTGGAATTGGATCAAAGAGCTTGTAACAATAACCATGAAACTACTGGATTGCTGAAGAAATACATTTGGTTTGCAAATGTCCTTCTTGAAAGGAAATCTGTCATCTTGGTCTGTTGGAGGTTTAGTGCTATCAAAGACCATCGCACTGCTTTTAAATATCTCTGGTGATTCTAAACATATTAAAATAATAAACAAATGAAAATAAAGCTGAAGATAGAAAAAAATAACACAGTTAATTTACTTAGAAAATAACTTAAGTAATATAAATTAATTAAAACTAAGATAAAGTAAATTAAAGAAACGAGACAAAAAACTTGTGCTGACTTTTTCAATGTATGCCAGTGATGCCATTGAATAAGTGGCACCACACCTCAAACTGTCCTCATACTTTGCAACCTTTGATGCACTTAATTTCTGGAAATAATACCCTTTCATACCCTTTCAACAAAACTGCACACATTGCTGCAACTATGGTTTCGCCATTGCCCCATATAATTATATCAAGACATCCTTCCTCCTGAACTCAGAACCCCTTGCTATGAAAACAAAAGTACAATTTGCTTTCTTAACTGCTTGGTGCAAGTTCAGTTTAGAGATACTGCAAGGGAAACAGCCCCTTTGGCCCACCGGGTCTGCACCGACCAGCGATCCCCGCATACTTACACTATCCTACACACACTAGGGACAATTTATAATTTTACCAAGCCAATTAACCTACAATGTGGGAAGAAACCAAAGATCTCGGAGAAAATCCACGCAGGTCACGGGGAGAACGTACAAACTCTGTGCAGACAAGCACCCATTGTCAGGATTGAACCTGGGTCTCTGGAGCTGCAAGGCAGCAGCTCTACCATTGCACCACTGTGCCGGCCAAGTGTTTGTTTGTTGTCAATGAATTATGTACAAGGACACCCAGATCCCTTTAAACATCAATGTTTCCCACCATACCATAGAAACGTAGAAAATAGGTGCCGGAGCAGGCCATTCGGCCCTTCAGGCCAGCACAGCCATTCAATGCGATCATGGCTGATCATCCAAAATCAGTACCCTGTTCCGGCTTTTTCCCCATATCCCTTGATTCCCTTAACCCTAAGAGCTAAATCTAACTCTTTCTTGATACCTCCATTGAAATAATACTCCTTCTTTTTCTTTTTCCAGTGGAAGTGGATAACCTCACATTTATCCACTGCAGTTGCCATATTTTTGTCCACTAATCTGTTTGAGTAACTGCAAAGCTTCTTTGTGTCATACACACAATTTGTAACCCCATCTAATTTAGTGCTGTTGGCATACTTCAAAATATTATATTTAGTTTCCTCATCTAAATCATTTACATTTTGAATAGTAAAGGCCCAAGCACTGATTACTGTGGTACCCCACTTGTCACTGCCTGCCATCTCATTTATTCCTGCTTCATGCTTCTTGTCAACTGATCTTCAATCATTCCAATACATTACTCCCAATATAATATGCTTTAATTTTGCATTCCAAACATTTTTATGGGGCTTTATCGAAAGCTTTCTGAAAATCCAGGTATACCACCTCGAACTGCCACTATTTTCATTTCAGAAGTCCATGTTGACTCTCTTCAATCCTTTCCCAGAGTCACAAGCACAAAAACAGGCCCTTTGGCCCACCATGTCCAAGCAAACTTTCAAAGTACCTATCCATACCAATACCATTTATCAGCACTCAGCCTTCTATGCCTTGTCAATTAAAGTGCTTGTCTAGATACTCCTTGTGTTGTGAAAATATCTGCCTCCACCACGCATTGTGTCCTGCTGAGCCGGATGGTCACATCAATAGTCAATAGTCAATAGTCGTTTATTTGTTACATACACATAAATGTGTGGTAAAATGAAACATTACCCGCAGTTGAACAATAAGACCAATAAGATTAATCAATAAAAATGCAATAACACATACAATCACAACTAACACCAAACAAAAAGAAACATCCATCACAGTGAGTCTCCTCCAGTCCCTCCTCACTGTGATGGAAGGCCAGAATGTCTTTTTCTCTTCCCTGCCGTCTTGTCCCGCGGTCAGGCTGTTGGAGTTGCCACGTCGGGGCGGTCGGGGCTCCCGATATTGAAGCCCCCGCTGGGCGGTGAAAAAAAATCCCGCGGCCTATTTCAGGCCGCGCCGGATGGTGAAAGGTCCGTGGCGGGCCGACCCAAGCCCCGCGATTCGGGGCGGGCGGACACGTTGCCTCTGCCGCTGCCGGAGCTCCCGATGTCGGCCCCCATCCAGGGGCCTGCGGGCTTCCGACGTCCACGCGGCCCACGCCGGAGCCTCCGGAGACGAGTCGCAGCCGTTCCCGCAGCATTCGCAGGCAGCCAGCGCCGCAGGTGGTGAGTCCGGACCGCGGGCTCTGCGAACCAGAGACCCAGGTGGTCCCAGGTGCATGGCCGGTGGTAGGCCGCAACGGGAACGGAGACACGATACAGAACAAAGGTCGCGTCTCCGTTGTGGAGAGAGAATGTTACAGTTACAGTTACAGTTCCCGTTCCCTCCCACCCCCCCCCAAAACATAACATACAACACTACATCATATTAACACTACAATTGAGACAAAAACAACAAAAAACACAAAAGACAGACGGACTGCAGGCAAGCCGCAGCTGCGACGGCAGCGCTGGCTCCGCACAGTGATCCGGCACAGATCTACTTGCACTTTATTCTGTCTTAAAACTGTTACAATTTGTTTCGTTGGGTTGTTGTTGTTTAAATGAATTAAATTATTGCATCGTATGGGAGGCGCATTCCCAATCTCGTTGTACCCCTGTACAATGACAATAAAGATATATTGTATTGTATTGTATTGTAACTAACCTCTGCCTTAAAAACTTCTTCTTTAAGTCCCATCTAACCCTCTTACTCTTTACCCTAGACCTCTCCCTTTTAGTTTTGGACACCTCTGTTATGCCCTGCTGTGCTATCTCATCTTTTATAACAATCTCTAGGATTTTCATCATCACTAATGTTATGATATTAAGCTAGTGGGGCTAAAGTTACCTGCCTTTCCTTTCCGTTGTAGTTGAAATAATTGAATTTTGTTTGCCACCCTCCAAAATGTAGGAGCTATTCCATACTCCGTACAATTCTGTAAAATGGTAGCTGATACAACCACCTTACGGCTACCTCCTTTAGTATTCTGGAATGCACATTTTGTGCAGAATTTTCCACTGTATCTTAGTACACAAGACAATAATATCAATACCATTTTAGTTTTCGTGTTTGATTTTCCTTTCATATTTTTAGTTCAGTTTAGTTCAGAAAAAATCATTCACGCTTTCATTTCCTCCCGCCTAGACTACTGCAACTCCCTATACACTGGGATCAGCCAATCTTCCCTGTCCCGCCTGCAACTGGTCCAAAACGCCGCAGCGAGACTCCTGACGGGTACCCGTAAAAGGGACCACATCACCCCGATTCTGGCCTCTCTCCACTGGCTCCCTGTACGGTACAGAATCAACTTCAAGCTCCTCCTATTCACGTATAAAGCCCTAAATGGACATTCCCCCCCCTACATCAAAAATCTTCTAACCCCCCTCTCTAACTCCAGGTCCCTCAGGTCGGCCGACTTGGGGCTACTCACTATCCCGCGGTCTAGGCTTAAGCTCAGGGGTGACCGCGCTTTTGCGGTTGCAGCTCCTAGACTGTGGAACAGCAGCCCTCTCCCCATCAGAACTGCCCCCTCCATCGACTCCTTTAAGTCCAGGCTCAAAACCTATTTCTACTCCCTAGCATTTGAGGCTCATTGAGGAGGCGCTATGAACTGTTTGCGTGCTACTGTATGTTTCATTTTTTTCCTTAGTACCTAATCAGATGTACAGCACTTTGGTCAACGTGGGTTGTTTTTAAATGTGCTATACAAATAAAATTGACTTGACTTGACTTGACACTTTAAAAATTCTGTATCTTCCGCCCAACGGTAGTGGGGAGAAGGTACATCTACATTTCATGCTACCTCAGGAAAGGTCTTTGATTATGTTGGCTGCTTTCCTGAGGTAGCATGAAATGTAGATAGCGTCAGTGATTCAGAGTCCATTTTGTAATTTGGACTGCGCTAAATCCACAACTCTCTGCAATTTCTTGTGATCTTGGGCCGAGCTGTTCCTAAGCCAAGTTGTGATGCTACTCGACAAAGCATGATCATCAACTAATATCCAGTCTAGGAGAGCCTGTATCTATTATGTTTATATGTCCTCTGGATCTCGATTCCCCTGCTCTGGGCAAGGGACTCTGTGCATCAACATGATCTTTTCCTCTTATGATTTTGTACACCTCTATAAGATCACCCTCATCCTCCTGTGCTCTGAATAGAGACACAGGCTGCTCAACCTCTCCCTAGAGTTCACACCCTCTATTCCTGGCAACATCCTCGTAAATCTTTTCTGAACCCTTTCAGCTTGACAATATCTTTTCTATAACATGGTGCCCAGAACTGAACACAATATTCTCAATCGAAGGTAGACACAAAATGCTGGAGTAACTCAGCCGGTCAGGCAACATCGCTGGAGAGAAGGAATGGGTGACGTTTTGGGTCGAGACCCTTCTTCAGAAAGATGTCGGGGGAGGGGGCTGGACAAAGATAAGGAAGATAAGGAAGACTGGTGGGAGAACTGGGAATGGGAAGGTGAAAGAGAGGGAAAGCATGGACTCTCTGAAGTTAGAGAAGTCAATGTTCATACCACTGGGGTGTAAAGTCAATGTCCATACCGCTGGGGTGTAAACTACCCAAGCGAAATATGAGGTGCTGTTCCTCCAATTTGCGCTGGGCCTCACTCAGGCAATGGAGGAGGCCCAGGACAGAAATGCAGTCTCATCAACGTCTTTTACAATTACAACATGACCTCCCAACTTCTAAACTTAATACTATGCCTGATGAAGGCTAATGTGCCAAAAGCCTTTTTGACCACCTTATCTACCTGCGACTCGACTTCAAGGAACCATGCACCTGCCCTCTGCTCTACAACACTCCCCAGAGCTCTACCATTCACTGTGTAGGTCCTGCCCTTGTTAGATGTCCCAAAATGCAACAGCTCACGCTTCTTTGTATTAAATTCCATCCACCTGGCCAATCGATCCAGATCCTGCTGCAATCTTTCACGACCATCTTCACTATCTGCAAAGCCACTCATTTTTGTATCATCAGCAAACTTGCTAATCTTGCCCTGTATGTTCTCATCCAAATCATCGCACAGTGAACCGGCACAGATCTACTTGCACTTTATTCTGTTTTAAAACAGTTCTAATTTGTTTCATTGGGTTGTTTAAATTAATACTGACTAGCTAATTAATTTATTGCATCGTATGGGAGGCACATTCCCAATCTCGTTGTACTCCTGAACAATGACAATAAAGATATATTGTATTGTATTGTATTGTATATAAATATGGACAGGCTCTCCTTGATATCCTATATATATATATATACACACACACTCACACACACCCATACATATATATAATATATTTATATATACGCTGTTTATTTTTGTTTTTGTTTTTGTTTATTATATTGTTTGCAGTGTACTATGTTCATATATTCTTTTGTGCTGCTGCAAGTACGAATTTCATTGTTCAGTCTGGGACATATGACAATAAAACAATCTTGACTTGACAAATTTGAATGTTTGGATATCAACTTTGAGCAAGGGAGAATATCCATCCAAACACTAGAGGGGGAACTATAAGACTTTTGTCTGAAAAGAATCTGTGTAATGACTGTATTATTTGTAACAAGGAAGTTCTGCCTAAGAGTTTTTCTATCAATAAATGCTTGACGTTAATATAAACATACTTCAGCTCAAGCAAGAGCATTCAATACCAGCATAGAATGTTTCTAAACTGAATACATTATACATGTTCGGTAATAACTCCACCCCTCACCTTTTAATGAACTTTTGCAATGTGAATGATTCTGGTTGGAAATCATAATCATAATTGTAATTTATTAGCCAAGTATGTTTTGCAACATAAGAGGAATTTGATTTGCCATACAGTCATACCAAGAAAGAGCAACAAGACACCCAAATAATTTTTAACATGAACATCCACCACAACAACTCCCCCACATTCCTCACTGTGATGGAAGGCAAAAAAAGTCCAATCTTCTTCCCTTCTTTGTTCTCCCGCGATTGGGGCACTTGAACCTTCCGTTGTCGAGGCGATCATGCTCTCGCATCGGGGGGATCTCAGCTCCCCTGTGCTGGGCGATTGGACCCCAGGTCGGGGCTAGTCAAACCTTCTGAGACTTGGAGCTTCCTGACATCAGTCTCTATCCGAGAATGCGAGCTCCTCGATGTTGAAGTCCACAGGCCACGGTTGGAGCGTCGATCCCAGGCAAATAGATCAATTTGTGAAATATCTTTGAGCTTTAAATAGCTGATCAAATTGGGTTGCAGATTTATTCCTGTGTTTATACATACACTTAAAAAAAACCTTTCTTGCTATTTCAGGCATTTTAAGAATAGCACACAATTTTGCGACCACCTTTCTGCCAAAATGCTGCTCAACCAGCTGACTGACTTTTGACTGAACTGATTAGTGCAGAGTGATGCAGGGCAGCTGTGACATTCCTGGGGAAAGTTATGATTGACATAACATTCTGTAAGTCATAACATGTTGCAGAGATGGCTCACAGAAATGATTTGTCTGAAAGAGTAGCCGGATAAGAGGCTATGAACACAGGTTTATGGACAGTCAAGCTTGAAAGTTTCTGACACTAATTGTTAGTATTGGGCATAATCTTTGACTACAGGGGGATATTGATCAGCTGGTCAATTGGGCAGAACAATGGCCCGTCCGAGAAGCAACCTTCCACCATCACCCTCTGCTTCCTTCCATAAAGCCAATTTTCTACATTCAGCTATCTCTGTTTGGATCCCATGTGATCTAACCTTCCAGAGCAGTCTACCATGTGGAACCTTGTCGAATGCTTTGCTGAAGTCCATATTTACAACATCTAAAGCACTGCCCTCATCAACCTTTTTGGTCACATCTTCAAAATACTCAATCAGATTTGTGAGACATGACCTTCCACATACAAAACCATGCTGTCTATCCCTATTCAACCGGTGTCCATCTAAATGCATGTATATCCAATCCCTCAGAATACCCTCTAGTAACTTTCCAACTACAAATGTTAAGCTCACTGGCCTATAGTTCCCAGCATTTTCCTTGCCATGTTAGGTCTGCATGCATTGTTTTTATTCGTGTCATTTATTCTCATAAGTGTACAACTATTTACACTCCATTTTCTGAGATGGACAACACTTGCAGCTGGACCAGGGATTCTTCATCTGGTAGCATTGCAAGAGCATCATGCATGAAAACGTGGAGCACAAAAGCTTCAGACAATAAGGTGCTCTTGATCAAGTCACTCAAAACCCGTATAAATTTTATGTTTAGCACACAGGATTAGCATAGCACACTGCTAATGTTTATATAGTTGTCAGCTAATGGTCAGCGCCACTCACAAGGTAATGGTTCCACAGGCTTTACCACATGACTTTTGTGGACAATTCATAAATGTTACATTTCTCAAAGAAATTTCTCAAAAGGGGACCTGGCTTGGGGGTGCCGCCGAAAAAACATCGGGGGACCCGGCGTGGGGGGGGGGATGGGGTTGAGAACAAAGGGGGATCTGGAGTGGGGGGACAGCCGGGAACAAAGGGGGACCATCGGGGACTAAATGGAATACTTTGTAACTTTGTCGGCACCCGAAATGTGGCCACTCTTTGCATACTTGTACATGCAAAACAAAGAATCTCACTGTAACATGTCACTTGTGATAATAGAGTATCATTTGAATTCTATTTGTGAGAGGGAGACACATAAAACATGGTGAACATTAAAAATCCCACCGAACTACTTGCTAAAGATCAAATGAGTTCTCCCAGAATCTTGCTTATCAATTATTCTTAAAACAGCATCTGAACCAGATGATGCAACTCAACTCATTGCTGAATGCAGAAATGTGCTGTAGGCAAGTTGACAGCTGCACTTTTTACATTTTTACAAAAATATCCCAATGACAGTTTGCATGCTATGATGGCTTTTAACATAATGGGTCCAATCTTGCCGACTATAGACAGTGGTTCCAATTGGAACTGCCTGCCTTGTGCTGCAGAGACTGCAGTATGACCTGTACTTTCATGCATGTGTCATCAGATGCAAAGATCTGGGACTCAGGGGCAGATTTGAAAGGCTGAACCTTGCAGTTTCCTTCACTGCTAGACCCCCCAGAGTATCCTGAGACAGAGCACAATCTTGCTGGCATTACACGCAGGCAAGCACATGAACACACACATTATGAGCAGGACTAGGTCACTCCCCCCTTGAGAATGCTCCATTATTTAATAAAATCAAGGCTGATTTGTTTATAACCTCAACTCCGCATTCACGGCAATCTCCAGTAATGTTTCACCCACTTGCATCTCAAGAATTTTCCTTAAAAATATGCCTTGCTCTTTGAGGATGTGTGCTCCAAAAACTCACCATCATCTGCAATCACCCAGTACAGAAAGATCAGTATGTGAATGGGAAGGGGAGTTAAAATGGTTAGCAACCAGTATATGCAGCAGGCCCTGATGGGCCAAGTGCAAGTCTTCAGTGAAACGGTCACCTAGTTTACACTTAGTCTGATCAATATAAAGGAGGCAAGATCAGCGTCACGAATATAGGTGGGAAGGGACTGGACAAGGGGGGATAAGTGAAGGAAGGAACTGACACAAAATGCTGGAGTAACTCAGTGGGACAGGCAGCGTCTCTGGAGAAAAGGAATGGGTTGTGTCTATCTTGGGGAACTATAAGGTTGGTGGCCATGGAGGGGAGTTCGCCAGAGGTGATGAGCCCTGATCTGGGAGATGGTGGCCTGGTGTTCGTATGTGGAGTCATGTTCAAGGGGCAGGTATGAGGTGATGTCCGAGAGCTGACGCCAGGCTTCAGCATGCTGGAGGTCAGCCAACCAAACCACAATGGCACGTCGCTTGTCGGCAGGTTTAATAACAATATTGGCATTGTAACTGAGTGAAGTTACATTGGAACTATGCGAAGGGGATGTTCATGTTGTTGGGTTGAACGCTATCCAAGCGGGATATGAAGTGCTGTTCCAGTTTACACGTGGCTTCACTCTGGCAATGCAGGTGACTGAGATTAGAAAGGTTGGTATTGAAATGTGAAGAGGAGTTAAAATGATTAACAGCCGAGAGCTCCAGCTGGCCTTGGAGGACAGAGTGTAAGTGTTTGACGAAACGGTCAACCCTGTCTACATTTGTTCTCGCCAATGTAAAGGAGACTACATTGGGATCACCAAAACCAATATTGCTACCTCTGTTTCCCAGTTTTCTGCCCGCTACTCAATCAGTCTGAAGAAAGGTCCCGAAAGGTCACCTGTCCATTTTGCACCACATATGCAGCCAGACCTGCTGGGTTCCTCTGACATTTTGTTGTATTTTTCGCCTTGCTTCAGCTTCTGAATCACAAGTGGACGATTTAGTTTAACACATCCTCCTCTGAAACACAAGGTAAGCAGCATGCCCTAATGACAAAGTGCACAATTACCCTGGGGTAAAGGTCCAGGTGACTGTAGGCTGGGATTAAAAATAAGATCTATGCTTTTATAGTCACTAGGCCTTGTAAATTGGCCTTTGTGTGATTCTTTTTCACTTTTTAAAATTTTGCGGCTCTCTTTTGAGCAGTAATAAATCATGACAAAATGTGCATCGCAAAAGCATGCAAGACAATACAGTAGAGTGGGCATTCATTCGTTACTAATGCTACCCTTAACAAAAGAGAGATGCGATAGCCTGTAGTTATGTTGCAGAAATACACCCGTATACGTTATAAGGATAAACATTCACCAAATACCTAAATGGGTGTGAGCTGATCTCTCTTGGAACCGAAGCAAGGCACAGTTTACTTCTATTACATACAGCTGAGAGTAGCTGCTTTTGCACCAATCTGTTTCTCAGCATGAATTTGATACAAGACCATTGTGCAGCATCAATGAGGAATGTGGCCTGCAGCCGACTGTCCCCATTCATTGTGCCACTGAAGCGGAACTTCATGTTATCACCTGAGGGGGAGCTCTTTACAACACAGCTGCTTCCAAGCTGCCTCCAACTAGCAGCTGTAGAGCAAAGGGAACAGGGAGAGATGCAGCTTTCCCCCTTACACTGAGTCTACAACACATGTGGTCGGACACACTCCTTCTAGAATCGATTTCGATTTCTTTATTCATGCTGCTCATATCGTTAAAGATGTGTAAACTTAAAATTAAAAGAACACAAAATGCTGGAGTAACTTAGTGGGTCAGGCAGCAGCTCTGGAGAATATGGATAAGTGACATTTTCAGGTTGGGATCTTTCTTCAGACTGTTATATTCAGCCTGAAGTCTGAAGAAGGGTTCCCGATGCGGAACATCACCTATCCATGTTCTCCAGATATGCTGCTTGACCCACTGAGTTACTCAAGCACTTTGTGTCTTTTTGTATATTAACCAGCATCCGCAGTCCATTGCTTCTAAACATAAATCTGGACAGAAAGTGGCATTATTCTGTTTTCAGTTTATCCTTCAAAGATCTTGAAACATTCCCATTCACATTCATAATTCTCCTGCTAACTATTTACAGTTGGTCAAAATTCCTGTAACTTTTTCTGTGTGTTAGGTCTGCCGTATGTGGCAATTTTAAGCTGATTTATCCAGCTTGTATTGTGCATCACCAGCTTAACAAGAGTCTACTAGGCCACTAGTTTAGCATTATGGAATGATTCTTCATGGCATCATTAGTTTAGTAACTTTATAGGATTCATGATATTCTTGTATGTCTATTTCATATTTAATTTACTTTCAACATGTTCTATGCTTGACGTGGATATTTTGTAATAGTGTTGCCAAGATTATGGATTTTTGCATTTCTATCTCAAAATCTAAAATTCTGACACATTGATAGGTAGAACGTGTAATAAATAAAGCAAGACTTAAATGAGTATTCCTCCTTAAGAATAATAATTTGGACTGTTCATAGCAGTTGTCGTTTAACAGATTGTCACCATTGCCTCACTGCCCCCATTTGTGGTAATCGTCAGGAGAAAGGAAGGAATTAGAAAAGGCTGTTAATAGCACAAACAAAGGGGGAAGTTTCATGAACGATGAGGCAGAGAAAATGGAAATAGAAATGCCCCCAAGCATAGGAGGAAATGAGATACCAAAAGGATTTAAAATTCAGTTGTTTTTTAAAAATTTGTACTGGAGTGAAGGGGAGACCCAAGGAACTGTAAGTGCTGGCATCTTGAGCAAAACACAGTGCTGGAGTAACTCAGAGGGTCAGGCAGTATCTGTGGAGGGAAGGGATAGGCAATATTGGGGTGAAGGGATTTAATTGAGATGTATATAATTATGAGGGCTTGGATAATCAAAATAGAAAGGGGCTTTTTCTCTTAGCTGAGGGATCAAAAACCAGGATATACAGATTTCAAGTAATTTGCAGAACGATTGGACAGAAGATGAAGACACTGTGTTTTACCCAGAGTACAATAAGGGTCCAGAATTACTCTGAAAGAGTGATGCGGCAAAATCATTCATGACATTTAAGGCGTACTTGGATGGGTACTTAAAAAGCCTTGACTGATAAGAGTAAGAGACCTGACCAATGCAAACATGATGGGCCAAATTGCCATCAATTGTGTTAATTTGTCATAATTCTATGAATCAGTGTTCTAGTGGATGGGCAGCCAGTGGAAATCATTAAGAACAAGACTTTAAGGAGCCCAACAAATAAGGCAAGATGGAACTTATGGGGTTTCACAAAGCGAGTATGTGACCCACTAGAGTATAAAGCACTGGCTAAGAATTAACATGGCAATATGGTGGGAGGGGCTTTAGATTTAGCGGGAAATAGATAAATAGATACCGTGGGAAGAATCTAGTGTTTTAGACTAAAGTGAGTGTGAATGTGAATGGTGCACATGCATGTGCATTAATTCAAGAGATAAATACGTAGTATATCATGGCAGTACCAATGAATAACCTGGGCAGCACAGTGGTGCAACAGTAGAGACCTGGGTTCGATCCTGACTACGGGTGCTGTCTGTACGGAGTTTGTACATTCTCCCTTTGACTGCGTAGGTTTTCACTGGATGTTCTGGTTTCCTCACACAGTCCAAAGACCTGCAGGTTTGTAGATTAATTTGGCTCTATAAATTGTCCCTAGTGTGTAAGGTAGAACTGGTGTACGAGTGATCACTGATCAGTGAGGACGTTCCCACGCTGTATCTCTAAACTAGACTAAACTAAACTGGGTGGTCAGGACTTGTCAGCAATACCATATTGCTGTTGAATGCATATTGTGAAAGGCCCATTTTGCAAAGCTTATTTTTCAAACAGGTCCTGAACTAAGAAGAAAGATTACAGCCCACACACTAAACAAGTTAACATCCCAGGATATCCTGAAATAATTTACGAGGGAAGAACAAAAACATGAAGAATGAGGTTGAATAAATTGTCCCGGGACTGTTGCTCAGATGGTGACTGTGATAACATAGTTCCTTCATAAACACTGATAATTTGTCAGGAAATAGTAGCATTCGAACTATGAGGAAAGTCAACACCATGTTGACACAGATGGATTAGTGGCACATGTGCAATATAATGGGAGATCCTACTGGTATCAATTCCTTTGTGTTTTTGCAGACCATGTTATAGGAAAGATATTGTCAAGCTTGAAAGGGTTCAGAAAAGATTTACGAGGATGTTGCCAGGTCTAGAGGGTGTGAGCTATAGGGAGAGGTTGAGTAGGCAGGGTCTCAATTCCTTGGAGCACAGGAGGATGAGGGGTGATCTTATAAGGGTGTACAAAATCATGAGAGAAATATGAAGGGATTAAAAGTACCATTAGCAAATTTGCAGATGATACTAAGTTGGGGGGAAGTGTGAATTGTGAGGAAGATGCAATAAGGCTGCAGGGTGACTTGGACAGGTTGTGTGAGTGGGCGGATACATGGCAGATGCAGTTTAATGTAGATAAGTGTGAGGTTATTCACTTTGGAAGTAAGAATAGAAAGGCAGATTATTATCTGAATGGTGTCAAGTTAGGAGGAGGGGGAGTTCAACGAGATCTGGGTGTCCTAGTGCATCAGTCAATGAAAGGAAGCATGCAGGTACAGCAGGCAGTGAAGAAAGCCAATGGAATGTTGGCCTTCGTAACAAGAGGAGTTGAGTATAGGAGCAAAGAGGTCCTTCTACAGTTGTACCGGGCCCTGGTGAGACCGCACCAGGAGTACTGTGTGCAGTTTTGGTCTCCAAATTTGAGGAAGGATATTCTTGCTATGGAGGGCGTGCAGCGTAGGTTCACTAGGTTAATTCCCGGAATGGCGGGACTGTCGTATGTTGAAAGGCTGGAGCGATTGGGCTTGTATACACTGGAATTTAGAAGGATGAGGGGGGATCTTATTGAAACATATAAGATAATTAGGGGATTGGACACATTAGAGGCAGATAACATGTTCCCAATGTTGGGGGAGTCCAGAACAAGGGGCCACAGTTTAAGAATAAGGGGTAGGCCATTTAGAACGGAGATGAGGAAGAACTTTTTCAGTCAGAGGGTGGTGAAGGTGTGGAATTCTCTGCCTCAGAAGGCAGTGGAGGCCAGTTCGTTGGATGCTTTCAAGAGAGAGCTGGATAGAGCTCTTAAGGATAGCGGAGTGAGGGGGTATGGGGAGAAGGCAGGAACGGGGTACTGATTGAGAGTGATCAGCCATGATCGCATTGAATGGCGGTGCTGGCTCGAAGGGCTGAATGGCCTACTCCTGCACCTATTGTCTATTGTCTATTGTCTAAATAGATCAGGTAGATGCACAGAGTCTTTTGCCCAGATTAGGGGAATCGAGGACCAGAGGACATAGGTTCAAGGTGAAGGGGAAAAGATTTAATAGGAATCTGAGGGGTACCTTTTTCACACAAAGGGTGGTGGGTGTATGAAACAAGCTGCCAGAGGAGGTAGTTGAGGCTGGGACTATCACATCATTTAAGAAACAGTTAGACAGGTACATGAATAAGACAGGTTTCCAGGGATATGGACCAAGCGCAGGCAGGTGGGACTAGTGTAGCTGGGACATGTAGGCCGGTGTGGGCAAGTTGGGCTGAAGGGCCTGTTTCCACACTGCATCACTCTATGATAACATGAAACCTATTAACTGAACTGGAGAATTCACTTTTGTCCCTGACGCTGAATTAAAACACAACTTCTGCCAGATAATTTATTGGAGATGATATGGGCTAAAGAAGGATTACGACCCAAAATGTCACCTATTCTTTTTCTATAGAGATGCTGCCTGACCCGCTGAGTTACTCCAGCATTTTGTGCCTACATTTGGAAATTGTAGTTGTGAAAGAGCAGCTGTCAGGATCACTAGTTCATTGTTGTCACATGGTTGCTTCCTGCTTTAACGTCATAAAGTAACCGAATCCAGAGGAAAGGACCTAAAAGACTTCCTGATTACTAAATGAGATCCAAGCTGAGACTGTACCACAGATAATAACCAGATACTTAAAAGAACCATGGAACATAAATACAACAGCAGTTAAAACAAGTCGGCTTATGTGACTGAGCTCTGGTGCGATGAGTATTGAACTCTAATAGACAATAAAAATTATGTCCCTAACAGTCATAGAGTCATAGAGTGATACAGTGTGGAAACATGGCCTTCCACCCAACGTGCCCACACCGGCCAACGGTCCAACCTACACTAGTTCCACTTGCCTGCGCTTGGTCCATATCTCTGCAAACCTATCCTATCCATGTACCTGTCTAACAGTTTCTTAAATGATGGGATAGACCCAACCTCAACTACCTCCTCTGGCAGCTTGTTCCATACCCCCACCACCCTTTGTGTGAAAAAGTTACCCCTCGGACTCCTATTAAATCTTTTCCCCTTCACCTTGGTCCTCGATTTCCCTTCTCTGGGCAAAAGACTCTGTGCATCTACCCGATCTATTCCTCCCATGATTTGTACACCTCTATAAGATCACCCTTCATCCTCCTGCACTCCATGGAATAGAGACCTAGTCTATTCAAACTCTCCATATAGCTCACACCCTCTAGTCCTGGCAAAATCCTAGTAAATCTTTTCTGAACCCTTTCAAGCTTGACAATATCTTTCCTATAAAATGGTGCCTAGATCTGAACACAATATTCTAAATGCAGTCTCACCAACGCCTTATACAACTGCAACTCGACCTTCAAGGAACCATGCACCTGTACTAGAACTCTCTGCTCTACAACACTACCCAGAGGCCTACCATTTACTATGTAGGTCCTGCCCTTGTTTGACGTCCCAAAATGCAACACCTCACATTTCTCTGTATTCAATTCTATCAACCATTCCTCCGCCCACCTGGCCAATCAATTCAGATCCTGCAGCAATCGTTCACAACCATCTTCACTATCTGCAAAACCACTAACTTTTGTATCCTAAGGTTATAAGATTTTGATTTCCATAACAAGTATTCATAGCACAAAGCTGATCACTATATGTACATAAACATCCATACAAAGGAACGTTAGCCTGCAGATAGACATTATGTTTGAGCTTCAAAGGCCTTGAAACCTCACACTAGGTTCAGTGTCTTTTTCTGAATGTCTTGCAGTGTTGAAAGGGCTGTTCAGACAGTAAAAGTGGAAAAACATATCCTAGATTTGAATCGCATTTTCTATTGCTCTTCTGTCATTTTACTAAACAATAGCGATCCTGTGTATCATTTCCACTTATGAACTGCAGAAAGGCAATTTGTTTATTGAATGTGTAGGAAAGTACTGCAGATGCTGGTTTACACCAAAGATAGACACGGAATACTGGAGTAACTCAAAGGGGCAAGCAGCATTATTGGGGAAAAGAAATGGTCGACATTTTGGGTCAAGACCTTCTTCAGACTGAGGAAGGGTCTCAACCCGAAATGTCACCTATTCTTTTTCTCCAGAGATGTTACCTGACTGGCTGAGTTACTCCAGCATTTTGTGTCTTTATTGAACCAATTCTCCCATTTAGTCATATCATCATTGCACTTTGATTGCACTTTAATTCAAAAGCAAATACTGCTGATGGTGAAAATCGTCTGTATGTTCAGAGGGGGAGAAGAAGAAGGGTCTTGATCCGAAACGTCCCCTTTTCTTCTATCCAGAGATGCTGCTTGTCCCGCTGAGTTACTCCAGCATTTTGTGTCTTTTTTAAGTGATAGATAGATGCAGGTGAGAGGGGCTGGGGTTGCTTGGCAGCTGCATGGACAAAGGCCAGAGATCCAAAAGGAGACAAAAGGATGTCAGATGCGGAGAGGTGGCATGGTGGCTTACAGCATCAGAGACCCAAGTTCAATCCTGACTATGTGTGCTATCTATTCAGAATTTGTACGTACTCCCTGTGATAATGTGGGTTTTGTCCGGGTGCTTCAGTTTCCTCCCACACTCCAAAGAGATACAGGTTTGTAGGTTAATTGGCTTCTGTAAATTATAAATGATCTCTAATGTGTAGGAGAGTGCTTGTGTATGGATGGGGTGATCGTTGGTCATCACGGACTCAGTGCTCCAAAGCGCCTGTTTTCGTGTTGTATCTCTGTATCTCTAAAGTCTAAAGAAGGGAGTGAAATTTGAAACCAGAGGAAGGGATATAGGTGGAAGAGGATAGAGAGAAGGAGAAAGGTGGTCGGGATAGTGGGTGAAATGAGTGGGCACCCGGATAGAGATCAGGGAAGAGAGGGAGAAGAATAGGTTTGTTACCTAAAATTGGATAATTCAATTTTCATAATGTTGGTTTTAAGCTACCCAAGCGGAATATGAAGTGCTATTCCTCCAGTTTGCTTGTGGCCCCACTCTGGCAATGGAGGAGGCCCAGGATAGAAAGGTTGGTATGAGAATGGGATGGGGAGTTAAAGTGGTTAGCAAGCGGGAGATCCAGCTGGCCTTTGCAGACCGAGCATGTGTTCAGCGAAACGGTCGCTAGTCTACGCTTGGTCTGGATGCCACATCAGGAACATTGAATGCAGTAGCTGAGATTGCAGTCGATGATTTAGTTTAGTTTAGTTCAGAGATACAGCGCGGAAACAGGCCCTTTCAGCCTGTTTGATTCAAAGGAAATCTGCAGCTCTGTTCTACAGTCAAGAAATTAATATCTGTGGCTGTAAAAGTTTTAAAAAGCTTTTGAATAAAGATGGAAAGGTTGTGCTCAATTAAAGAAAGACTTTGGACAGAAGAAAATCACAATACAACTTCACCAGCCACAGAGATTTAAGGATGAATTGTGGAGGATCCAGGAAATATTGGAATGTTTCTTTGACTCATTAGTTGGGATAAATGTTTACATCATGCCTCCAGATTCTCAGGGTCTCCCATCACATTATGATGATGTTGAAGTCTTTATTCTGCAGCTGGAACGAGAGAAACGCTGTCGGCTTTCAAACCCACCAAAGGAGTGTATATACACCACCTGGAGGCTCATATTCTACCCACATTACTATAAATGCCTACCAGAACAATACCTAGGGAGAATATTCACTAGATGTGATTCCTTCCTGGGTGTATGTATCAAGGAAAGAACAGTCTAGAGGCCTGCCAAGCAATATCCGATGCATTTGTATTCATCAGCTGATCCAGTAAAGAAACTGAATGGATTCCACAAGCGCTGGTAGATCAAATCGAGAATAGAAAAGAAATCATTTCATCAGAAATGAGATCAAGAAAGGAGCGAGAGAGAAAACGGGGAATTATAGACCAGTTAGCCTGACATCGGTGGTGGGGAAGATGCTGGAGTCAATTATTAAAGAAGTAATTACAGCACATTTGGATAGCAGTAAAAGGATTGGTCCAAATCAGCATGGATTTATGAAGGGTAAATCCTTCTTGACTAATCTTCTGGAATTTGTGGGGGATGTGACAAGTAAAATGGATGAAGGAGAGCCAGTGGATGTAGTGTATCTGGTATTTCAGAAAGCCTTTGATTAAGTCCCACACAGGAGATTAGTGGGTAGAATTAGAGCACATGGTATTGGGGGTAGAGTATTGACATAGATAGAGAATTGGTTGGCAGACAGGAAACAAAGAGTAGGAATAAACAGGTCCCTCCCTGTCAGTATGGCAGGCAGTGGAGAGTGGAGTGCCGCAAGGCTCAGTGCTGGGGCCACAACTATTAACAATATATATTAATGTTTTGGATGATGGAGTTAGAAGTAACACGAGCAAATTTGCAGATGACACAAAACTGGGTGGCAGTGTGAACTGCGAAGAGGATTCTAGGAGGTGGCAGGGTGACTTGGACAGGAAGAGTGAGAGGGCAGATGCAGTATAATGTAGATAAACGTGAGGTTATCCACTTTGGCAGCAAGAACAAGGAGGCAGATTATTATCTTGATGGTGTCAGATGAGGAAAAAGGGAAGTGCAACGAAACCTGGGTGTCCTTGTACACCAGTCATTGAAAATAAACATGCAGGTACAGCAGGCAGTGAAAAAAGCTAATGGCATGTTGGCCTTCATAACGAGAGGATTTGAGTATAGGAGTAAAGAGGTCCTTCTGCAGTTGTATAGGGCCCCGATGAGACCACACCTGGAGTATTGTGTGCAGGTTTGGTCTCCTAATTTGAGGAAGGACATCCTTGCTATTGAGGCAATGCAGCGTAGGTTCACGGGGTTAATCCTCGGATGTGGGACTGTCATATGAGGAAAGATTGGAAAGACTAGGCTTGTATTCACTGGAATTTAGGATAAGAGGGGATCTTATAGAAACGTATAAAATTATAAAAGGACTGGACAAGCTATATGCAAGAAAAATGTTCCCAATGATGGGGGAGTCCAGAACCAGTGGCCACAGTCTAAGAATAAAGGGGAGGCCATTTAAAAATGAGATGAGAAAAAACTTTTTCACCCAGAGAGTTGTGAATTTGTGGAATTCTCTGCCACAGTAGGCAGTAGAGACCAATTCACTGGATGAATTTAAAAGAGAGTTAGATAGCACTCTAGGGGCTGGCAGAAACAAGGGATATGGGGAGAAGGCAGGCAAGGGTAACTGATTGTGGATGATCAGCCATGATCACAATGAATGGCGGTGCTGGCTTGAAGGGCCAAATGGCCTCATCCTGCACCTATTTTCTATGTTTCACCAGGTCCACGCCGACCTGGCACGGTATGGTAGCGCAGCGGTAGAGTTGCTGCTTTACAGCGAATGCAGCGCCGGAGACTCAGGTTCGATCCTGACTACGGGTGCTGCACTGTAAGGAGTTTGTACGTTCTCCCCGTGACCTGCGTGGGTTTTCTCCGAGATCTTCGGTTTCCTCCCACACTCCAAAGACGTACAGGTATGTAGGTTAATTGGCGGGGAAAATGTTAAAAAAAATTGTCCCTAGTGGGTGTAGGATAGTGTTAATGTACGGGGATCACTGGGCGGCACGGACTTGGAGGGCCGAAAAGGCCTGTTTCCGGCTGTATATATATATATATATGATATATGATATGACCAGCGATTCCCGCACATTAACACTATCCTATATCCACTAGGAACAATTTTTACATTTACCAAGCCAATTAACCTACAAACCTATACGTCTTTGGAGTGTGGGAGGAAACCGAAGATCTCGGAGAAAACCCTCGTAGGTCACGAGGAGAATGTACAAACTCCGTACAGACAGCACCCTTAGTCGGGATCGAACCCGGGTCTCCGGCGCTGCATTCGCTGTGTGGCAGCAACTCTGCCGCTGCGCCACTGTGCCGCCACCTTACTCCAGCACTTTGAGTTTATTTTTGTAAAAGCAGAATCTACAGTTTCTTGAGTCCCCCATCCTTTTTGAAGATAAGATGTCGGTGCCTGATCATGGCAGCACGGAAGAAGGAAACACACTGGAGGTCAGACAATGCCACCTCTGATCTCCCACTCAGCTGCTGAACTCAGCACTGCCCAGGAGCAGTGTTCTGGTCCGACCATTTTGCCACGTAACAACCTTGACTGATACATGTAGCATGGCCTAATTCATTTTGAATGGGATTGCTGCAGTGGATGGAATAGGTAAGTGAAGGCTTTTTTCCTCAATTAATATTAATGTTTTTAATTAATTTATATCATTTAATTGTATATTTACGAGTTTTTAAATTTTTTCAATGTGTTTAATATTTTATTTAGTTTTTAAGTGATTTAAATCTAGTTTAACTGTTTCAAACATTTCTGAATGTCAGAGACATTTAGAAATTATTGAAAGGTCTTTTGACAGTGCAGACCATCAGGGCGATCAGGACCTGTGAGACCTCAAGGACCATTGCCTGAGACCTGATTTCAAGTTGCAGCCCATTCCACTCACAGGATGATAGAAGCAGTGAGGCTTGTAGCTTGATTTGTCCTGTGTGGTTGCAAAGGGTTCATATGGTTACTGGGTTCCCACAGCATGAAAGTGAGGCAAGGCTTGGGCCAAGCTTGATCCAGCGGAGAACATTATCATATTTACAAGTTTAATACAGTATTTTCATACTGTGCAGCTCGATGAAAAGATGATGCCCAACCCAGGTGATATTTGCGTTCTAGCCACAGAAGCAGATCTACAATCGCATATTTCAATCGCTCCACACTTTTAAATTTCTACTCCTACAACAACAGTTTTTACCCTCGGACTATCTTTGATCGGACTTTGCTGGCTTTACCTTGCACGAAATATTATTACCATATCATGTATCTATACACTGTAAATGGCTCGATGGTAATCATGTATTGTCTTTCCGCTGACTGGTTAGCACACAACAAAACTTTGACTTGTTCTTCAATTCATGAGGTGCAAAATAAAAGAATGTCACAGGACGAGGATTCTCCTCGTGGAGATGATGTAAGAATGATATTTGTAAAGTAATTCCAATTCTACCGCAACCCCAAAGACATTTTGTGATCGAGCTCTCCACAGACACCTGCTGAGCTCCTGGCTGGATGTTAATTCCCATGGGAAGCCCACTATTGCTTGGTCACACATTCCAAATTGTACTTTGTCAGCATCATCACTGTAGCATCAAAACAATTAGATAGGCAGCTCAAGGAGCCAAAATATACTGAAAGTTGGTGATTTTAGACCTTGCAGAGAATGCACATGATAGTTACTATAGTGATATACTGGATGAAAGACTTCAGATGTGAGGAGAATCTAGGAATGTTATCGATGGACCAAAGATATTAATAGCAGTTTTCAAAATTTAGCGGAATTTTGAGGAGTAAATAGAAATAAACTATTTCCATTAGCAGGATGGTCAATAGTGAGTCGGAGAAACGAACTCGACCCGAAACATCACCCATTCCTTCTATCCAGAGATGCTGCCTGTCCTGTTACTCCAGCTTTTTGTGTGTATCTTTGGTCAATAATGAGAGTACATAGCTGTTATAAAATGATAAGTGAGCAATGGGAAGGAGCTATTTCATGTGGCAAGTTTTTATGATCTCTGAAAAAGCAATGAAAATAGTTACAAATGTAACTTTCAAAAAGGATTTCGTAAAATACTTGGAACGTGTGAAAATTGCATCCCTACGGGAAAGTGGCACAAAAATGGGACTAATTGGATAGTATATTAAAATAGTCAGTATTGGTAAAGTGCGCTGAACGATATCTTTCAGTGCGGAGTATTTCCAGAATACTGGCTCCCAAGCACAATAAGTTGCGCCTGGGAGAAACTATAAGCCCTCCGGGTCATTGGGCCATTATCCAAGGTCCAAAGTCAACTTCCTTTCATGGAGACATTAGAAGTGGCTACAAGCCGACCCGAGAAAGAAGCTCTCTGCTGGCAAAGAAACATTGGGGGCTTGACAAGGCAGTTATCATATCATATCATATATATACAGCACGGAAACAGGCCTTTTCGGCCCACCAAGTCCGCGCCGCCCAGCGATCCCCGTACATTAACACTATCCTACACCCACTAGGGACAATTTTTTACATTTACCCAGCCAATTAACCTACAAACAATTATACAACTTAAAAGGAATGGCCATGCCTTCTTCTGGGAGAAATAAATATTAATCATCTATATATGGTTGGGGTGGGGGGCTCATCACTCCAGTATGTCCTCATTATCTGTTGCTGTCCCTTCTGAAACACAGCCATAGACATCCATTGCTTTTAGACAATAGACAATAGACAATAGGTGCAGGAGTAGGCCATTCGGCCCTTTGAGCCAGCACCACCATTCAATGTGATCATGGATGATCATTCTCAATCAGTACCCCGTTCCTGCCTTCTCCCCATACCCCCTGACTCCACTATCCTTAAGAGCTCTATCTAGCTCTCTCTTGAGCTAGATGACCTTTAGGTGACCTTTGACGATTTTGAAAAGAATGGAGTGCTTCAATGTACAAATTGATTTAGAATGAAGACAAAGTTGCTGCCTTACAGTGGATTATTTGCTGGGTCTTTGCTTGGTACATAATCAAACGGAAGGGCACCTGATGATAGTGAACCCCAAATTCCTCCAATCTTAGGCACAAACGTGGGCATCAATAATTTATTATTTGTCTGTCCACCTAGAGAATTTGAAATTGATGGTGTTTATTTGGGGATATGATGGCACAAGGAAGGCTTGCATTTATTATCCATTCCTAATTGCCCCCGAACAGAATGCTTGTTATGCCTTTTCAGAGGCAGTTAGGTGTAAACCACATCACTCACCCATGGGCCAGACCAGATAAGGATAGCAGATGTCCTCTACTGAAATATGTGTCTGGAATAATGTTGTTTAAACCAGAAACACAATGTGGTTCTTTGTTGGTTTTTTTGACATTTAAAGCAACATTCTTTTGGAGAACTAACTGGGCAGGTTCACAACTGGTTTCCGCTCAGATTCCAAAGTGAGCAAAGTGCGATGCAATTACCAGTGATGTTTTCTTTTCACCAGCACCCAGCAGCTGAGATTGTCATTCAATGGGTGCTTCAGTGATGACATTGCCGGCATCATTCCACACCTCAAGCCATTATTATGACCATGACTGGCCTCTCACTTGGATTGGGAATCTTAGAGCCTGAAGTACAGACATGCACAGCATCAAACTGAATCTCTGGAGACGCCTCATCCTACCTGGACTGCTCTGATGAATAATATATTTGAAGGCTTAGGCTCTGCAAAGTTGTCATCACTGCATGGAACAATCTTCAGCCATGGTCTCATGCCTGGACTGCTCTATCCATGGAGCTCATACCATCATGACTCTCAACTTCTACACCATAAGGTCTTTCCCAGCAGCAACATCCGATCTCTGCCATGCCACCCAATTTTATGTTTACCACTGCGACAGGGAAATAACCCAGCATCTGAAAAACTGATTCATCCACTTTGACATCAGTTGGGAACAGTTAGCATCTCAAGCACTGGGAATTACCAGCATTTTAGGCTTCCCACGAGTGCAGACACACCCATGCCCATAATGGCTCTTGTGAATAATCTGGACCTTTTTATGAAAGTTTCTATTCCCTCAAATGCAGCTTGTTGTGGATCATAAGACGAATTTACTCACCGTGTTTGCCATAGTTCCTGGTCTCCATCCTGAGGGAGTTAGCACTGGCAAATCTGGTTAGCAGCTGGCACAGCCTGGAGGGATGAATCCTTTCCTTGCTCCTCATACTGACACCCTTTTGAACTGTGAAAGCTGGCACAGAAAAGGTAAGAGCCACAAAAGACTTAGAATTGCTGTGAAAGATTCTGCATGGATCCTGAAGATGAGGTTTTGTTGCCTGCGTCTCTCTGAAGCTGCAGATTTCATTGCCATTTGGTGTATGCTGCACAACCTTGCTAATCAAAGACAGCAGCTGCAACATGAGGCCCACGGGCCGTTACACTGCTGCCAAGGGTCAATTGAAGGAGCTGTCTGGAATGGCTTGCTGACGGGCATGTCTGGAAGATCATGGTGGGATGAGATCACTGCTCTCAATCTGCATGCCAGCTGATTGACAGCTTGTGTGGGCATAAATAAGGATGTGAGTGATTGAGTGTGTGTACGTGCATATGCCTGAGTGCATGATCGAAAATCCATTTGTGTGAGTGTATGGGTCTGTATGAAGTTGTTGCATTTTAGTGATCTGTATTTTCACTGATCTGTAGCTCACCTCAGCAATCCTCATAAGATGATGGAGTTTCTTATAGTGTTTCTCTGTGGCGCAGGGTTTGCAAGCCTGGCGGTGGTAATTTTAACCTCCTCCTCGCCATGTTCTGCTCATGATGGCACTCACCACCATCAGCATCGTAACCACTATCCCTCCCTTATACACCAATATTTCCAAATCACCCTTTGTAAATGTGACAGCCTCATCCTTCTATCCCTCACTCTCTCCTCCAGTGCAGCCACAATGTACATCACAGATAACTCCCTGTCACAGTGAGTATGCCTTTCAAGGACTGGGAACCTCCTGTGGCTGCAAAGCAGTAAAATATTGCAAGCTAGAGCTTAGATCTATCAGAATCACACAGGTCCTGTGTCAGTCCATCTTTCTGGAGATAAGCTATCCTAATACCACTTCAAAGAATAACTTCTTATTTTTTTTAACTGTGCGATGATTTGATGTTAATGCCAAATGCAGCTCATTATAATGGGCGAAATCCAATTTCTAGATTGAGATTTTAAATATCTAAGGTTTTAATTTAATTAGTTTTTTTAAAAATCCACATTTATAAAATTACTTGAACTAAATTTCTCATTGGATTTGAACTCACATCTCCAGACTAAAAGTCCAGGCCTCTGACAGCTGGCACAATAACTTAATCACTATGCTTCCGTAATTAAAAAGCAAAAACCTGCAGCTGGTCTTGAACTGAATAAAAGCAGAAAATGCTGGAAAAGCTCAGCCCGTCAGGCAGCAACTGTGGAGGGAGAAATAGAATTAAATGTGTGGTGTTTTGGGTCCCATATCTGAGGAAGATGAGCTGGTTTTGGAGAGGATATAATTATAAAAGGACTGGACAAGCTCGATGCAGGAAAAATGTTCCCAATGTTGGGGGAGTCCAGAACCAGGGGCCAGTCTAAGAATAAAGGGGAGGCCATTTAAGACTTAGACGAGAAAAAACCTTTTCACCCAGAGCGTTGTGAATTTGTGGAATTCTCTGCCACATAAGGCAGTGGAGGCCAATTCACTAGATGGATTTAAAAGAGAGTTAGATAGAGCTCTAGGGGCTCTAGCGACTAGCGGAATCAAGGGATATGGGGAGAAGCCAGGCACGGGTTATTGATTGTTGATGATCAGCCATGATCACAGCGAATGGTGGTGCTGGCTCGTAGGGCCAAATGGCCTCCTCCTGCACCTATTTTCTATGTTTCTATGTTTCTAGGATGTTTCCATTAATGGGGGAGTCTAGAACCAGAATGGAGATGAGAAGGAATTTCTTTAGCCAGAATGTAGTGAAACTGCAGAATTGATTGCCACATACAACTGTGGATGCCAAATCATTGGGTATTATTAAAGTGGAGATTATTAGGTTCTTGATTAGTAAGGGTGTAAAAGATTACGGAGAGAAGGCAGGAGAAAGGGGTTGAGAGGGGTTGAGAGGAATGGCCTAATCCCACTCCTGTGTCTTAGAGTCCTATTTTATTGACCTGAAACATTAACTCCATTTTCATTTCACAGATGCTGCCTTACCTTTTTCTTTGTGCTTTATTTCATTTTTCTACCAATAACTGTGAGTATTTGATGAAAGATCATTCATTGTCCTGATATATTAACTGCGTTTCTCTCTCTCTGCAGATGACATGCGTTGCTTTTTCTGCATTTTATCATATCATATCATATCATATATATACAGCCGGAAACAGGCCTTTTCGGCCCTCCAAGTCCGTGCCGCCCAGTGATCCCCGTACATTAACACTATCCTACACCCACTAGGGACAATTTTTTTTACATTTTACCCAGCCAATTAACCTACATACCTGTACGTCTTTGGAGTGTGGGAGGAAACCGAAGATCTCGGAGTAAACCCACGCAGGTCACGGGGAGAACGTACAAACTCCTTACAGTGCAGCACCCGTAGTCAGGATCGAACCTGAGTCTCCGGCGCTGCATTCGCTGTAAAACAGCAACTCTACCGCTGCGCTACCGTGCCGCCCAATAAACTAAACTAATATACTTTATAATAAACTTTATGTTGTTATTTCAGATTTCCAATGGACTCTATGGCCATATCAGCAGTGCATTCCAGATTGCAGCCACAGAATTTCTTGGTGAAAACATTCTTCCTCGGATACTCTCTAAATTTCTTACTCTTTACTCTGTGCAGTCGATATCTCTGCTGTGGGGATATGTTTTATTCCATCTACCCTGTCAGTGGCTTTCCAGCTATGGTCCAAAACCAAAGGGCTCAGAATGAGGGAGGGCCCGCAATAGACTGAGATGAGGAAGAATTTATTTTCTCAGATGGTTGTGAATATGTGGAACTCCTCAGTTTAGTTTAGTTTAGTTTATTGTCACGTGTACCAAGGTACAGTGAAAAACTTTTGTTGCCTGCTAACCAGTCAGCAGAAAGATAATACATGATTACAATCAAACCATTTACAGTGGAGAGATACATGATAAGGGAATAGTTTCAAGGTAAAGCCAGTAAAGTCCAACCCAAGGCAGTCCGAGGGTCACCAATGAGGTTGATAGTAGTTCAGGACCTCTCTCCGGTTGTGGTAGAATAATTCAGTTGTCTGATAACAGCTGGGAAGAAACTGTCCCTGAATCTGGTGGTGTGCATTTTCAACACTTCTATACCTTTTGTCTGATGGGAGAGGTGAGAAGAGGGAGTGGCCGGGGTGGGACGTCCTTATCCAAGAGACCTATGGGTAAACAGTATTTGCGTATATTTATGGTTGAGGTAGATAGATTTCTGCTCAGTCACATGAATCAGGAGATATGGCGAAGGCAAGAGCAAAAACGTCATTTTGAGGAATGTTGAATTTGTCGTAATCCTATCAAATGGCAAAGCAGGCTTGAGGGGCTGAATGGCCCACTCCTATTCCTACTTCTTGTGATCTTAAAACATCTAAAGGATTTTAAGATTTTTCCATTATCGAGACAATAATTTACTTTCAAATTGTGAATAGTTCTGTTAATAAGATGCTAATAAGACACTGGACTATGACTCTATAAACCCGTTTAACTTGGTCCTTATACAATCTGTAAGCAGATGAATGTTGGCACATCACTGTGGAATAGATTCAAGCTTAAATCCAAGCATAAAAGGAATTCTGTCAACCTGTTATGCCACCTAATCTGAACCAAAGCATTTCACCTTTCATGCAAGTGATTCAAAAAATGAAAACTATGTTCCAGAAGGAGCTGTCTTTTAGGTGACTGTAAAGGCCAGCTTGTCATCAGAGAAAAAAAAACAATGAAAAGAAATGGATATTGTTGTTCATCGACATTTTTATTCTGAAGTTATCATAATAAAAAATATTTCAATATTAAGTTTTGGAATGAAATATTGAACTTCTGAATAAAACCAAGTAGCAGTAGACTGGAATTTAATTTAACATCTAAAAGTTTCACAGATTTCAAAAGTCATTTAGTATTTTGCATTTTCTGTAGATTGTTCATTCAATGTGAGACAGATATAGACTTTACCAACCCATTAGATTCATGGCTAGTTTCAAAGATAAAATAACACCCGCATATTTTCCCTGGAGGCAAAAAGCTATGAAGATCTTAAATGATGAAACACTCCCGTAAGGTTGGGCTAAAACTCATCTTTGTGGCAAAGTTAGCTTTGCTAGTTCCGCTCTTGCCCATCCCCCATTGATCCATACCTAGAGGGTCATCGTCATTCTTTTAGTCTATGTGGAATATAAACGACTATTTCTCAATTTCAAGTCAAGTCATGTTAATTAAAAAGAAATTGGGATTCTGACAAGAAGAAGGAGGATTATTTTTCTTCTCGGGCTGCCTTTGCCAAAGTGAGACTGCAGATCTATACTTGTCAAGGCCATAACTAAACCTAGCACAGGTATCCTACCTTGGCTAATAGACAGGATCCTATGCTGTTGCTTTGCACTTGTATTTCCATGGTGTCTTCCAAAAATGAGAGATGATCTCATGTGTTATTAATCTGCTTACATTTGTAATCCCTTAAAATTTTGTTGAACATTACTAATCTATATTTTAATAGCGAATAATTGAGGAAATTTGACTCCTTGTGGAGTTCAAAGTAAAACTAATTTTGGCGTTCTGCGGGGATATGTTGTAATGCTTTTTCATTTCAGCAGGGTTGAAATCTAACCGATATCAATGGGATGAGATGAGAGACTTGTTTCCCTGTGAGTTTTGAGAATTTTAATGTGCAATGAATGTGTGGATTTCAGCACTGAGGCTTAGCACAGAGCTGTTGCAAAGCAAGAAGTGTTATTCCAAGCTGGCCAGAACAATGATTGACATGGAAAATGAAATTGTTACGCTTGTTCAATTTCTTCTGAAATTCAAGTTTCGACACATTGGCATGAGCATTGCATCTACTTGCAACCACAGGATGAAATTAATAGGCAAGAGTTCTAGCTCTAAATCCAATGCATGTGCAATGTTGATCGTTGCCTACCCCTGCCCTCCTTGAGATTTAATGCAATATTCACCAAAGTTATTCTACGACTTAGAATTAAATTGTGAAAACATATTGCATAAACTTAGGTCATTTCCCCTTGAGTTTACAGGAATGAGGGGTGATCTAATTTACTAAGAAACTATATCCTCTGGTGGAGCAATTCAGAACAAATGCGAGGCAGCTTGCAGTCATGATCTGGCATTTTCCTTCAGCTGAGACTACAGGAAACGTGATGGCAGTGACTAAGATGTCAATAATCAAGCCCCTTTTCTCCTCCTGTATTCTTTTGCTGTTGCCATTAATTGATGTTATGTAATGTCTGGGATATTTCCATAATGTTTGATGGTCCAGTGTGCTTCCAATGGAAACATCCAGCCATAAATGCTCTCACCCTGTTTTACCTGTAGTGGGAATATCCTGCCGCATGGATATTTTCAACACAATCTACCAGTGTTCAGTTTGAGTGTGTCCATTTACACACATTAATGTAGATTTCTCCAGAGTTGCTGCCTGACCCGCTGAGTTATTTCAGCATTTTGTGTCTATCCTAATGTAGATAATGACTGATTCTCTGCCAGCTGCACTGTTGATGGTTTATTTGCTGAAAATCAGCAAACTAAGGACTGGACACAGATCATAGTGAGACTTAATGAAGTCTTGATTGCCAACTTACTACCAACTACACAAATCACCCATGCAGGTAAGGTGCAATGATACACAGGCCTTGCTGGATCCACGAATAAGCTCACACAACCAAAAACCTAATGAAGGAGACAACCTGAAAAAAAATGGAGCAACAAATGATGGAACATTACCTTAATGTGTGACTGGAGGACATTGCTGAGGGCTTTAATCAGCAGAGGCAGCACAAGCACCTTCTGGTTATCACAAGAACTGGAGGATATCTTTTTAATACAAAAGGCTTTCTCTTAGTGTGTTCTCAAAACATTTGCAATCAGCCTTTTATCTGCTGGATCACCATTGACCACCCCATGTTTTCTACAAACATCAAGAAAACTGCATATATTGCTGCTACTATCTATCCCACAAATATGGATGACTCTCAATCTGCTTATTGAAATTTGAATGCATCCCCTTCTTATTGTACAGTGTCTGGAGCAACTTTCATTGGCTGGCGACTTCCAAGGAGACCCTTATGCTTCAGGTGACGAACTCTCTGAGCTCCTTGGTGAGGTATTCTTGCAACAGTTGACACCTCATATACAGCTGGTAGCCTGGTTCAACTAGCACATGAAGTGATGAGAAAGGTATGGTAGAAATGATGAGAATATATTGTCACTGGGGAGAGGCAATGATATTTCTCATTGCTTATTGTCTAAATTATTTAATGACTGCACTGCCAAGGGCACTAGTACATCATTTGTGGAATTCACTGCCACAGAGGGCAGTGGAGGACAAATCACTGATGAATTTAAGAGAGAGTTAGATAGAGCTCTGGGGGCTAGTGGAATCAAGGGATATGAGGAGAGGTTGGGCACAGGTTACTGATTGTGGATGGTCAGCCATGATCACAATGAATGGCGGTGCTGGCTCGAAGGGCCGAATGGCCTCCTCCTGCACCTACTTTCTATGTTTCTACCATGATGATGTGTTATGTAAATGTAAGAGGCTAAACATTGATCAGTTGCTCAAAAGTTGGATTAAACTGAGGCTCTTGTGATTAACTTGGAGATGTAGATTAGAAGGATAATCAGGGATTTGAACACGTAAGGATCCAATGGTGAGAATGTAGAAACAGGGAGCTGCACATGCTGGTGAACCCACAAAAAGGACAAAGCTGGAGTAACGCAGCAGGTCAGGTAGCATCTCAGGAGAACATGGATAGGTGACATTTCGGAAGGAGACCAGTCTGAAGAAGGGTTTTGACTCTCAGCAGTAACGAGATACATAGAAACATAGAAAATACATGCAGGAGTAGGCCATTCGACCCCGAGAGCCAGTACTGCCATTCAATATGATCATGGCTGATCATCCAAAATCAGTACCCTGTTCTGGCTTTTTCCCCATATCCCTTGATTCCCTTAGGCCTAAGAGCTAAATCTAACTCTCTCTTGAAAACATCCAGTGAATTGGCCTCCACTGCCTTCTGTGCCAGAGAATTCCACAGATTCACAACTCTCTGGGTGAAAAAGGTTTCCCTCATCTCAGTCCTAAATGGCCTACCACTTATTCTTAAACTGTGACCCCTGGTTCTGGACTCCCCCAACACCGGGAACATTTTTCCTCCATCTACTCTGTCCAATCCTCTAAGAATTTTATGTTTCTATAAGATCCCCTCTCATCCTTCTAAATTCCAGCTAATATAAGCCCAGTCGACCCATTCTTTCATCATACGTCAGTCCCGTGAATTAACCTGGTGAACCTACACTGCACTCCTGCAATGGCAATAATGTCCTTCCTCAAATTAGGAGACCAAAATTGCACACATTACTCCAGGTGTGGTCTCACCAGGGCCCTCTACAAATGCAGTAGGACCTCCTTGCTAATAAACTCAAATCCTCTCGCAATGAAGGCCATCATGCCATTGGCTTTCTTCATTGCCTGCTGTACCTGCATGCTTACTTTCAGTGACTGATGTACTAGGTCATCCAGGTCTCATTGCACTGCCCCTTTTCCTAACCTGACACCATTCAGATAATAATCTTCCTTCCCGTTCTTGCCTCCAAAGTGGATAACCTCACATTTATCCACATTATACTGCATCTACCATGCTTCTGCCCACTCACCCAACCTATCCAAGTCACCCTGCAGCCTCATACCATCCTCCTCACAGCTCACACTGCCACCCAGCTTTGTGTCATCTGCAAACGTAGAGATGTTACATTTAATTCCCTCATCTACAGGGCCTGTCCCACTTAGGCGATTTTAAGGTGACTGCCGGCGACTAGGCTGTCGCCGACAGTTCACCAGGGTGTCGCAGGCATGATCATGAGGAGTCTTCCAAGAATCCTAGTGGATCTCAGCGCGTCGCTGAGAAATCATCCGGAGTGAAATTTCTCGGTGCAGCTGGCTTGTCGCCAGGTATCGTTGCTTATAGCGGGCGCTGTCGCATGCTGTCCCCAGGTTTGCTAGTTTCTCTTCGATGCATTTAGAAGCATGTAATATTAAAATAAGTAAAGTAATTTCAAGATACCATAAAATACTTGTGTTTAACCAATTTGTTTACCATCAGGACATTTGACAGGTAGATTGGAGGCGACAGTTTGACGGTCAGGTAAGCGTGGGAATTTTCGCGATGTTTATGGCCATCAGCGATCACATTTAAAGTAGGCTCCCAACCCAGATATGCAACCCAGAAACCAGATATGCATCTCCCATACATTTGCAAAGAATGCCCACACACTTTTCACAAAAATCCATTTAACATAGAAACATAGAAACATAGAAAATAGGTGCAGGAGTAGGCCATTCGGCCCTTCGAGCCTGCACCGCCATTCAATATGATCATGGCTGATCTTTCAGCTCAGTAGCCTGTACCTGCCTTCTCTCCATACCCCCTGATTCCTTTAGCAAAAAGGGCCACATCTAACTCCCTCTTAAATATAGCCAATGAACTGGCCTCAACTACCTTCTGTGGCAGAGAATTCAACAGACTCACCATTCTCTGTGTGAAGAAATGTTTTCTCATCTCGGTCCTAAAAGACTTCCCCCTTATCCTTAAGCTGTGACCCCTGGTTCTGGAATCCCCCAACATCGGGAACAATCTTCCCGCATCTAGCCTCTCCAACCCCTTAAGAATTTTATATGTTTCTATAAGATCCCCCCTCAGTCTTCTAAATTCCAGCGAGTACAAGCCCAGTCTATCTAGTCTTTCCTCATATGTAAGTCCCGCCATCCCAGGGATCAATCTGGTAAACCTTCTCTGTATTCCCTCTAAGGCAAGAACGTCTTTCCTCAGGTTAGGAGACCAAAACTGCACACAATACTCCAGGTGCGGTCTCACCAAGGCCCTGTACAACTGCAGCAGAACCTCCCTGCTCCTAAACTCAAATCCTCTTGCTATGAATGCCAGCATACCATTCGCTTTCTTCACTGCCTGCTGCACCTGCATGCTTGCTTTCAATGACTGGTGCACCATGACACCCAGGTCACGTTGCATCTCCCCTTCTCCCAATCGGTCACCATTCAGGTAATACTCTGCTTTCCTGTTCTTGCTGCCAAAGTGGATAACCTCACATTTATCCACATTATATTGCATCTGCCATGCATTTGCCCACTCGCCTAATCTATCCAAGTCACTCTGCAGCCTCCTAGCATCCTCCTCGCAGCTAACACTGCCACCCAGCTTCGTGTCATCCGCAAACTTAGAGATGTTGCATTCAATTCCCTCGTCCAAATCATTAATATACACTGTAAATAACTGGGGTCCCAGCACTGAGCCTTGCGGTACCCCACTAGTCACTGCCTGCCATTCCGAAAAGGACCCGTTTATTCCTACTCTTTGTTTCCTGTCTGCCAACCAATTTTCCATCCACCTCAACACTGAACCCTCAATACCGTGTGCTTTAAGTTTGTACACCAATCTCCTATGTGGGACCTTGTCGAAGGCCTTCTGAAAGTCCAGATATAACACATCGACTGGTTCTCCCTTATCCACTCTACTAATTACATCCTCGAAAAATTCTATAAGATTCGTCAGACATGATTTGCCTTTGGTAAATCCATGCTGACTTTGTCCAATGATTTCACCACTTTCCAAATGTAATGCTATCACATCTTTAATAACTGACTCTAGCATTTTCCCCACTACCGATGTTAGGCTAACTGGTCTATAATTCCCCGTTTTCTCTCTCCCTCCCTTTTTAAAAAGTGGGATTACATTAGCTACCCTCCAGTCCTCAGGAACTACTCCAGAATCTAAAGAGTTTTGAAAAATTATCACTAATGCATCCACTATTTCTGAGGCTACTTTCTTAAGCACTCTGGGATGCAGCCTATCTGGCCCTGGGGATTTATCTGCCTTTAATCCATTTAATTTACCTAACACCACTTCCCGACTAACCTGGATTTCCCTCAGTTCCTCCATCTCTTTAGACCCCCGGTCCCCCGCTATTTTAAATTTCTTAATACTGCCATTAGTAAACTGGAAGTCAATCCATTTTATGCCTTGTTACCGTGAAGCTTGGTTTTTAAGTAACCCATACAAGATGTTATAGTTCAAAACTCTCAAGTACTTACCGACTTGTCAGTGATTTCAGCGAAAATTAGGACACCGGAGAAGCATTGACAGCGTGGGAATTTCACGATGTTTCCGAAGACGGTGCAATCTCGACCTGACTCGGCATTGTCGTGGTCAATGTCATCGGGTAAAAGAAAATTTCGGCGATCTGCTACGACTTTGACAGTCGCCGGCAGTCGCCTAAAAAATCGGCTAAGTGGGACAGGCCCTTAAATCGTCAATATATATTGTAAAGAACTGCGGTCCCAGCACTGAGCCTATGCAGCACCGTACTAGTCACTGCCTGTCATTCTGAAAAGTACCCGCTAATTCCTACTCTTTGCTTCCTGTCTGCCAACCAGTTCTCTATCCATGTCAATACCCTAACCCCAATACCATGTGCTCTGATTTTGCACACTGATCTCCCGTGTCCCAACTGTTTACCTAACACCATTTTCTGACTAATGTGGATTCCCTTCAGTTCCTCCCTCCCACTAGATCCTCGGTCCCCTAGTACTTCCGGGAGATTGTTTGTGCCTTCCTTAGTGAAGACAGAACCAAAGTACTCGTTTAACTGTTCTGCTACTTCCTTGTTTCCCATTATAAATTCACCTATCTCTGACTATACGGGACCTACCTACATTCGGCTCCACTAATCTTTTCCTTTTTACATACCTACAGAAACTTTTACAGACAGGTTTTATATTTCCCGCAAGCTTTCTTTCATGCTCTTAATTAACCCCTTTGTCCTCCTCTGTTGAGTTCTAAATTTCCCCCAGTCCTCTGGTCTGCCGCTTCTTCTGGCCAATATATATGCCTCTTCCTTGGCTTTAACACTACCCTTAACTTCCCACGTCAGCCACGGTTGAAGCGCCTTCCCAGTTTTATTTTTATGCCTCTTTTATTTTTGAAGCCTGAGGAGATCCACATTGTTGGACAAGGTGCCGAAAACTTAAAATGGGAGCCCCCAATAGTGGCAGTGCTAGTAGAAAGCAGAAAGACATGGATGCCAGTGGACCTGGGGAACTTAATAGAGATGGCTTGAAGAGAGTTCATGTTACAGAAGGGACTTGAAGGTAGATAAATCACAGAGGCTCAATCAGGTGTATCCTTGGACATTGTGGGGAGTTAGGAAAGAACTTTCAGGGCCACAAGCAGAGATATTTGTTTCATTTATTGCCATGGGTAAGGTCCCTGAAGACTGGAGGGTGGCTGATGTGTCTTTTTTTTAAAAGAAAGGCTGCATGGGGAAACAAGGGAACTACAGAACAGTGAGTGGGTAAATTATTGGAAAGGGATTCGGAGGTAGAATCTACATGCATTGGGAAAGGCAAGGACTGATTACAGATGGTTGGCATGGCTTTGTGCATGGGAAATCAACAAAATTATTGAGCTTTTTAAGAGGTGACCAAGAATATTGATATGGGCAATGCGGTAGAGGTTGTCTTCATGGACATTAGCAAGGCCTTTGACAAGGAACCAAATGGTAGGCTGTTCTGGAAGGTTAGATCCACAGCAACCTAATCAATTGAATACAAAATTAGCTTGAAAGAAGGTAACAGAGGGCGGTAGTAGGGAGTTGGTTTTCAGACTGGAGGCCTGCAACAGGTGGGGTATCACAGGGATTAGTGCTGGATCCACTGTTGTTCTTATTTATGTGAGTAGCATAGAACTAGTGTACGGTTGATTACTTTTCAGCGCAGACTCAGTGGGCCAAAGGGCCTGTTTCCACATTGTATCTCTAAACTAAATTAAACTAAACTACACTAAACTAAAACTAAATTAAAATATTCCAATAGCAGTCACCTTGAAAAGAGAATTCTGATCTGTGTCAATGTGATAAATAGGCATGGTTTAATTATACATAAGGTAGACACAAAATGTAACTCAGCGGGACAGGCTGGAGAGAAGGAATGGGTAATGTTTCGGGTCGAGAACTGAGGTTTATTCACCCACATTGCATCATTATTTACAAAGGTAAACAATCCAATGATAATAGTACCACTAGGAACGGGGTACTGATTGAGAATGATCAGCCATGATCACTTTGAATGGTGGTGCTGGCTCGAAGGGCCGGGTGGCCTATTCCTGCACCTATTGTCTATTGTCTATTGTCTACTCATATCTCCTGGTTTCGTTCTCTGCTTAAATGGACCACTTCTCATGGTTTAATTTTCATGGGCTTGATATTGTGTTTGACTAAAAGCAATTAAGGTCAATAACTTCTTAAAGACAGACTATACTTTTATAACATTATTATTATGTAGATGAAATTACCTGGCAAATTAAATATGATTACAATAAAATACATTTAGGGAAAAGTGGACCTGATATTATTGCATGCAAAATTGTTTAAATGTACATAAGGCCTTGGTGTAATGTTTCCTGCTAAATAATTGTTATCTTTTAACAATGAGAAAGTGTGCATGTGTTAAAGTTCCAAATATAAGTGATAGTAAGTGTTAATCAATTTTAACACTTGTTAATGCAATTTGAGAGGGAGAAGGTTAAATCGGAAGTGTCAGTATTGCAGTTGAACAAAGGGGACTATGTTGGCATGAGGGAGGAGCTGGCCAAAGTTGATTGGAAAGGGACCCGAGCAGGGATAACGGTGGAACAGCAGTGGCAGGTGTTTCTGGGAATATTCCAGAAGATGAAGGATCATTTCATTCCAAAGAGGAAAAAAGATTCTAAGAGGAGTAAGAGAGGACCGTGACTGACAAGGGAAGTCAAGGACAGTATAAAAATAAAAGAGAAGACATATAACATAGCAAAGATGAGCGGGAAGCCAGAGGATTGGGTAACTTTTAAAGCTCAACAGAAGGTAACTAGAAAGGCAATACGGGGAGAAAAGATGAAGTATGAAGGTAAGCTAGCCAATAATATAAAGGAGGATAGTAAATGCTTCTTCGTGTATGTGAAGAGAAAGAAATTAGTTAAGACAAATGAAGAGTAACTCAGCAGGTCAGGCAGCATCTCGGGAGAGAAGGAATGGGTGACGTTTCGGGTCGAGACTCTTCTTGATGGAGGAACTGATGGAAATTCACATTAGTCAGGAAATGTTGTTCGGTAGACTGATGGGACTGAAGGCTGATAAATCCCCAGGGCCTGATGGTCTGCATCCCAGGGTATTCAAGCAGGTGGCTCTAGAAATTGTGGACACATTGGTGATTTTCCAATAATCCAAGTAAAATGGACAAGGGAGAGCCAGTGGACTTTCAGAAAGCCTTTGATAAGGTCCCACACAGGAGATGAGTGGGCAAAATTAGAGCCCATGGTATTGGGGGTAGGGTATTGACATGGATAGAAAATCGGTTGGCAGACAGGAAACAAAGAGTAGGGATTAACGGGTCCCTTTCAGAATGGCAGGCAGTGACCAGTGGGGTGCTGCAAGGCTCGGCGCTGGGAGCGCAGCTATTTACAATATACATTAATGATTTAGATGAAGGAATTAAAAGTAACATTAGCAAATTTGCAGATGACACAAAGCTGGGTGGCAGTGTGAACTGTGAAGAGAATGCTCTGAGGATGCAGAGTGACTTGGACAGGTTGGGCGAGTGGGCAGATGCATGGCAGATGCAGTAGAATGTGGATAAATGTGAGGTAAATCAGATCAATCTGAAAGTAAGCAAACAGGTACAACAGGCAGTGAAGAAAGCTAATGGCATGTTGGCCTTCATAAAGAGAGGAGTTGAGTATAAGAGCAAAGCAGTCCTTCTTCAGTTGTTCAGGGCCCTGGTGAGACCACATGGAGTATAGTGTGCAGTTTTGGTCTCCGAATTTGAGGAAGGACATTTTTGCTATTTTTGCAAAGTAATTAAAATGAAATAACTGAAATATCACATTTACATAAATATTCAGACCCTTTGCTATAACACTAAAAATTGTGCTTATGTTCATCTTGTTTTCATTGATTATCCTTGAGATGTTTCTACAACTTGATTGGAGTCCACCAGTGGAAAATTAAATTGATTGGATGTAATTTGGAAAGGTACACACCTGTCTATATAAGGTCCCACAGTTGACAGTGCATGTCAGAGCAAAAGCTAAGCCATGAAGACGAAGGAATTGTCCGTAGACCTCCGAGACAGGATTGTGTCGAGACACAGATCTGGGGAAGAGTATAAAACAATTTCTGCAGCATTGCAGGTCCCGAAGAGCACAGTGGCCTCTGTCATTCTTTAATGGAAGAACTTTGGAACCACCAGGACTCTTCATAGGGTTGGCCGCCCAGTCAAACTGAGCAATCGGGGGCGAAGGGCCTTAGTCAGGGAGGTGACCAAGAACCTGATGGTCACTCTGTCAGAGCTCCAGAGTTCCTCTGTGAAGATGGGAGAAGGATAACTATATCTGCAACACTCCACCAATCAGGCCTTTATGGTAGAGTGGCCAGACGAAAGGCACATGACAGCCCGCTTGGAGTTTGCCAAAAGGCACCTAAAGGACTCTCAGATCATGAGAAACAAGATTCTCTGGTCTGCTGAAACCAAGATTGAACTCTTTGGCCTGAATGCCAAGCGTCACGTCTCATCACCTGGCCAATACCATACCTACGGTGAAGCATGGTGGTGACAGCATCATGCTGTGGGGATGTTTTTCAGCGGCAGGAACTGGGAGACTAGTCAGGATCGAGGGAAAGATGAAAGGAGCAAAGTACAGAGAGATCCTTGATGAAAACCTGCTCCAGAGCGTTCTGGCCCTCAGACTGCTCTGGCCCTTCTAACAGGACAATGACCCTAAGCACACAGCCAAGGCAACACAGGAGTGGCTTCATGACAAGTCTGTGAATGTCCTTGAGTGGCGCAGCCAGAGCCCGGACTTGAACCAAATCGAACATCTCTGGAAGGACCTGAAAATAGCTGTGCATCGACGCTCCCCATCCAACCTGACGGAGCTTGAGAGGATCTGTAGAGAAGAATGGGAGAAATTATCCAAATACAGGTGTGCCAAGCTTGTAGCATCATACCCAAGAACACCCGAGGCTGTAATTGCCAAAGGTGCCTCAACAAAGTAATGAGTAAAGGGTCTGAATACTTATGTAAATGTGATATTTCAGTTATTTCTTTTAAATTACTTTGCAAACATTTCTAAACACCTGTTCTCACTTTTTTGTTATGGGGTATTATGTGTACTTTGATGAAAACTTTTTTTTTTAATCCATTTTAAAATAAGGCTGTAACGTAACAAAATGTGGAAAACGTGAAGGGGTCTGACTACTTTCTGAATGCACTGTATATACATTGTAAGGGAGGTATGTCCTCTGATGTATTCAACAGTTTAACAGTACAGACCTTCTTAGCCCAGTGAGTAGAACAACTTCCATCATAGAAAACGGATCTGTACGATCCATCAACATGTGGAGCAGGTACAAAATATGTAGGCAGGAACTGCAGATGCTGGTTTACACCAAAGATAGACTCAAAAAGCGGGAGGAACTCAGCGATTCAGGCAGCATTTCTGGTTGGAATAGGTGACATTTCGGGTCAAGACCATTCTTCAAACAGAGTCAGGGGAGAGGAAACTGAGAGATATGAAAAGGTACATAGAACAAATGAATGAAAGATATGCAAATAGACAGATCAAAGCCAGCAACGATGATCAAGGAAATGTGGAGCCCACAATGGTCCATTTTTGGCTGTGGGGAAGGTTAATTTGAGCAGCTTACAACCCAGTGCTATGAATATTGATTTCTCCAAAGTCAAGTAACCCTTGCATCCCTTCTCTCTTCATTCCTCCCCCACCTTAGTTGCTGTACTAGTTTCAATGTTGTCCTGCTGAGTTTCACTGTTTGCATTACTCATTATCACCTTCCCCACAGCCAGCAATTGATCATCGTTGCTGGCTTTGATCTGTCGTTGGAGCAGGTAGAGCCAGTTCCAGCAAATGACTGCACTCATCATGCCAGCCAGGGTGCAGCACTGAGTGACTGCACCACTTGTTCATCCCACCCAACACTGGCCCTGCTCAGACAGATCCTCCACACTGAGCCAAAAGATTATTCCTTGATGGATTCGCACCAAGTTCCTGGCAAAACAGTTCACAGCCATGGAGAGGGCTTGGAATGGTTCCAGGTTACCAGCACATCAGGGACTATCAATAATGCATTTCTCTGTATATAATGCTATAATGACCACTTTTGCTTCTGGGACACAGAACATAGAACAATGCAGCACAGGAACAGGCCCTTCGGCCCATCATCTGTGCCAAACATGATGACAAGACCCACTCTTCTCTGGCTGCACACAATCCATATCCCTCCATTCCCTGCATATCCATGTGCCTTTCCAAAAATAGACACAAAATGCTGGAGTAACTCAGCAGGACAGGCTGCATCACTGGATAGAAGGAATGGGTGACGTCACTCTGTGTCTATCTTCGGTTTAAACCAGCATCTGCAGTTCCTTCCTACACATGCTGCCTATCCAAAAGCCTATTCTGATATTTCTTTTGTTCCCGAGCACTGTATGGGGTGACAGTTTAGCTAATGAAAATGGTATCCACAAGAACCACCCAGACTTACCAATGTTTTTCAGAAGAACAAAGAGAATAAACGAGGGAAAATAATAATGTAGTGAGTTATTGTGATCTTGAATGCATTGGTAGTATCTTTAAATTTAGTGCCAAAGCCAGTCAGTACAACCACATTCTCGGGTAGTTTAAGATTCTATAATTGCAAGTGTGGAGGCCAGTTAATCTTTTATACAGCCAGTTCCAATGCCAAATTTCAGTCCGTGGCCTCATGAGTAAAAATAAAGCCTTGCCACTTTTTAAACGGATTGGAAAAATACAATAAATCATGAAAATCTAAAATGAAAGTTGAAGATGGTTTCCACAAGAAGGACACAGACTTAAAATGGTTTTCAAAAGAACCAGGGGGAATAATGTGGGGAAATAATTACACGGTAAGTTATTGCAATCTTGAATGGAGTATCAGAATTAATGGAGTGAACTGTGTTTAGTGGGGGCCACCACTGCACTCTCTGATTGGATTACCCTTTGCCCTGTACTTATTGGAAATGTACTTAATGTACGTCAGGACAAATCTTTTGTTTGTTTGTTTGTTTTTATGTCTTGTTTGCTTTGTAAAGCGTCTTTGAGTATCTTGAAAAGCGCTATATAAAATAAATGTATTATTATTATTATTATTAAAACAATGGAAATAATTTAAAATACAGGTAGATAATTTGCATTTCCCTCCACACAGGTAAAAGGTCTGTATTGGGATGCACTGTTATGCAGTTCCTGTGATTGGCTTCACTTATAGTTTAGTTTAGTTTAGTTTAGAGATACAGCATGGAAACAGGTCCTTCGGCCCACCGAGTCCATGTCCACTAACTCCATGTGTAAGAAGGAACTGCAGATGCTGGTTTAAACCGAAGATAGACACAAAAAGCTGGAGTAACTCAACAGGACAGGCAGCATTTCTGGAGAGAAGGAATGGGTGATGTGAAGGGTCTCAACCTGAAATGTCACCCGTTCCTTCTCTCCAGAGATGCTGCCTGTCCCGCTGAGTTACTCCAGCTTTTTGTGTCTATCCACAAACACTATCCTACACAAACTAGGGACAATTTACAATTTTACCAAGTCAATTAGCCTACAAACCTGTACGTCTTTAGAGTGTGGGAGGAAACCGGAGCTCCCGGTGAAAACCCACGCAGATCACGGGGAGAACATACAAACTCAGTACAGACAGCAACTGTAGTCAGGATCGAACCTGGGGCCCTGGCGCTTTAAGGCAGCAACACTACCGCCGCATGCCTTGGCGTAACTTGATGGAGGATCTGTGTGTGGATGGCCCCTCGTAAGCGCTGGGGAATCTCAACAAGTTTGCTGTCTCCACCATTAAGCTCTGTGCGGATTCCAACATTGAAGTGCACTGACAGATTTGTTGGCTGGAATCAGCCAGCCAGTTCAGAGCTAGCGTTTGGAAGCAGATGTGCAAACTCCTGAATTTGCTCACAAGGCCAGGGGTACAATTACTACAGCTCACCATAAAACTGTTGGCATTTGCCAGCAAAATTCAGTTCAATGTTTCAGATTTAATGTTATATATTCTAAGTTCTGTTTGTAAACCCGAGAGTGAATCTTTATCAAATACCAATGGCTTCAAAAGTTGATGGTCGGTCCAGATCAGTTGCAGATATCTGTGACAAGTTGTGGTCACATCTGAGCAGCCAGATTCACACACACGGCACATCGGAATGTGAAGATAAATCAGCATAAAACAAACTCTCAGGCAAACAAGCCCTCAATTTTCCAATATGTTGGTAGTTTTCTTCATTGGTGTATACACAATAAACTGAGGTCATAGCATATTTTGTAATTTGAGCTGTGTTTTAAAGTGGACTCAGAGTTGTAATCCAACATTATTGTTCTCTCACTTAAGATGTGACCCTGAAATTTGTGTTGTCCTTGGTCACTCCTCTCCTACTTCTGGAGTGGCCCTGCCACCCCCCGCACCATGTAGTATGTACTTATAGATAAGCCAGAGTGCGATGTTTCTAAAGACAATCATGTATTCATAAGAACACAAAATATAAGATAGTAAGATGACGGTAATGAAGATGGGGGAAAGTCAATGGCTATGAACAAGTCCATGAACTCACTTCATGTGACTTTGGAAAGCACCGTAAAGTTCCGTGCTCAGCTCGGGAAGTGGGACATGCCGACCTCGGCATTCAGAAGTGGCTGCTGGAGGGGACAGACAGCACGATTGCAGTGGACGTGGGTTGTGGTGTTGGAGGAAGTGGTTGAGGGAGTGGATCAAGCGTGGCCTGCGGCAGTATATGGAGCAGGGTGGTAGGTGCTGATGGTGACCCGATACTTCATCAATGCAATGCCACCAGGACACTGGGGCTCAAAGCGAGAATATACAAAATTGCATATCTCCCTGGCCTAAGATCGGATTTGTCAGAGACTTGGAAGATGGCACCAGAACATGGCGACCCTGCGTGCCCTCCTGGAAGAGGAACTATTCTACTCATGATTTGACTGGATAGCATATAGAACAAACGGTTTACTATATCTCTTTTGCAGACAACAATAAATTAAATTAAAGTAAATTAATATAGTAACAGACATAGGCCACAAAGTTCCTCAGACTTGCTGCACCAGTCAGTACGATTACGGCTGATCCTATGCCTCACGTCCTTATGCACTCAGATTTTCTGAGATTCCAAAGATGTGTAGATCTTTACTTCAAATAACCTCATGGATTGAACATACCCAGGCCTTTGAGATAGAAAATCTCAAAGTTATGCAGGGTATAAAGAAATTATTTATAAATTGTTATTAATTTAATACCAAATAACCAAACCTTGGGTGCGGCACAGTGGCGCAGCGGTAGAATTGCTGCCTTACAGCGACGGAAACCTAGGTTCGATCCTGACTACGTTTGCCGTCTGTATGGAGTTAGTATGTTCTTACAGTGACCACATGGGATTTCTCCCACATTCTAAAGACGAGCAGGTTTGTAAGTTAATTGGCTTCTGTGAATTGTCCCTAGTATGTAGGATAGAACTAGTGTTGGTCGGCGCGAAGTGTCTGTTTCCACACTGTAGGTCTAAACTAACTAAACTAAACTAAAGTAAACTAACCTGAACTAACCCTTTATCCTGAGGCTAGTCCCTTAATTCTAGATGCTAATCCAGAGGAAGCATCTAGAATTGGATGAAACCTTTCTCAATCCAATATTCCTATATACAAGCTGGGCCTCCATCATTCTTTACTGTATTTTTTCTAATTTTGTGTTCTGTGCTTGCAGTGAGGTCTCCTTGTCAGTGGGGAGGCAAAACCCAGAATGAATGGCAGCTTTGCCAAATCTTTCCCTGAGCTGGCAGGGGGTGAGGCCCAAAGTTTCATAAATGTTCAAGGCAGCTTTCCTGGGTGTGCCTTATGAAGCCAACGTCTTCTACCCCTCTTTCACTACTGAAATCCACTTGTCTGGAAAATCCAGACAGCGAGTCAGCTTTAAATTAGTTTCCTAATTCCCTTTTTGAGGAAGGAACAGAAGCCTTGCATTAAAACAGTGCTTTTAGTTTCTCTTGGAGAAAGTCCTAAAGCACTTAATAAAATACTTTTTTTTGTAGTATAATCACTTACTGTAATGTGGCAGGGTTTAACAATCATGTGAGATAATATCCAAATAATTCATTTTGAAGATGTTGATTGAAATGCAATTACTGCTCAGCACATAGAGGACATTCTCTGTTCTACTCCAAATTAGTTCCATGGGATTTTTTCACCAGAGCGCAGTTGGGTTCCTGGTTTAACAGATGGCTTCTGTGACAGCACAACACAGCACCAACCAACACAGTTATAGTTAAACACATTGCTGGAGTCACCGCCTTGTTATAGTTGAACACTTTGAATACGTGTTATCTACCACCATATGCAAAGTAACAGACGATTCTGCAAAATGTTGGTTATGCTTCCTTTATGTGTAAATCATTGGAAACCACCTCACCTCTTTCATGAGGAGTTTACTAGCAAAAACTTTTAGTCTGCAGTTACTAACACTTGATTTTTGGTCATACATGTATAATGGTATTCTGCTTCTCCTGCGTTATATAGTTCTTTAACTACTTTCCTAGAGTTAATACCTTTAAAATGACTTGCTGCCTTTTGGTTTTTATGCTTTAAAATCATTTTTAATGCTATTCATGGTTAATCTCAGAAGGGTGGCACAACTTCCATTTCCAATATATTATCTGTATCAACTATTGTTTACCAACTTTCAGATCTGTGCTGCCTCTTGTCATTTTGTTGATGCAGTGGTTCAAATATTACTTTCAACAATATGGGTTTGACTTCCTCTTGGGGAGTCCCTCAGTATTGAGAATAGCTTATTTCTCCTCCATCTTTGTGGGTTCTGAGGTGGCTATTGAGGTCCACGAGCGAACAGAAGACTTTTCTGTAGATGGGGCACATCATTTTTGCAGTATGAGAAGATAATGAGTCAGAGATCCAGGTGTTGCATTTCTTCAAGGAGGCTTTGAGCACATCTTTATATCTCTTCCTCCGTCTGTCTGGTAATCTCTTCTGGTTCAGAATAGTTACTTTTGACATAGTTTTTAATTTCAGGCCTGTTCCATTATAAACTAGGAATGTCATTTGGCCATCTGCTGCCTCTAAGTCCCCATTTATTCCATTCAGATGATCCATTCGGGACATCAGAGAATCATGCCTCTTCAGATCATACTTTATAAGCCACATCCCCCGTCCATGTAAGCCTTGGGAGCTGTACGGACAATTGCATGACATATGGGTGATCTATCCAATCATATTACACTTAGTAAAGCAGCTCATCAGAGATATTAAATGCTTAAAAGATAAAAGTTGCCAAGCCAACCATTTGTCACCACCTACGACTGCTTGAATAACAGGGAAAAGCAGGCAGAGGTAGAAGTAGAAGAGAAAATATCTTAAGATTGGAATTAATATTAGAATAAGACAGATGGACTAATAATGATGGAATCTAAATAAAACGTCAAAATTGAATTTGCAAGAAAGTAGGAATATATTATCGGCTGAGGTAATGAAAATGAATTAGTAGAGAGTGTCTCAGTCCACGTATTACCCCTCATGAAAAGTGACCCTTCTTCCTTTCTGGCTGTTAGATCACTTAAAGTAAAGGGCATGTCCCACTTTTGGCAATTTTAAGGCGACTGCCGGCGACTGTCAAAGTCGTAGCAGATCACCAAACTTTTATTTTACCTGACGACAATGACCACGACAGTGCCGAGTCAGGTCAAGATTACAGCGTCATCGGAAACATTGCGAAATTCCCACGCTGTCAATGCTTCTCCGGAGTCCTAATTTTCGCTGAAATCACTGACAAGTCAATAATCAATAGACAATAGGTGCAGGAGTAGGCCATTCGGCCCTATGAGCTAGCACCACCATTCAATGTGATCATGGCTGATCATTCTCAATCAGTACCCCGTTCCTGCCTTCTCCCCATACCCCCTGACTTCGCTATCCTTAAGAGCTCTATCTAGCTCTCTCTTGAATGCATTCAGAGAATTGGCCTCCACTGCCTTCTGAGGCAGAGAATTCCACAGATTTAAAACTCTCTGACTGAAAAAGTTTTTCCTCATCTCCATTCTAAATGGCCTACCCCTTATTCTTAAACTGTGGCCCCTGGTTCTGGACTACCCCAACATTGGGAACATGTTTCCTGCCTCTAACGTGTCCAACCCCTTAATAATCTTATGTGTTTCGAGAAGATCCCCTCTCATCCTTCTAAATCCCAGTGTATACAAGCCTAGTCGCTCCAGTCTTTCAACATATGACAGTCCCGCCATTCCGGGCATTAACCAAGTAAACCTATGCTGTACGCCCTCAATAGCAAGAATATCCTTCCTCAAATTTGGAGACCAAAACTGCACCCAGTACTCCAGGTGCGGTCTCACTAGGGCTCTGTACAACTGCAGAAGGACCTCTTTGCTCCTATACTCAACTCCTCTTGTTATGAAGGTCAACATTCCATTGGCTTTCTTCACTGCCTGCTGTACCTGCATGCTTCCTTTCAGTGACTGATGCACTAGGACACCCAGATCTCGTTGTACATCCCCTTTTCCTAACTTGACACCACTCAGATAATAATCTGCCTTCCTATTCTTACCACCAAAGTGGATAACCTCACACTTATCCACATTAAACTGCATCTGCCATGCATCCGCCTACTCACACAACCTGTCCAAGTCACCCTGCAACCTCATAGCATGAGGCAAGTACTTGAGAGTTTTGAACTATAATATCTTGTATGGGTTACTTAAAAACCAAGCATCAATGTAACAAGGCATAAACTGGATTTACTTCCAGTTTACTCCAAAGACGTACAGGTATGTAGGTTAATTGGCGGGTAAAATGTAAAAATTGTCCCTAGTGGGTGTAGGATAGTGTTAATGTACGGGGATCACTGGGCGGCACGGACTTGGAGGGCCAAAAAGGCCTGTTTCCGGCTGTATATATATGATATGATATGATATGATATGATGATAATAGCTGTATTTAAAAAAATATATTTTAAAAGTGGTTAAGTGGATTTTTGTGAAAAGTGTGTGGGCATTCTTTGAAAATGTACAGGAGATGCATATCTGGTTTCTGGGTTGCATATCTGGCCCTTTAGGCAAATATTTAGTAAACAGTGAGCACAATATTAATAGGTTCAGTCTCAGAATAAGAAATACAAAAGGTTCAGCTCAAATATTAGTAACTCGTCAAGCAAAGTTCTTTCTGTATTAAGTTCAGAAAGTGATGCACCCATTTTTTCAACCGCTCTCATGAAAACCATGTCCTCACTGAAAGCCCCCATTGCATGCCCTGCAGCATTTTGATATGAGCTTACAGATGTATGTCTGTTTGTACAGATAAAGGACCTAACGTTTCTTTAAAGTTGATTTTCAAACCATTTCCATAGGATGCTGCAGATTATTTCCCGCATTTCCTGATATTCATTATTAGATATACTGATCATCTCTGGATGAATAAAGCTAATAAAGCTGCTGCCAGGCAGCTCCAGTGACCCCAGTTCAATCCTGTCCTCTGGTGCTGCCAATGTGGAGTATGGACATTCTCTGTGACCTTGTGGATTTTCTTCAGGTGCTACAGTTTCCTCATAGATTCCAGTAACATTTAGGTTGGTAGGTTAATTTGCCACTGTAAATCACCCTTAGTAATAAAGTCTAGAGAGCGTTGATGGAAATAGAAGAAGAATAAAATGGGTTAGGACAGGATTAGTGTAAAAATGGATGTTTGATGGTCTGCATGAAACATTTTGGGCCAAAAGGGCCTGTTTTCAACCTGTATCCCTCTATGAGTCTATGACTCTATCAAGTGGGTAGATAACAATTAGATGTTCATATGATTGATTTTAAAGACATTGGTGTGAACATTTTCTATTCACCTGAAACTAGATAGGGAAAAATGTGTTTCCATTCCGGTTCTGAAATTTCATAATGCCTACATTTGCAATGTCTTATTCATCATTTGCTTTGGGCTTTCCTTTTACCGTTCTCTGTTCCAATGAAATCTGCCATCTTTGCAGCTGCTTCTAGTTCTTATGTTCTTGTATTGTCTGCTAGAGAAATGTATCCTTCCTTTCTCTTTGATTACTTTGCTCTGAGAACTGAGCAGTCCATTACTTCACTCTCCACGAACTTCCTTTGTTCCTTCACTACGCACCTCTTCAGTTTTGCCTCGCTGTTCCTACTTCCCCTCCAATGTCCTGGGCCCATTTTTGGTGTTTGAAATCCCGCCCCCACATCCAAATAAAAACATTCCACTAAATATATTTTAAAACAATGAAGTTTTTAAATAGTAAGGAAATACTTGAACAATATAGTGCCTTTCATAAACACAAAGTGTCCCAAAGTCATTTCAGCCAAGCAAGTGCATCTGAACTGTGGTAACTCCTGAAACATAAGAAACACAGGAGCCAATTTGTCTGAAGCAGAATTCTGCAAATCATATTGAAACAACTGATCAGATAATAACTGATGTAGGAAAATAACTGCAGATGCTGGTAGAAATCGAAGGTATCACAAAATGCTGGAGTAACTCAGTAGGTCAGGCAGCATCTAGGAGAGAAGGAATGGGAGACGTTTCGGGTCTCCACACGAAACGTCACCCATTCCTTCTCTCCTAGATGCTGCCTGACCTGCTGAGTTACTCCAGCATTTTGTGATACCAGATATTAGTTGATGGTTGGCATAGACTTGATAGGCCAAAGAGCCTGTGTCCGTGCAATATTACTCTATGACTATAATGGGCCTACATCATTAACATGGGACAAAAGAATATCAAAAAAAGCAACTCACTTTCCCCTTATCCTCCAATAACTTTGCTCTACAGTTTGTATTGAAATCTATGGGGTATCAGAACCTGTGCCAGCTCAAACCTGACATACTATTCAAGTAGCAATTTTCCAGTGTTATGCGGGTAATCGCAACCAAACTGGGATCTGATCAAACCAGCAGTTCCAGTCTTTTAGTTTAGTTTAGTTCCAAGGCACAGCGTGGAAACAGGCCCTTCGGCCCACCAAGCCCTCGTCAACCTGCGATCCCCGTACACTAACATTATCCTACACACACCAGGGACAATTTGCAACTTTACCAAGCCAATTAGCCTTCAAACCTGGAGGAAACCAGAGCATCCGGAGGAAACCCACACAGGTCACGGGGACAATGTACAAACTCCATACCGACAGCACCCCTAGTCAGCATCAAACCCAGATCTCTGGCGCCGCAAGGCGCAACTCTATCGCTGTGTCATCGTGCCTCCCGAATGCCGCCGTCTTCTGATTCTCTTGGTAAATGTCAAATTTCCATGTTTGGCAAAGTCACTATTAACACTGGTTCTCTTCCCACAGATGCTGCCTGACCCTGAGAATTTACAGTATTGTCACACCCTATCCAAAACACAGTACCAATAAGTGGCATATTGGACTATGTGTTTAAGCCAATGCCAACCACTTGATAACTAATAAAATTTAAATACAATAATTTCAGAGCTCTTGTCATTGTTGTTTTATTTCATTAATAAATCAACCCAAAATTTGAAATTAAAAGCTGGATGCAAAATTATTTTGATTTTCTGAGCTGACCTCCAATACCTAATACCTAATATTTGCCTCAAGCGGGATTCCTGATAAATACTTGAAGGTTAAGACATTTTGATGAAATTGCCAAATAAGAAGTGATGCTGCAATTCAAATTATTATGTGTAACAGATCTAATGACCAATGTTTGGAAATTCATCTGTTTTCCACCACGAAATTGGCATTTGCCGCTTGCCTAACACTATTTTGAAACACTCTTCAAGTGGGGCCTGTGCCACAGCAGTTTCACTACCTATTTTGTATCAGGACAGCAAGATTTTGGGATCAATGTTCCTCTGTTACTAGTGCCTTTCCTCGCAGTTCTGACAGGCTTGGAAAGTTCACACCACAATCTCACTAACATTCTTTTAGCTACTGGTTAGTGCTGGCAAGGAATGAGAGTGTGCAATAAGAATGGATTGCGTGGATGTTAGAGTCTTCTCAGGAAGCAGAAGAACCTGCACAATCTTCTGAAGAAAACTGCAGAGAAGAGGCATTTTCTTTGCATTAGTTCCTATGACAGGAGGTTACCAGAGAAATTAGTGCAAATGCACAAGTTCGCTCTATAAATGTCTGTACCTTTGGGAGCCCTGCAGAACAACTTCGTTCATGCAATTTTCATCTGTAAAGCTGGTTTTTGGGTGTGGTGCAAACAAGTTTTGAGGCCACTGAAATGTTTTACCATTTGTATAGTGGTTATTGGCACACCAGAGAACCAATATCCACTTTCCAGTTCAGGGGAAATTTGATAGACCCATTTAGTGCTAAGAATTTGAGATCAACTTGCAGAGTGAATGCCTGAGCCAACCTGACACTGAACCAACAAAATGTATGTAAACTAATAATATTACACCAACATAGCTCCAAAAGACAAAGACCAATTTTCTAGACTCTTGCTGAAAATGTTTTACAGAAATGGGATCATCTGATTAATATTAAGCCTCCTATTTCATGCACAAGGATTTGTGTATTTTTCTCTTACATCTGAGGGGAATGTACATTTCCATTCCCCCTGTACTCAGAGAACAGGACAATTTCGATCAGCCCAAAGAACAAACAGGCGCTAATTCAGACAGCTCTGACAGTTACAGGGAAATTGTTGGTTTAATAAGCTGGCAAAACAAGCAAATCACCTTGTTAAATAGCAGGACATTGCTGAGAACATTTGCTTCATACAAGAACTTCTGCCTTTCTATTAAATTCCAAGGTTTTAATATCTATCTGGGACTGCAGTTCCAGCTGCTACTCCATAGCCTTAGCCATTTTGTGTCATGCATCCAGCAAGGCTGGTGGATCGTGTCTAACATTGGAAGTGTGATTCCCATCATGTTGTAAAGGTTGCTTACACAACTGCAATTAAAATTAATGGTCATGTCACAGTTTAATTTATAGGAAAGCTTGAGGTACAAATTCTACAAAGAATCCACAGCAACAACTTGTATTGGTGCAACTGGAACAGGTTTAATGTAGCAAAACACACCAAGGATCTTTGCAGAGGGACAATAGATCAGGTGGTCCACTCTTAGTGTAGTTTTTAGTTTGGCTGTATGGTAATCCGCATATCACTGTACCTTAATCACTGACCGCATATCACTGACCGCATTTTTGCGGTTGCAGCTCCTAGACTGTGGAACAGCATCCCTCTCCCCATCAGAACTGTCCCCTCCATCGACTCCTTTAAGTCCAGGCTCAAAACCTATTTCTACTCCCTAGCGTTTGAGGCTCATTGAGGAGGCGCGTGAACTGTTTGCGTGCTACTGTATGTTTCATTTTTTTTCCATTGGAACCTAATCAGATGTACAGCACTTTGGTCAACGTGGGTTGTTTTTAAATGTGCTATACAAATAAAATTGACTTGACTTGACTTAATTGGTACACGTGACAATAAAAGACCTTTGAAACCTTTGAAAAGGTTTGTGAGCTCCCAGCCTGATCTGTCGTTCAAATAGGTCACAGTTTCTGATCTTGTCCAGGAAGCACAGAACTGAGTGGATATGATGGTCGACTAGTTTAGCTTTTGAATACATTGCATCTGACCACTCACTGTTGGGGATGAGTGTGATGGAGATGGGGTTGGGAAGTTTAAGAACAATAGAAACCAGGTTTATGTTTGAACTTCATGATGATCCTTAAGTAGGGACTATTATTTGCAGACAAGAGCAGCACTTGTCAGTTCACCAGCCGAGTTGGGAGTGAAAGGCTAAACCTTTTGTTCATCCTATCCCTTCATTTATGTGCATTTGGACAGGAAGATCAGCTCTGAGGCACAGAAGCCTTCGTCTTATTTCCATTTCTTAAAAGATCAAAGGAGAGGGACACACCAAGCTATTTCCATGTGCAGGCTTCGTTTAGGTGATTGGGAAACCATTAGACAGGTCTCCACCCAAAAATGCAGCTGCAATCACCTACAATACACTCATTGATCACACAAACGAGCCTGCATTTCTCAGCACAGGAGATTAATCCACGTGAGTAGGAAGAAACTACAGACGCTGGCAAGAACCGAAGACAGACACAAAATGCTGGAGTAACTCAGCGGGACAGGCAGCATCTCTGGATAGAAGGAATGGGTGATGTTTGAGGTCAAGACCCCTCTTCAGACTACGTGTCTATGTTATGGTTTCAGATTGACACCAAGAAGTTTCAATTCAGTCTCAACATTCTTGATCCTTTACCTATCCTTTACACTTCCCCACTGGCATATCTCCTGAATGAGCAGATTGGATGGGATAAGAAAATGCCTGGTGGAGTAGTGATGAACAAATTTGTTTGCCTAGCATTGGCTGGAGAAGAATAAGGTCAATGAGGTTCCAGTTCAAGGTTACCATTCAATTGCATTGATGGTTGCCCCAAACATGGAAACAAATGATCAATACGTGTTAAGAAAGGCTGCAAGACTCTCTTCCTAAAAGTCTCTAAATTACATATCCAGCATGACTTATCATCTTCAAGAAAGTGTGCATGATAAATAAAGTAAGTAGGAAGAGGTAATTCATTTTTCCCATTCCTATACTGAATCATGAAACCTCCTTGATTGTAAAGTGCTTTGAGATGTTCTGTGGATATGAAATCCACTATATATAATTTGGCCTAACATCAGATTTGATTTCCAGTTCAAAAGTAGCACCTTGGGAAGAAGACTGGCAGGTTAATATGTGGTGTGAGTGTAAATTAAATGTACATCTAAACTCTGGAGATTATACTTGAAGTTGATGAAATTCAGGTAAATGGTCAATTGAGAAAAGAGTACTGCGCCTCAATTCCAAATAATTAAGCCAATATTTACAATTCCTAAATCAATAATAAAATATATATTTCCTGAGTTGCAGGTTGACTGATACTTAAGAAAATCACGAAGTCAGAGCAGAGGTAACTGGATTGCTGTATAAAGTTATGATAAATGTTGGAGAGCATTTTTGTTCAATGTGAATGGTGCCACATTTGAAACAAATCTTTCATTTTAATTATAGAACATAGAACACAGGAACAAGCCCTTCAGTCCACAATGCCTGTGCCGAATATGATGAGCCAAACTGCCCACATATGATCTTATCTGCCCACATACGATCTATATTCCTCTACTCCCTAAATATCCAAGTGTCCATTGAAATAAATGCCCCAACTTTAAGTACAGATTTTCTTTTTTGGTATGTTGATATTTGGCTGTAATCCACCCCTCAAGGGATAAATGAAGGGGAAGGAAGAGTCCCAGTCTACCCACACCGACCCCTTGTCATTGCCCAATGGCAGATAAGGGGGGAAGCGGCAATATTCGAGATATACCTGTAGTTAACATTAATAGGTTTTGTACTCCTATTGACTTATTCAGAAATTTGTTTTCCAGGAAATGGTAGGCAATTCTGTCTTCTATAAACATCATAACATTTCCTGGTTCCTATAAATTATACAATCATTTCACTAATTTCCTGAATATTCTTCTCATTCTTCTGACAAAAATTTCAAAATCAAAATGGATTAAAGTAGATCAAAATGGGGAGGTAAAATAGCACTAAACTAACTCCTGAGGCCAGATTAATGCTCTTCTCAAATTATTATATAAACTCTGGCAAATGTATGATTGAAAGATTTACTTAATCCAAGAGACTGCCTATCAATTCAGCCTTAATAGGCATGAATTCAATTCACATAAATTTTATTCTGTGACTAATTGTAAATTGCATTTCCCTAATATTTGCCCTACTTATGCTCATCTTCGGCTTTCTAGAGTGACAATGAATATCTATATGATCTTGTTGAAAGACTGGAGCGGCTACGTTTGTATACACTGGAATTTAGAAGGATAAGAGGGGATCATATTGAAACATATAAGATTATTAAGGGGTTGGACACGTTAGAGGCAGAAAACACGTTCCCAATGTTGGTGGAGTCAAGAACCAGGGGTCACAGTTTAAGAATAAGGAGTAGGCCATTTAGAATGGAGATGAGGAAAAACTTTTTCAGTCAGAGAGTTGTAAATCTGTGAATTCTCTGCCTCAGAAGGCAGTGGAGGCCAAGTCCCTGAATGCATTCAAAATAGAGCTAGATAGAGCTCTTAAGGTTAGCGGAGTCAGGGGGTATGGAGAGAAGGCAGGAACGGGGTACTGATTGAGAATGATCAGCCATGATCACATGGTGATCACATTGAATGGTGGTGCTGGCTCAAAGGGCCGAATGGCCTACTCCTGCACCTATTGTCTATTGTTATCACCCATTTTATCAATTAAAATGTGTTTGGGGGAATAACTGAGATTTTATTTTAAACTCTTAAGAACTGTATTAAAAGGGAGAGAAACCTATAATTTATAAACTAATTTAATTAAGTTTCCAGAAATCAGGTGGAGAATGTTCAATCAAAATTATTATGTTAGGATTTTTTTGTAAAATTAATGTACATTTCATTTAAACATGAATGTCTTTATAAATTCCTGCATAAATTCTTGCATTATAAAAATTCTGGCCATTTACCAAGTAAGCTAATAAATCTGTGGATTCCTGGAAAACATATTACTGAATTATCAAAGCACGTAATTCATTAATTTTCCAGAGGAATCTCTTCAATGTATTATTAAGGCAGTACACAGAATAACTAGAGTACTATTACACCTATCATGTATTTTTGGAATAGGAAAATCCTTGTTTGCAGTAAGTTTCTAAGTTTTTATAGGTCTATTGATGGATATAGGTTCTGATGTAATAATTTGTACAGGAAATGCCTGCAAATTGAGAAAATAAGGTACAGATTTTTGGTGAACAGACCTTAGGTCTACTCAAAGTAGATTACAATTTGTGGATTTGCAGTTGGTAAACACACATGACATATGGTTTTATCATAAAGAATGCTAATTTTTTGTGATTATCATTACCTTTCCACATATATTCCATGTTTTCTAGCATGCATTTGGAGCAGGCATTGCAAGCCCCATACAAACGTTTTGGGATTCTACTCTGAAATTAAATTTTTAACTTTACTGCAGAAATGTTTCTTTATCCATGTACCTTATTTCGGAGGGTTTTGGGCTTTTATTTGGAATCTTTGGGGGAATAACAGAGTAATTCGGTGTGAAAACAGGCCCTTTGGCCCACCTTGTCCATGCCGACCATCTACACTAGTCCCACCTGCCTGCATTTGGCCCATGGCCCTCTAAACCTATCCTATCCATTTACCTTGGTGAATGTTTTTTAAACATTGTGATAGTACCTGCCTCAACTAGTTCCTCCGGCAGCTCTTTCCACACACCTCCACCCATTTGTGTAAAAAGGTTGCCCCTCAGGTTCCTCTTAAATTCCCTATTCTCCTAATGTGGGCAAAAGGCTCTGCACATTTATCCTATTTATTCCTCTCATGATCTTGTACAACTCTATTAGATCACTCATCATCCTCCTGCACACCAAGGAATCAAGACTTAGCCTGCTCAACCTCTCCTTATAGCTCAGGCCCTCTAGTCTTGGCAACAATCTCGTAAATCTTTTCTGCACCCTTTCCAGTTTAACAACATCTTTCCTAAAACAGGGTGATCAAAACTGAACACGATACTCTAAATGTGCCCTCACCAATGTCTTGCACATCTGAAACATGACCTCCCAACTTCTATACTCAATACTTTGACTGATGAAGGTCAATGTGCCGAAAGCCATCTTGACCACCCTATCTATTTGAGAAGCCACTTTCAAGAAATTATGTACCTGGACTCCTAGACCCCTCTGCCCTACAACACTCCCCAGACCACTGCCATTCACTGTGTAGGTCCTGCCCTGGTTTGACTTCCCAAAATGCAACACCTCGAACTTCTCTGTATTAAACTCCATTTAATATTCCACAGCCCATTTGCCCAACCGATCAAGATCCTGCTGTAATTTTTGACAATCGTCTTTGCTATCTTGAATACCACCCACTTTAGTGTCACTGCAAACTTAGATTCCTTCTGCTTTAATCTCAACCAAAGGCACCTGGAGTTAGATCGCTTCATAAATATCGGAGTAAACTATTCTTATATGTTCACATATTTATTTTATTCTTGTCCTGTTGATGTTTCTTCCTTTGTTAAACCATCTGTGCTATCATCTGTGTTTTTCCAATGCTAATAAATGCAAAATTGTTATATTGTTGTTTGTGGGTGTGATATCGGGGCTATTACTATACCTGCCATATCCAGAAGAGGAACTGAGGGATTTGAGGAGGTATATGAGGAAGATGCATTTATTTCTTGCCTTGTTAAGGCATATCTCATGCATTTAATCAGTAGTGAGTAGATTCCAAGATCCCATCTGGAATTATCTGATCCTGAACTCAAAAACAAAACTGACAGGATCTGGGCCAGTTGGTACCAGAATCAGGAGAATGTTTGAGAATGTTTGAGAACTGCAGATACTCAGTCTTTACCTGCAAAAGAGATTGATGTCAGTGAGTCACTTTGCCCAAAAATAACATGTGGTGTAGCCAAAAGCACACAAAGTGCTGGAGTAACTGTGTTGGAAAAAAAACTGCAGATGCTGGTTTAAATCGAAGGTAGACACAAATACTGGAGTAACTCAGCAGGTCAGGCAGCATCTCAGGAGAGAAGGAATGGGTGACGTTTCAGGTCGAGACCCTTCTTCAGACTGTCTGAAGAAGTAACTTAATAAGTAATGGCAAAGTCTTTAAATTAACAAGCATTTTAAAATTGGACCAATAATCTAAAAGCAAAATGCTAAAAATGCTGTAAATTTGAAATAAAACAAAGGAGCTAAAATACTCAGCAAATCAGCCAGTGCATGTGGAGCGAAAAACAGAAGTAATAGTTCAGATCATTGACCTTTCATCTGGAGATCTGTTACCCTAGTTTCTCAAACTGTTCTCTTCCATTTAAAATCTTCTCCTGCGACAGAAAAAAATCACTTCCTGCATTTTCTCAGATACAGTGCAGAATCTGCAGGTGAGTTACCTGGGGTGGTTCCTGCCCCCTTGCTGAACCCAGCATTGATTTCAGCATTGCAGAGCAGCCTACAGTGTTGCACTGAATCTTTGGCAGAGACCTTATGATTTTTCGTCCAAATTTCTTTATTCCTTTTCTATTCATGCACCTGTCTTTAAATATTGCTATTGTACCTGCTTCAACTATTTCATCAGGCAGCTCACACCGTGTATCCACCATTCTCTGTGTGAAAAAGTTTCCCCTTATGTTTCCATCAATTTTTTCCCCTCTCACCTTAAATTAGTGCCCTTTAATTCTTGATTCCCCAACCCTGGGGAAATGACTCGGTGCATTCACCCTCAATGTTCCCGTCATGGTTTTAAGCTCCTCCATAAGATCATTCTTCTCCTGCGTTCCAAGGAATAAAGTCTTAACCTGCCAAACTTCTCCTTGTAGCTCAGGCCTTCGTGCCCTGACAAAATCCCTGCAAATCTTCTTTGCATTATCAGCCGGATGGCATATTTCCTATAGCAGGATGAATAAAACTGAACACAATACTCCAAATGCTCTCTTCAGCTATGTCTTGTACAACTGTAATATAACATCCCAACTTCTATTCTCAATTTCCTGACTGATGAAGCCAATGTGCTTTCTTCACCACCTATCGACTGAAGCTACTTTCATGGAACTATTTACTTGTCCACCTAGATTCTCTGCTTTATCGCATTCCCCTGTCCAATGTTCAGTGTGAAGGTCCTGCCCTGGTTTGCCTTCCCAAAATGCAACACCTCACACTTATCCAAATTAGCCATTCCTCGGCCCACTTGCCCAGCTGATCACGATCCTGCTCTAACTTGTGATAACTATCTTCACTGTCTACAATACTACTTATTTCAGTGTTAGTACTCAGTGTAAACTTATTACTCATGCCTTGTACATTTTTATCCAAAATGTTGATGTAGATGACAAAACAGCAATGGGCCAGCACTGAGGCACAACACCAGTCACAGGGCATCAGTCTGAAATATTACTTCCATTACCATCCTCTGTTTCCTGCTTTTCAATCAATTCTGTAACCAGTTAGCTAACTCTTGCTAGATCCCATAGGTTTATCATTATTACAGGATGATTTGGGCAAAGGTTTAATTGATATTCATTCTCCTCAAAACACTCGAAAAGTTGTGGAAACAGTATACCGTTTACATAGAGTGTCAATCAGATTTCATTCACAAAAATGCAGTCAGTTTTGGGCACAGGATGTCAGGAAAGATCAGTTGTTTATTACAATTATAGCAAGGTTTCAAAGGTTTAAATTGAGTGGAATGTTTGCATAAACTGATTTTATATTATTTTCAGTTCAAGCTTGTGAGGTAAGATAATTGAGGAGTTTAAATGGTGAAAGGATCTGCTGAAATAGGTACAAAAAGCTATTTCTTGTGGAGAGTGAATCCAGGGTATCATATAATTGGTCCAAAACCATTCAGGAGAAGACAAAACCATTCAAGAGATTTGCTTTTTCTCAAAATAAATAACTCTCGGTCACTAGCTCAATGAAATTTTGAAGACGGATTCTTATTTGGTAGGAATATAGATCAGATAGAGAAAGAAGATACAAATAAGCCACAAACCAACTGAATAATGCAGAGACAATGAAGGTCTGAATGGGCTGCACCTCAGAGCTATAGAATCATAGATTATACAGCACAGAAATGGGTCCTTCAGCCCATCTTGTCCATGCTGACCATCTATCTTTTCCAACCCCATTTGCCCACATCCTTCTGATCCTTTTCTGTACATGTACCTGACTAAATGCCTTTTAAATGCTCCAACTGCATCTGAAATCTTTCCGTGGTTCTTAGTTCTGGTCTCACACTTCTTTTTAGCTTGAAATCATATGTGAAGAAATTTCCAGTCTATATTGAGATAATAAACATTCCAAGTTATTTTCCCCTCCTTTAAATATCTTTCAAACCTACCTCTTCAAGTGGGCCTTTAATCACTTGTCCTTTATCTTGTTGTTAAGTGCCATTTTTTTTTGTTGATAACCTTCCAGTGAAATGCCTTGAAATGTTCTACTATTTGAGCAGCAGGTCAGGCTTGGCCAAGGCTTTGAGTAAGACTTGCCCAGTTTGAACGTAAGATCAGGATTGGAAGCAGGAGTAAGCCATTAGACAACTTGCATCCATTCCACCCTTCAGTAAGACCCTGGTTGTGATTACCTCAATGTCATTTTCTTTCTGTACTTACCCTGATTCCTTGATTCCTAGAAACTGCAAAAACCTATCTATCACTGTTTTAAAAGCACTCAGTGACTGAGTCTTTTTGTGAAAAGAATTTCAAATATTCACCATCTTCAAGGTTATTTTTAATTTTTTTATCTCTGTTCTCAATGGCCCACCACTTAGATTGACATTATGGCCCCTTGATCTGGATAGCCAGCCAGGGAAAACATCATTCTGCATCAGTACTATAATTTGTCTTCAGAATCTTTTATGCTTCATTGATATCAATCTCCTAAACTCTATTGAGTACCGGCTCTCACCAGGAATTAATCTGATGAACCTTTCGCACACTCCATTCATGCAAGAATATCCTTCCTTAGGAAGAGATACAATATTTCTTGTACCATCTCATCGGAACCCTTTTATTATTGCAATAAGATGTATTTTCAATTGTGAACATCTCTAATTTTAGGTCATTAGGCAGTCATTTAATAGTTTGTTTGAAATGTTGTATTGATATTGCTCATTATTTATAATTGCAGATCAAGAATATTTGTAGTGGGACGGACAGGAACACAGCAGTCCGCTGGAGTATATTTGATGGTCATTGCCAAAGCACACAGGGCTTTGGCAATCACAGACTGTGTGGGGAGTTTGTTCACCAAGGGAAAGCAAAAGCCAGTTTGATGTCTAGATGTTTGAGAAGCTGCTTGAATATTTGGCAGCAATCAAGAGCTAAATCCAAATGGGCAGGAAATTATGTTCTACTTTGTTTCCACAGAAGGTGACTTCCACATCTCATTTGGCAGACGTCTTAACAAGGTATAATGCACCGACCATGGTTTTCAAGGGTTTGACTGCAGTTTAAATTCATCCAACATGGAAAGTTGAATTGATTGGAAGGCTCCAATATTGTTGAATTCCATCCTGTTTGATGCTTTGGGCATACAGTCCATATAAAATAATTTGTCGGTCGAATTGATCATTAGGGTCATTGCAGAAAATGTTGAATTGGGACAGTGTGAAAAACAGACTCCATGTGACAGGCCGCTGTTTAAATGACCCTACCACACACCATCCTGCCTGAAGTAATTTGTGGCTGGCCCTGATGGGTCCTGGTCTTTTCTCGTCTTCAGCTCTTCATCTCTCCACCCGCTCCCCCCCTCCCCCATACCCTACATTTATTCTGAAGGGTCCGACTCAAAATGTCACCCATCCTTTTTCTCCACAGATGCTGCCTGACCCGTTGAGTTACTCCAGCACTTTGTGTCTATCTTTGGTATAAACCAGGATCTAGTTCTTTGTTTCTACATTGTTTAAAGTTTACTAACCTGCCATTTGAAATAGAAACATAGAAACTAGGTGCAGGAGGAGGCCATTAGGCCCTTTCAGCTAGCACCGACTGCCATTCATTGTGATCATCCACAATCAGTAACCCTTGCCTGCCTTCTCCCCATAATCCCATGATTCCACTAGCCCCTAGAGCTCTAACTCTCTTTTTAATTCATCCAGAAAATTGGCCTCCACTGCCTTCTGTGGCAGAGAATCCACAAATTCACAACTCTCTGGCTGAAAAAGTTTATTCTCTCCAGTTTTAAATGGCTCCCCCTTTATTCTTAGACTGTGGCCCCTGGTTCTGGACTCCCCCAACTTTGGGAACATTTTTCCTGCATCTAGCTTGTTTAAGCCTTTTCATAATTTTATACGTCTCTATAAGATCCCCTCACATCCTTCTAAACTCCAGTGAATACAAGCCCAGTCTTTCCAATCTTTCCTCATGTGACAGGTAGAGCAAAGTGGAAGATATAAAGTGCAGAATATAGTTCTCAGCATTGTAGCACATCAGTTCCATAGACAAAGTCCAATGTCCGCAACAGGGTAGAGGTGAATCAGACAGTACCCTAGCTGATGGAAGGACCGTTCAGAAGCCTGATAACAGAGGAGAAAGCTTCTGAATGTTCTTTCCATAAGCTCGGGCACAGTCCAACTCCCTTCTACCTCGGTGCAGATATTGTCTCTGGACCTAATGTACCGTGATGCTCACCATCACCTTCAATGATCTTCTGTTTGGGCTTGCATTTCTGTACTTTTGCCATTTTTACAGAAAACTAAAATATAATCCTTATGAAGGAAAGGCAATCAAGGGATATATGACCAATCTGCCTCCAAGTAGGTTGTCCAGTTAACTATTTTATTGAGACTGGCAGCCTCGAGTTTCAGTCTGAAGAAGGGGCTCGACCCAAAACGTCACCCATTCCCTCCCGAGATACTGCCTGACCCGCTGAGTTACTCCAGCATTTTGTGTCTACCTTCGATTTAAACCAGCATCTGCATTTTTTTTTTCCTAGCCTCTAGTTTAACCAGAATTGATGAGTAATCTGTTATAAAGTTTGACGATGAGAGAGGCCTTTATGAAAACAAGGCTTTTAAGACATTTTGTTGCTCAATGCCAAATTTTGTTTGATAACCTCCCAACGGAATGCCTTGAGATGTTCTATTTTTTGGGCAGAAGACCAGGATAGGCTGTGCTTTTCAGTAAGAAATGCATTAGTAGATCGTCATAGCCTACTTTTTTTTTCTTCTTTTAGCAGGGGGGGGGGGTCTAGAACTAGATTTAAGATGAGAGGGAGGAGATGTAAAAGGGATCTGGATATAGGGTGCAAGTTGCAGCAGGAATTAAAATTGGCATGTAACAAAGGTAATGTCACTGTGGTTATGGGGGATTTCAATTTGCAGTCAGGTTGGTTCTGAACCCCAGGAAAGGGAGTGTGTAGCGTGCCTCTGAGATGGATTCTTAGAGCAGCTTGTACTGGAGCCGATCAGAGAGAAGGCAATTCTGGATTTAGTGTTGTCCAATGAACCAGATTTAATAAGGGAACTCAAGATAAAGGAACTGCTTGGAGGTAGTGACCATAATATGATTAGTTTTAATCTGCAATTTGAGAGGGAGAAGGTTAAACCAGGAATGTCAGTGTTGTAGTTGAACAAAGGGGACTATAAAGGCATGAGAGAGGAGCTGGCCAGGGTCGAATGGAAAAGGATCCTAACAGGAATGACGGCGGAACAGCAATGGCAGGAATTTCTGGGTATAATCCAGAAGATGCAGGATCATTTCATTCCAAAGAGGAAGAAAGATTCTAAGGGGAGTAAGAGGCAACCGTGGCTGACAAGGGAAGTTAGGGATGGAATAAAACTAAAAGTAAGCGTGCAGCTACAGCAGGCAGTGAAGAAAGCTAATGGCATGTTGGCCTTCATAACGAGAGGATTTGAGTATATAAGAGCAAAGAGGTCCTTCTGGAGTTATATAGGGCCCTGGTGAGACCACATCTGGAGTATTGTGTGCTGTTTTGGTCTCCTAATTTGAGGAAGGACGTCCTTGCTATTGAGGCAGTGCAGTGTAGGTTCACGAGGTAAACCCCTGGGATGGAGGGACTGTCATACGAGGAAAGATTGGAAAGACTGGGTTTATATTCACTGGAGTTTGGAAGGATGAGAGGGGATCTTAAAGAGACGTATAAAATTATAAAAGGACTGGACAAGCTAGATGCAGGAAAAATGTTCCGAATGTTGGGGGAGTCCAGAACCAGGGGCCACAGTCTAAGAATAAAGGAAAGACCATTAAAAACTGAGGTGAGAAGAATCTTTTTCACCCAGAGCGTTGTAAATTTGTGGAATTCTCTGCCACGGAAGGCAGTGGAGGCCAATTCACTGGATGAATTTAAAAGAGAGCTCTAGGGGCTAGTGGAATCAAGGGACCTGGGAAGAAGGCAGGCACAGATTACCGATTCTGGATGATCAGCCATGAAGGGCTCGAAGGGCCAAATGGCCTCCTGCAACTAATTTCTATGTTTCTATGTGACAGTTGTAGTTAACTGTCCACAGTTCTCCGTGGGCTTGCTTACCACCTATACGGGAGATAGTAAACATAGCTTGCGGCTTAATTTGCTGTTTTAACAATGCAATTACAGTCGCATGCCACGGGACATTCAGTGTTGTCCTCTGGTATGCAAGGCCTTTATGATTCTGTTCCCTCAGGTTTTTCAGGAATTTGAGACAAATCCTGGCTTATATTGTCGAATTCCACCGAACCAGTACTTGTTTTATAATCCAGTGGCATTTCTGCCCGGTGTGAAGCATGCAGTCCCCTTTTCTCCAGTGTTGTTTTCCCTGTGGAATTATTGAAAAACGTCTGTGCAATCAATTGCGAGCCAACCTTGCCCATCCCTCTTGCTCCGAAATCTGCATGTAACACAGTAACTCGGTTCAAACATTTGGACACTATGGAAACTCTCGTACTCCAAAACTTGTGCCGAGAGCTGCCAATAGGTTTTTTAAAATTAAATGCCCTGCTGCCAGATTTCTTGAAATGCTGTGCAGTTTCAAAATGGGGAAAAAACTGAGTGCTATTGGAACGGTGAATAGCACAACAAAAATCCGGGCCTTCGTCATGGAAAATGTCATTAATTCCAGTCGTATTTGTATCTCTGAAGGATTCAAGAGGAGGCGATAAAAATATCACCATTGTGAAGGAAAGAATTGAGTTGGGTCATTTTCCCTGTAATCTATTCTTATCGTAAACTCGGACCAAATAAAAGTTGGCAGAGGCACTTGGAGATACGGCCCCCTCTATAATAGAAACGGAACGGAAATTGGATTCGGACAGAAATGGGCAATTGCCAGCAACGGTAACGTTGATAAGAGATTTCCGTCTGTGAGACGTGCCAAAGGCAAAGCGAGCCACGTACAAATGTCGCCGAAAGCTTTTGAAGAGCAATCATTAAATGTGAACAGTTCATCAAAACAAAAAGCTTCAAAGATCTGCAGAGAAAGACTGCGAGAGGGCATGTTGAGGGAGATCTCTGACTACCCAATCTAAATACACACACGCACACAAAAAACCCCCCATCTGCTGCGATTAACCCCCGCCGCCCCTCCAAATGAAAAGCTGGCGAGGTCAAAGCGGAAAAAAAATTCCAAGCAGCAGCAAAAAAAAAAAAAGCAAGCAGCAAACCCGCCTTCTGCATCCTGGGCTGTTTTGCAAGACAAATTTCCCTTTAAAGCCCCAGACTTCAATCAACCAGGGAAGCGGGGTGCTGGAGTGCGGCGCAGTGGCTCCGCTCTGCTCCGGCCCGGCGCCCTTTGTTGTTGGACAGCTCTCCCCACGTCAATTCCCGGCTCCCTGTATGGCATCACAAAGGCCGCAACCGCGCGCCGCCGGGAACACCCCGCATTCCATGTCCTTTCATAAAAGGAGCGCCGGCCTTTATATGGCGTCACAAAGGAACCGGCCGAACCCTGCCCGGGAAACGCCCCCCTCGGCATTCCTCCTCCCTACACGTCCGCCCGTCCCCTCTCGCGTCACAAAGGTCCCCGACGCGAGGCGTCTGCCGCTCATCTCCCTCCCCCTGCAAGGATGCTCACTCCCTCCCCAGTTGCTGCCCCCCTCCCCCCCCCTCCATCTCCAGTTGCTGCCCACCCACCTACCTCCCTCCCTAGTTGCTGCCCACCCCCCTCCATCCCTCCCTCTCCAGTTGCTGCCCACCCCCCCTCCATCCCTCCCTCCCTCTCCAGTTGCTGCCCACCCCCCTCCATCCGTCCCTCTCCAGTTGCTGCCCACCCCTCCCTCCCCAGTTGCTGCCCACCCCCTCCCTCCCCAGTTGCTGCCCACCCCCTCCCTCCCCAGTTGCAGCCCACCCCCCAGTTGCTGCCCACCCCTCCCTCCCCAGTTGCTGCCCACCCCTCCCTCCCCAGTTGCTGCCCACCCCTCCCTCCCCAGTTGCTGCCCACCCCTCCCTCCCTCCCTCCCTCCCTCCCCAGTTGCTGCCCAACCCTCCCTCCCTCCCCAGTTGCTGCCCACCCCTCCCTCCCTCCCTCCCCAGTTGCTGCCCACCCCCCCTCCCTCCCTCCCCAGTTGCTGCCCAACTCCCTCCCTCTCCAGTTCCTGCACACCTCCCTCCTTGTCTAGCCGTTGCCCACCTCCCTCCATCATTTTGTGTCTATCATCGGTGTAAACGATCATCTGTAGGTCCTTCCTACACATCCCTCCTTATCCAAATGCTGCCCACCTCCCCCCTCGGTGCTGTCCCACCTCCCTCCTTCCCCAGAAAGTGCTGCTCATCTTCCTTCCTTCTCAAATGCTGCCCACCTCGCTCCTCCCTTGCACAGATGTCTCCTCCCACCATAGACGTTCCCTCCCTCCCCAGACGCTGCCCGGCCCGGCCCGCCGCCTTTCTCCAGCTGTTCATTGTCTCTCCAGTTATTACTGTCCGTCCTCCCTCCCTCCCCCTGGCCTGGAAGCAGGGGCGTGCCATGGGACCCAGAGTCAGAGCTGACGCTGGGGAGCGGTGCGGCCCGGCCCGCCCTTGCCCTGCCCACCTCTCCTTGCAGGGCCCGGCCCTGCCCACCTCTCCTTGCAGGGCCCGGCTCGGCCCACCTCTCCTTGCAGGGCCAGGCCAGGCCGCAGCCCTGCCCATCTCTCCTTGCAGGGCCAGGCCCGGCCCACCTCTCCTTGCAGGGCCCGGCCCGGCCCACCTCTCCTTGCAGGGCCAGGCCCGGCCCACCTCCCCTGGCAGGGCACGGCCAGGCCGCCCATTGGCGAAGGCAGTGATCATGGGCGCTGACCGGTGTGTCGTGTGCCGGCCCAGTCCGGCCTCTCCCGCTCAACACGGGCAGACGCTCCTTTTACGGGCGGGTCGGGGGGCGGATCAGCCGTCGTTCAGGAGCTGCCCTCCCGCCCGGTATGTCCATGTAAGGAGCGCCTGCCCTTTCTCGCCGCGCCGAGGCGCGCCCTCATTGTAAACAGATAGAGGCTTCTCTTATAATGTACATAACTTCCGTTTCAATGTAACAGTAGCGAAGCGAGGGAGGCAGGCAGTATGGCGGAGCGCGGTCAGCCACCCGCAAAGCGGCTCTGCTGCAGGCCCGGCTTCAACGCTTCCAAGACGCCGCTCAGGGCGGCCCCGGCCGGCAAGACCTACAAGCCGGAGTCGCTGCTGGACATTAGCGCCAGGAAGGTGGCGGAGAAGTGGCCTTTCCAGCAAGTGGAAGAGCGGTTCACCCGCATCCCGGAGCCCGTGCAGCGGCGGATCGTGTACTGGTCCTTCCCGAGGAATGAACGGGAGATTTGCATGTATTCCTCATTCAATTATTCGGCCGAAGACGGCGGGGACGACGAGAGCCGACTGCCTTTTAAACGGGGCATCGCACTCCTTGAAAGCGGCTGTGTGGACAATGTCCTTCAAGTCGGTAAGTGTTCCCCCTCCCTCCCTCCTCCTCCTCCTCCTCCTCCTCTCTTTAATCAGACCTCAAAGTGAAGAGGAGAATGCATTATGTGCCCACGTCAGGAATTTAAAGAGCAAGCCAGGTGAAGAAGTGTACACAATACACCCTTTATTTGGAAAGGATGGCTCGGGACAGCGTTGGGTTTTAACCCTGTCATTCAGCGCGTCACGCCCCTTTAACACCCCTTTCCACGAGTTGGTGGAAGATTGTTTGAAATGTTCTGTGGCTACAAAGAATTTTTTTTCCCTCCGATCTGTTTCAAAAAAGATGGCGTCCTGTTTTGCAGCACTGTTTTTTATATTTGTTAAATATATTGTTTTGAAATGTGCAGTGCATGTGTCATGTTGCGTGTGTGCGGGTGTTTTATAGGCAAAGAGAAGGGCTTTGAACTCCAAATTCCTCCCCTAAAAAAAAGACGGCGGCCCCGGTAACCTTGCACATTAATCTATAGCAGGAGCAGGGTCCAGTGTATTCTTTCTAAATGATTGGTAATCATGCCGACAAAGAGAGGTTTTTATTTCATGTTTTTTTTCTCTCTCTGAAATGCATGATAAGGTGTGGGCGAGTTACTTTTGTTGGGAGCGACCGTGGTTTATATTTGCCAATTGCGCAGATCAAATAGCCGACAGGCATTCCCTTCCCACCGCCTCGTTACTTTGTTCCCATTTTCATGTTTATTATTTGTTCCCTTCTGTTTCTGTCACCCTCAACCGTCGGACAATGGAGCTTTCTTCAATGCCTGTTAGAGACATTGGAGATAGATATATGTGGAGGGCAGTGACAGACTGGCTGGGGCGATCCTTTCATACCGCCAAGAACTGAGAGTGGATCCATCCTCGGGAAAAGGAGATCGGGTGACCAAGCGTCTCAACAGATTTGAGTTTCCACCCGAAACATGTCTTCCTTCCTCCACATACGATCACTTACTTTCCTCGGTTTCAGTGGCTGGCTGTTTTTAATCGTTCCACCTTAGTCTGCGGTTAATTTGAATTTTAAAGCAGCCTGCAAACGTGATTTTTCTGCAGGATCATTTGTTTTCCAGTGGCTCTTTGGGTGCAGTGCCCTTCCGCCTAAAGGGGTTTTCGCCCAATCTGTGTCTGCTGTGTTCTCCCCTCTATCTCTGTTTTAATTTTTTTGTTGCATACATACCAGCATGTATGTCGACTTTTCTTTGGACCTGACGTTTTCCTTTTTGAAAGTGAATCGGTTTCTTAAAAAATAAATTAAAAATTAAGTGGTGGCCGGTTCAGTTGGCTTTGAGCTTTATTTTGCGCTTGATTCTCCGCATGCAACCGATCAAGAATGACAGGAGTGCGTACAGGGAGGGTTCTTGGCTGATTGCATTTAGTCAGGAATTCACTGTGAAAATAAGCCAAGGGGCGATAAATAAAAGATGCAATCTTCCAGGAGACACAGGCAAGCTTTAGTAGCTTTCAACAAGAGCGATGTCAAGGGTTTTAAAGAATTTTCAGAGAGAAGAATTCCTGCAGGATCAGAGAAGCTTTTGGTTTCAGTGGCTCTGCCATAGGGACTGCTCGGCTCCAGCTGAAGTATGTGTTTGAAGAGGGACGTAGTTTGGAGCGAAAGATTATTAGTGAATGCACACGTAGCCTTTTTATTTCAACATTGATGCCTGCCTGGAAATTTTTAAGCATCATGCTGACTCCTAATTCATATGCCTCGGCCTATGATCTCCCGTATGATGGTGAAGTGTTAAGACTGGCTTTTTATTTCGGCCTCCCTCCCCCTCCTAAGTACACAATTAAATATGATCCAATTTCGACTGGGTCAGCCTCATTTTGGTTGAAGAGGTCATAATTGATGAAAGCCTAGGCTGGCGTTGCATTCAAATGTGTACTTGGGCAAGAGATGCACAAAGTGGCACAGCTTTAACCGGAAGCAGGGGAATGAACTAAAGGGGGGGATTCAAGTTTGTCCCGTTGTCAAGAAAAAAAGTTTGGCATGACAATGTGGAATGGTCACATTGATTTGATCAGGTAGAATAAGGAACTGCGTAGAAACAAATCTCAGAAATATCCTGTGAATTAACAAAGAAGTATCCGGAGTGTTTTCATTTTTTAAGCCCACAGGAAAAGAACATTTAGCAGTAGTCATTTTAATGGAATATTTGACATTGATTTTGGGTGTGACTGGTCACAGGGCAGTTTTGCTGTAAACCTGCGACAACTTGGTAGTTTATGCAATGCTCGTAAAATGCATAATTGTTTACAAGGTCATCAAGTGATTTTTAAAAAACACTCCTCGGTTCATTTCTGGCAATCTATTTTAGTGAATTGGAAAAATATCAACTAATTACAAACAAAAGTTTAAAAAAATCGATTTCTTTATCAAAGCCTTCTGAGTTTAATGTCACTCACCAGCTCTATAGCTGTCTCCTGTTCCTGACATAGCATAACTTTGAGAAACAGGTTTTAATGGGTCCATCAGTCATTGTATTCGATGGATCATGCAAACCAACCTCCCTTCCATTGACTTCATCTACATTACACGCCGCCTCGGCAAGGCCACCGGCATAATCATGGATGAGTCTCACCCCGGACACTCCCTCTTCTTCCCTCTCCCATCAGGCAAGAAGTACAGGTATATACCTCCAGATTCGGGGACAGTTTCTTCACAGCTGTTACAGGCAACTGAGCCATCCTATAACCAACTAGAGAGCAGTTCGACCTTTCACCTACCTCAGTGGAGACCCTTAGACTATCTTCAATTGGACCTTACTGGACTTTATCTTGCACTAAATGTTATTCCCTTTATCCTGTATCTCTGGAAGGCTTGATTGTAATCATGCATTGTCTTTCCGCTGACTGAATAGCACGCAACCAAAAAGCTTTTCACTGTACCTCGGTACATGTGACAATAAACTAAACTAATCTAAATAATAAACTACTCGTGGTGCAACTTTTGGTATTTGTTTGTCCTAAAATGAATAGGAAGAAGGGTCCTGAACCAGATCATTACCTGTTCATTCCCTCCATGGATGCTCCCTGACCTGCTGAGTTCCTCCAGTGCAATTGTTTTCCTTGAGATTTCAGCATCTGCAGTCATGAGTTGTTCATTTACTATGCTGCTGTTTGCAGCTGGAGGCTCAGGACCTATGTCTGCTTATGGACACTAGATTTGCTGCTGGGTAGCTGATGGTTAGCTGTTCGTCTGAATCATCTATATACTAAAACTCTCGTTTGTTTGTTTCTGAACTACAGACAAAACAGTACATGATAGCGCAACAATTTTAGGCCCACCTTACTCACCGTCGTCTCTTTGGTGCTAATGGAAGAAGTTTCATTGAAATTGGTGTTATATAACTCCATAAGTTATTCACATTTTTAAGTTTAAATCTATCTCCTGGGGGGGAGGGGGGTTGGAGTGGGGGGGGGGGGAAGGGGGATAAGGGGGGGTTGAGCGGGAGAGGGGGGTAGTGGGGGTAGAGAGGTGGGGGAGGAGAGGGTGCTGCACCAATGCAGGAGAGGTTTGGGCCCAACGGGTCCACTTGGTCTAGTTATTGTTACAACTCTAATGTAAACAAAGCTTGGAGAGTGCTGCTTATTTCAGATGTGCTGAAGCCAGAGTTTTGACAAACTCCATAAGTGTACGTCTTGAATCTGCTGTTAATCAAAAGTTGTTTTACACATATTTCTCATAAGCATTGAAAACTCTTTCTATGACTGCCATAAAATTCTAAATCTCTTTTGAAATTTTCACCCTGTGTCCATTTAAGTTAAATACTGCCTTTCTAATTTTCATCTTTTCTTGGTGATAATCTCTGGCACGAAAGTGGGGATGTTTTTTGAGATACTATAATAAAGCATTGCCAATTTTAACTTGGCAAATTAGTTGCGCCCTTAATTTAGTAATGCTTATCATGATGATTATTATCCTTTCATGTTTTAAACTTACAAAGGATGCTCAGCAGACAAAAATCCTATTGTTGCAATAGATATCTTCTACCATCTAATTAGCACATAATTCATTAGTTACATCAATTAAACTTGCATTATGCTAAATTAATTTCCAGAATTTATTTTCATGTGTACACAAGCTATAAATTGTAAATATTCCTATTTATACTGGGACAAGACAGATGGAATTGGAGCACCATTCACAACCTCAAAACGACTTGTAGCCAATGAAGTCTTTTAAGTGCGACTATTGTTATGGGAAATGCAGTGGCCAGTGTGTTGTGGTAACACCCATACACAATGTTGAGCTAATAGCAGATAATTTATTTGAGTGCTGATGATTGTGGGATAAATATTGGCAAGGTCATCAAGGATAACTCCCCTGTTCTTCAGTGTGGTGCCATGGGATCTTTTGTATCCACCAAGAGGGAAGACAGAACCTTGGCTTAAGAGTTTTGAAATATGACAGCCCTGATAAAGCAGCACTCTGGTATTGCATGAGAGTGCCAACTTGGATATTAATGCTGAAGTCATTCGAGTCAGACATAAACCAATTTGATAGCTCTGGTGCTTACAGGGGCTGTTTAATATTATTAACTTATTTAATATTTTAGGCAAATAACCTCTTTTCAACATTGTTTCAAAAGTAGAAAAGGATTAGCACTTGGTTTAATATCTCTCCAACTTTTATATCAAATTACCCATTTGATCCTTGTACTTTGTGATCTGTTTTTCAAGTGCTTGGCTGACATGGATATTGTGCATAATATTAAATTGTAATTGAGAAAGTTGTTTCAATCTTCTAGATATAAATAAAACAAAAGGTGTCCGTCAAAAATTCAATTCGAGCCAGCACCACCATTCAATGTGATCATGGCTGATCATTCTCAATCAGTACCCCGTTCCTGCCTTCTCCCCATACCCCCTGACTCCGCTATCCTTAAGAGCTCTATCCAGCTCTCTCTTGAATGCATTCAGAGAATTGGCCTCCACTGCCTTCTGAGGCAGAGAATTCCACAGATTATTTTCTTCAAATGTGGGACTATCAATGCATTTTCATTGGTAATTGCCTTTATAGATCTAATGTGCTGGAGACTTTGAGATTGCATAGACTTCGACTATTTGTTAGAAACGATCTGACGATTTCAAGTGAGGAATTTTATCTAATCTTGGCAAGCCAGAAACAAGAGGTCTGCCATTTTTCTTTGGGAGGAATGGCAATTATGTAAGTAAAATGCTTTGTCTTGATATTGAAAAATAGACATAAGGACATTGGGGCAGGAAGAAAAAAAAATCTCTTAGAAAATAAATGCTATGACAAACAATGCCAGTATTCTGTAATGGAGCTGGAATGACAGATTAGGATTTCAGTTTTTACAAGAACTGAATATGAATGTTTTGGAAATCATTTTGTGTTTACCCGAATACAAAATAAAAGCGGATTCACTGCCTGCCGATTTGATACCATCTGTTGGGGAGGGTGGTGTTTATGAAAATTTGCTCAAGTTAGAGCAGGCTTCACAGCATAAATACTTTTTCTCTTTCTCTTCGGAAGTATTTATGGTACAACACCAGGACAGAGCATGGGACTGGCTCATGTGTATTTTCTAATCTGTAAAGATAACATGTTATGAGATATGAAGTTTGAATTTTGTCATTTCTGTGAGAATTTAAGTGTATAGTTGAGTTTGTGTACAAACCCCCAGCACAGTGGCGCAGCGGTAGAGTTGCTGCCTTACAGCGCTTGCAGCGCCAGAGACCCGGGTTCAGTCCTGACTACGGGTGCTGTCTGTACGGAGTTTGTACGTTCTCCCCATGCCCTGCGTGGATTTTCGCCGAGATCTTCGGTTTCCTCCCACACGCCAAAGACGTGCAGGTTTGTAAGTTAATTGGCTTGGTATAAGTGTAAATTGTCCCTAGTGTGTGTGTGGGATATTGTTAATGTGCGGGGATCGCTGGTCGGCGCGGACTCGGTGGGCCAAAGGGCCTGTATCTCTAAACTAAAGAAAAATAGGACGTGATGGAACACATAAAATAGGAGATTAAAAAACTATGTTGAAAAGGCAATATACTTTTAATGAACAATTTTCACTTGTAGCATAGATTACAGCAAGAACAACTGGTCTGAACAATAATGAATTTTAATGTATGGGATAATTTTCTGGAGCAAAGTCACAAGCTATATGCGACTTAGTAATGAGCCAAATTTGATGACCTAAATAGTGCATGAGAATTTATCCAAAAGTCATAATTTGATTTGCTGTTTTCTCTTTGCAAGGATTAAAGGCATTATAGTTACTAGGATTCTAGATTGGCATAAGGCAAATACAATGAGATATTGATCATGGTAAATTGGAATAGTGCAAATGGGCAAAATAAGAGTACATCAGTAAAAGGCATACAAAAAGAACATTGGCGTTTCTGAAGAACTAGTATGCCTCTAGAGGCAATCCTGTTTGTTAACTAAATGTCATGGTTCACTTAAGATATCAGGCGAAATATAAACAGAGCATGGAAAAGGGGAAACACCAGCATGAATTCTAGTGACTAGGGGAGATATAAAGGTAGCAAAAGATGGTAAGACAATCAGAGCTATGATGTCAAAAGTTAAGAGAATAACGAGATGATCGACCAATGAAAGCTCTTTTTTTTTTGGAACAATACATTGTCCTTTTTGTGGTAGATGTTGAGGATTGCCAGTGAACCTTATATTGAATGGGTGTTGGAGACTTGCCAGTATCAACATCAGCAAAGTACCAGTGATGAAGAGATAATGGGTCTGAAGAATGACCTGATGGTTTCCTGTATGTGTTTTGGGGTGATGACAAAATGCTACTGCTAAAAAGTTCCACTCTTCTCATTCACGGGCTGCTCTGTTAGATTCAAATTAAACAGGACATTACATTAAAAAGCAAACCAAAGAAAATGTGTCCTGTTGCCTTAATGTCTGTCGTCAGGCAATTTGTACAGGTTGTAATTAATGATGCATTCATTGAACACTTTAAATTTCCATCTGATCGAGGAGAGCCAGTGCGACTTTGTGCAGGTTAAATCTTCCTCGATGAGCCTGATTGACTAGAGTTGTGTATGGGTGAATATCTGAATTATTTAAATGTACTTCCTGAGGCATTTTACAGTATCTCATAAACTCCAACTGAAGATAACCATCACAAAATTGATCCAATAAGGAAATTTGCAGTGAGGTAGATTCTCAGATTGCCACAATGTGACTCGTGGTATCCTGCAAGGATCTGTGTCTGATCCAGAAATATTAATTGTACTTGTAAATGACTTGAATGATAGGATGGAAAACCGTACATCTAATAGCCAGTGACACAATGAGAGATTCATTGTAAGCAGTGTAAATGGAAGCTTTGTGTTTTAGGTGTTGATATCTTGAGACTTCAGGTTGATTATTATTATTGTGAATGATCAGCCATGATCACATTGAATGGTGGTGCTGGCTCAAAGGGCTGAATGGCCTACTCCGGCACCTATTGTCTATTGTCTATTATTATTGCCTGTACTGAGGTACAGTGAAACACTTTCATTTGTAGGCCATCCAATCAAATCTGATAACGCGTACATAGAAACATTCTAGACGAACTTGTGTACAATAGATAGAGCAAATCAAAAGATAGAGTGCAGAATATGGTTCTTGGCTTTGTAGCACACCAGTTCCAATGTCCGCACTGGGGCAGAGGTGAATTGGACATCACCTAGCTTAAAGAAGGACCGTTTAGAAGCCTGATAATGGGTGAAAAAGCCATTCCTAAGTCTGTTGCACACTTGCACATTTCTGAGCAAATGGCCAGTACTATGGCCTATGAATTTTGGTGTAGTCATACGCAAGGTCATCCACCAGATTTTCAGAAAAGATGGGACCGAGTACTTTCTAAAAGGTGGAAAAGCTAGCAAGAGAGGTTCAAAGAGATGCTGGGTTCATGTACAAAATATCATAGGTGTAGAAAATATTCATGAATGGAATGTTGACATTTGCACCTGAAATACAATGGGTAGATGTTTTTCAACAGCTGTATAAAGTTCTAATGAAAACATGTGTGTTTGCCTTGAAATGACGCAAGGCACCACACCTTTATAGAATGTATTGCCCCAGAAGGGACTGCAGAATAGATTTACCAGAAAATAACCTGAACACCTAAGGGTTAAAATGCCAGGTAAAATTGCACAATGTTGTTTTGCCTACAATTTAGAAGATTATGATTTGATCCAAGTTTTCAAGATATAAAGGGGAACTGAAAATAGTATTTCAATCTGTCCCATGGCTTGGGGAGGCCAGGAATGTGGGTGAGTCATAGCCTTAAGATGCAGCTGACATTGCGGGCTCTGCAACCCTCCCCCAACTGACGATCCGTGGACCCGTTGCTGGGTGGGGAGTGTCCCCCATGGGCGGGCGACGGGCGGACAGGGAAGGGGTGAAGGAGCCACTCACCTTGGCCCCGTGCGGCCAGCGCTGCAGCTAGAGTGAGCCGTGGACCCGAAGCCTCTCCTGCAGCCTGGTGGAGAACGGCGGCGACGGCCATCTTGTTGGCCCCTCTGCCGCCGCGCTGCACCACGGGAGGAAGGTCGGGCATGGGGCACGTCGGGTCGTCCTCCCGGCGGGGTGGGGGGGAGCGCATTTATTAAAGTTAGCGGCTGCTTGTCGGCTCAGCAAGCCCCCTTCCCCTCATTGGCCTCCACTCCCATCACTCAGGTGGGTCCCGCTCCCGGCGGCCATCGTGGCCTCCCCCCCTCACCCCCCCTCATTGGCCGCCACTCGGGCGGGTCCCATTGTGACGCCGAAAGCGGCGAACGGCCATGGGAAATGGAAAAGGTAATTTTTTAACTTTAAATTGTCTATAACTTTACCAAGTTGAATGAAACTTGGGTACTACAGACTCCAGGACAATGGTGAGTAAGGTGGGCCTAAAATCGTCGTGCTATCATGTGACAGGGCACAAAAATAAGGCACAAACATACGGGGGAACAAACAACTGGACCAAACAAGATGAGCGTTTTAGTAATATATTATATATTATATATATGGATATATAGATGATAATAACACTATTGATGCTGTATCTAAGGAACTAATCAAATTCTTACCCCCCCCCCCCCCCTCCCCATCCCTTTTGATAGGGGAATAAGTGCTGAGGTTTTTTGGTTTTGCTCATGTAACTGCTTGTGAATCTTTCTCTACAAACACTGCCTCAACTGCCCACAGGTGAAAATTGGTCAATGCAGGCCAATGTAGGGTACCAGCAAGAAAATGCCTGATGAAGCAGTACAAATGCCAATGTGAGCCATAGGAACATAGCAGTGTGAAATTTAAGTTGCTTTCAGTCCCAACCACCCACAGGAACTTGTCCACCGATCTTTATAATTCTCTTAAAGGAACTGGAGGAAGAAATTCTGTAGTATTTGCAGAATATTCCAGCATTTGCCATTAGATTTTCAACTGAAGATGAGACTATCTCGATGTTGTGAATATATTGTCCTCTGCACAGCATTAGCAGTACAATAAGGCATAGTTTCTTACTCGTATGAGCTATTTTCTTTCCACTTCTGGTATTTTCTAAATACCTACAATGTGTTGTTTTACACAACTATACATCATTTCAGTTTAACTGGCTGTTATTAGTGAGTGAGGATTTGGTAACACAATATTGTAGTCAATGTTGTTAAAAAAAATATTACAATGCAAGGTTCCGCGGTTGATACAAGTACATATAACTCTTTCAGTGGGATATTTTGGTAACAGCATTACTTAACATGAATCTTGAAATTAACAATTCTTTTGGCAATAATAGACATGCCTTCCTTTTACTTCAAAGATCTGTGATGAAAAGACTTTTTAAAAATCTTTTTTTTAATATGCTTTAGTGTGCACTCTCAAAAATCAATTTCTATCTCTTCAGTCTTCATAGTCTGCAGGCTGAGGTCAACCAAGATCAGACTCGGAGTTGGATGTGATTGAGTGTCAATCACATGTAATACTGAACCAATCATTTTACAAAGATGAAGGTCATTTTCGAGTATTTCTGGTTAATTCAAGGCATATGAGACCTACCTCCTTGCCTTAACTGTATCACCCTTCTCCATGTACTTCCCTGTAACCAACAACAAGCAATAAAAATGGATGTTGCCTGTCCAATGATATTACTTAAAGAAAGCAAATAATTTAATTACAAATTTCTTTCTTTAAAATTTTACTGATGAACATAATAATAATAATAATAATAATACATTTTATTTATATAGCGCTTTTCATATACTCAAAGACGTCTTGACTAGGCCTGGATTAGTTGTCATCCTTATGCCTCTTGAATCAAAAGGTTGGGGGATCAAGTCCGACTCCAGAAACTTGAACAAATAATTAAGACTGTTACTTAGGATGTAGGAGGTGATGTGTCTTGGATAAAACATAAAACAGAGGTCTGCTCTGACCATCAAAATGGACATAAAAGATCCCATAGCACAACTTTAAAAAAAATAAAGCAAGCAGTATGATTTTTCTTGATTGGTTGGTTAATATTTATCGTTCAGTCACTGAAACAGATTGTTTGGTCACTTGTATGGTTGCTGTTAATAGGATTATGTGGTGTGGAAATTGGATGCTGCATTTCATTATGATTCACCAGTGACAATAGTTAAAATATTTAAGTGACTGGAAAATACTATGGAACTTCCTAAAGTTCTTGAAGGTCTGTTCTTTTTAGTGACTTTGGTCAGATTTTTTCTTTAATTTTTCTTATAGTAAAGGCGGAAGGCCTTGTTAATGCAGTGTAGTTTTGATCAATGTGATTATTGTTTATATTTGTTCACCTAGGATCAAACCACACTGCTATGAACTGCTTTCATTGTGCAGTTTGTCCTGACATCACCTATTGAATTGGTTATATGTTAGAATTGCCACTTGCAGTCCTCTTCGGTGACCCACAGATTAATTGGACCAAACAGATAATCGCTTAGCATAATATCTGAAAGACTGCTATCTAAAACCTCTGAAAGACTGCTATATATTATCCGTTTTACTACAGATTTGCACCATGGACCTGTATATGCCAGGAACAAGTTTAAACATAAAATTCATTCCTCAGGATAAATGTAGCTGTTATAGAAGTTTGTCAGTTAGAATTTGGGCTCCAGGGGCTTGGTTTCTCCAGTTCTGTTTCAAAGGCAAAAGCAATCATTGGAATAAGGTTTCTTCATTGGATTGCAGATTTTCATGTTATAGATTGAGCCACAGCATTAAAGTTACTGAACAAAACACATTATTATTATATTGGATTATCGAGCTTCCACCAGTATTTCTGGAATCCCATTCTGCTGTTTATTTTTCTATGAATCATGTCAACTTTTTTTTGTTCAAGGAGTGGAGGAGGTCCCAGTGATGCAGTTATAGATTCTGTCTTGTCAAACTTGTTCTATCTAGGTAGAATATCTTGAATGGCATTAATACCAGAACAAAGTATTGGTAGATGCTGATTGCAATAACAGCAGGGGCAATTTGAGGTGATTGAAAGCACTGCTTGAGTGCAGTAAACAAAAATTCAACATGAATGCAGATGAAATTAAATCATTTTTCATATAAGCAACAATATTCACTTACCTTTAATGTATTTTCTTTCAAATTCTAATATAGATTCGAACAAAGTACAAGCCTGAATTTTATGCACAAAATGCTGGAGTAACTCAGCAGGTCAGGCAGCATCTCAGGAGAGAAGGAATGAGTCTGAATTTTACAATCGTAACAATTGAAGAATTGCTGCTCCTTTAGGGTCCTGAATTAAAATGAGTTGAATTTGCCCTTAAATTGGGAACCATCATAAGTTTATTAATATGACTTGCCCTGATATTGCCATGTATTTAGATTTTTAATATTAACTTTGTAGCAAATATTGAAGGAAATATATTTTAAGTATATTGGGAGGTTTAGACCGATCACTTAAAAAAAACTTTAACATGCAGAACAGAATCTCTCAAAGCTAAAGTTAACAACTAATTTTTGTGCCATAGAACGATGCCCTTGGAAACACAAACTTTAGACTGCAGCTTAAAGTAGGCTTAAATTTAGCCATCTTTCTTTAAACAAAGTTTAAAGTTTCAACCTTCACCCTGATCGAATACATTTCTTGACTTAAAAGTCTGTAAGTAAACATTTCTTCCCATCCGCTTATTACATGTTGGCTTTTCCCTTTCCAGGATGCATGGTGACACGGTAATCTAATGTCGTAACAGTTGAAGCCTGCCCTAAGCGGGCAGAGAGACCTGCCGGTATAAAAACTATGGGATCTTTCATCGCCATGGGACATCCCAAAGTGCTTAATGATTTACAAAGTAGCTTTGACGAGTTGTAGAAAAAAGCAACCACTTTGCATATAGTTAGGTTCCACAAATGGCATGTGACAGTGATTAGATAATCTGGTTATATCAGTTATTTGGATCATAAGCAGTCTACTCTCTCTTAATTATCATTCATAGGACTCTCTTCATACCGATCAAGGTTGTGGTAAGGACCATTTTTTTGTTGAATAAATGATCTGAAAATGATTCCACCAGCAATGCAGCCTGGGTTTCATGTTGGTTTGTGGACTTGAACCCAGAAGCTCTGCAATGAGATTATTGCCAGCAGTAGCTGGCAGATGTAGATTGTGGCATCCAGTTGAGCAGGTCTATCTGAACCATGGTATGTAATCTGTTTTGACTATTAGTTGCAAATGAAACTTCGTACAACGAGATCTGGGTGTCTTAGTGCATCAGTCACTGAAAGGAAGCATGCAGGTACAGCAGGCAGTGAAGAAAGCCAATGGAATGTTGGCCTTCATAACAAGTGGAGTTGAGTATAGGAGCAGAGAGGTCCTTCTGCAGTTGTATAGGGCCCTAGTGAGACTGCATCTGGAGTACTGTGTGCAGTTTTGGTCTCCAAATTTGAGGAAGGATATTCTTGCTATTGAGGGCATGCAGCATAGGTTTACTAGGTTAATTCCCGGAATGGCAGGACTGTCATATGTTGAAAGACTGGAGTGGCTAGGCTTGTATACACTGGAATTTAGAAGGATGAGAGGGGATCTTATCGAAACATATAAGATTATTAAGGGGTTGGACACGTTAGAGGCAGGAAACATGTTCCCAATGTTGGGGGAGTCCAGAAACAGGGGCCACAGTTTAAGAATAAGGGGTAGGTAATTTAGAACGGAGATGAGGAAAAACGTTTTCAGTCAGAGAGTTGTAAATCTGTGGAATTCACTGCCTTAGAAGGCAGTGGAGGCCAATTCTCTGAATGCATTCAAGAGAGAGCTAGATAGAGCTCTTAAGGATAGCAGAGTCAGGGGGTATGGGGAGAAGGCAGGAATGGGGTACCGATTGAGAATAATCAGCCATGATCACATTGAATGGTGATGCTGGCTCGAAGGGCTGAATGGCCTACTCCACCTATTCTCTATTGTCTATTATCTGGATGATGCTAGGATAAAAATATTGTTTTTTCACTTAACCTCTGAATAATGGAGAGATCTGGACTGCATCTAAAACCAAAAACACACACAGGTGACTCAGTAGCATTGGCTCTAGGTAGATGGAACTGCAGAGCTGCAGTGATAGAGAATAGGTAGATAGTGTTTCTATGGCCAACCTTGTGATACCAGGATGGCGTGCTGCTTTGCTGAATGACTACTGAGAAATTTTAAGCATGGAGAATGAACAGCTAGATGATCCTGATACCATTGTATTGAAGACTGAATGAGGTCCAGCAGGCAGATAATATATAAGGAACAAGGAATGAGATTAAAAAGCAGGAGAGCTGGCTGCTCCAGGAACCCAGGTTGGATTCTCCTGTCCGGTGCTGTTTGGGCAGAGTTTGCACTACCTTTGGAGCTTCACAGTTTCAGCAGTTCTTGGTTTGATACTGATCTCTGGTGTTGCCTGTGTGGAAAATCTCACGTTCTACCCGTAACTCCATATGCATCCTTCTGCATCCCAAAGATTTGCTGATTATTAAGTTAATAGGCTACCATAAATTACCTCTAGTGTAAGTAGGTGGTAGGAGAATCGGGATGGTGTTGATGGATATGCCAAAGAGAATGGGTAATGTGGAGATTTGGGGGAATAGGTTTGATAGGATCACTCCGAAAATAGGCATAGCCTCGTATTGCTAGGAAATTTAAATATAAAATGTAATCCGTGAATTATTGCTGGGAATGTGCGCCATGGTGTACAGAGATGGGTGAATAGCACAAATGACTGTGGTAAAAGGAATGTTACAGCAATGAGGCTTTTGATTCTTGGGATGTTGAGACAGATTCTGTGGAGCTATACATGTTGAATATTGAATCTAAACACAGTTTGAATCAATATCTCTTCTAGGGAGGTTTGATATTGTTTTTGTGATGTTTAAATTAGTCTGGTTGAGGATAGAAACTTGACAGCATTTCAAGTGGAAAAATTGGAATGCAGAAGGTAAGGTTTAGAGAAGGTGGCATGACAGGAAATGAAGGGTGCAGGGGGACACAGATGTTTATTAGTTTAATTGTTTATACTTTAATGCAAGGAGTCTAGACGATAAAGACGATGCACTAAAGGCAAGGAAACGCTTGTGGTGTACGTGGTCATGGTTTAAAGATGGGTAGGAATGGCACATCAACATTCCTATTTGCAAAGTTCATCAGAGGAAATTACAATTTTTAAAGTGTGGCAATATTGATTCAAAAAAACAATGACAACTCTGAAGAAGGGTGATTTGTAAGAAAGATCATCAAAAGGCAGAACATTACTGGAGACTATAGAAACATAGAAAATAGGTGCAGGAATAGGTCACTCAGCCCTTTGAGCAAGCACCGACCACCATCCAATATGATCATGGCTGATCATCCAAAATCAGTACCCCGTTCTGGCTTTTTCCCCCTATTCCTTAATTCCTTTAGCCCCAAGAGCTAAATCTAACTCTCTCTTGAAAATAAGAGATACCCACCAAACAGTCTGATGGGTAAAATAACTGTACAGGTAAGTTTGAGAAATGCAAAAATAATTAAGGCGTAACAGGAGATTTAAGTCACTGAACATAAACTAGAATAAAGGGTATGAAACTGCAGATTTTCTAAAAATGTGTTGGAGAATTTTTTCATATCTCATACTTTCAACAAAAGAGCAAACAGTACTGGACTTGGTTTTATTGAATGGACGGTTACTTTCCATCGTTGTTGTCAGAACAGACTGAGACATTGAGGAGTGGTCAAGCATTAAGACCAAATGTTCCCACAATCAGACTCCCATGGATGGCAAGGAATGCAAGTCGGAGATAAAGCAAAATATCTGGAAAAGTAGAATAAATATTGGGTACAGAAGGCACAGGCTGACATTTAAACAGGGAAAGGGGATGGCAAAGAGATTGTGTGTGGAAATAATTGGCAGGTAAACTGGAAAACACCTACCCTATCTTGGGAAGGATTCCTTGAGTCTACTTGACAATAATTTCATGTTTATGAAGGGGTAGAGTAGAGGGTAAGAAATGGAAAAGGTAACATGCTGTTGAGTTATTAGACTGGTAGCCTGGGCTCTGGATCATTGATCCTGAGATTAATTCAAATCTCATCGTGGCAGTTGTGGAATTCAAACTTGACACATTCAGTATGCTTGCAATTTAAAAGAAAAACAAGTTTCAATATCAGTAAGCTACTTGATTGTTGTAAAGTCCTATCTTGTTCAAAAACTCCCACGAGGGAAAGAACACTCCTACCCATTTTGGGCCCATAGATGTCTCCAAATTTGCTGGTGTGATTGATTATAAACATAGAAAATGTTGGAAATATTTAGCAGTTTGGACAGCATCTGTGGAAAAAGAATGGAGATGTGCAATCTTTGTGCAATGAAAGATCATGATCGGAAATGTTAACTCTTTTGTCTCTCCTGGCCTCTTAAGTATTTAGTGTCTGTTCTTTTTTTTTTTCCCCAGCATCCAGAGTTTCATTTTTGGCTGATGGGGTTGACTTTTAAATTTTGGGCAAACAATAAATGCTAGGATACAGTTCTCTTGGAAATTAGGTTATTAGACCTCAGAGGTTAATATTCGGGCTATGGTTCTAAATTATTGCATCTGTCCTTGTGTTAGGGGATTGATGCAGACAATGACATTGGAAATAAATAATGTGAAGAATGGTGAGGTTGCATTTAAAGAATATAGCATCTCCAAAAGTGGGTTAATCATCAGGCTGACATGAATGTATCCCTGACTCTTAAAGAAGCAAGACAGAAAATGACTTTCAATTTCATTTTGGCTGGTGGTATTATGTGGAGGGCTAATTTGGTATGAACTAACTACAAGGCCGTCATTGCATTAGAGCAGTGGTGCAATTATTGGGAAATACACTGAACAAGAACATAAATCAGCTTTTGGAAACATCGAGAAAGCCTTCTAGCATGGACTTATTAAGTGATGTTTGTGTCTGAATGAGAATTTTAAAGTGACAAGTGTGGTGTGTTTTATGTCATCTGTATGGACTTTAGTGATGTGTTTGACAGAAATGATTGAACAAGAAAAGAGAAACCCATGAGATCCAAGTGAAACTGGCAAGTGGCAAATTAAAATTTCTCTCTGAGAGAAAGCATGGGATGATGCTCAGTCCAAATGACTTTGACAGTGTGTTTGTGACCTGTATGGCTCCTCGAGATTTAGTATTACTGCCTTTTTATTGACTTGGATTTAAATACAGGGCGTGCAGGAAGGAATTGCATATGCAAGTTTATACTGAAGACTGATACAAAATGCTGGAGTAACTAAGGGGAGGGGGGTGGGGGTAGTCAGGCAGCATCTCTGGAGAATAGAAATAGGTGACGTTTTGGTCGAATCCCTTCAGAGGCCATGATTAGGAAGATTATCAATTACATGAAAGTTGGTATTGCAGTTAAAAGTTTGAGTCTGGAGTAAGCCATCAGTGGTCCAGTTAGATGGGGCATACATGACAAATGAAATGCATTCTGGGGTGTGTGAATTGTACATTTTCATAGGGCAAGTTGGGATACAGATTGCACTATAAATAGGATTGTGAGAGTTGTAGAGGGATCCTAAGTTCATAAGTGATAGGAACAGAATTAGGCCATTGGGCCCATCAAGTCTACTCTGCCATTCAATCATGGCTGATCTATCTCTACCTCTTAATCCCATTCTCCTGCCTTCTCCCCATAGCCCCTGACACCCGTACTAATCAAGAATCTGCCTTAAAAATATCCATTGGGCTCTTGGAATGACTGTCCGTAGATCCTTAAAGGTAGCAAGAAAAATAGACAAAATGGCCAAAAAGAAATTGGAAACACTTGCCTATCTATATTGGCCAAACCATTGTAAGCAAACATTAGGGTAATGGTGAATGATGCTGGTACAAGATAAATTATCATCTAAATATGAGTGTGTTGGAGTGGGAGCAGAAGAGATTTACAAGGATGGTGCCATGGTTGGAGAGTTATTATTATGAGAAGAGACTGACTTGGCTTGTTTTTTTTAGAACCAAGGAGATTATGGAAAGATATAATTGGGAGGCCTTGAAAGGGTAAACATGGAGGATTTATTTTCCTTGGTAGAAAGTTCGTTAACTGGAGGGCATAAATTTATATTAGAAAAGGTAACAGTTTTTTTGGCAAAATAGCAGAGGAGCTCTCTGGCATTTGCTTTCAGAAGTGATGGTTGAGGTGAAAACCCCCTTCACAATTTAAAAGGTACCTTGATCACTTGAAGAGTTAGACATTGCAAGGATTGTTGACTGAAAAATGGAGCAGCTTAAAAATCCAATGTTTTTTTGGCCTGGTGTGAGCATTATTGGCATATGACTAATCAAGAATCTATCTATCTCTGCCTTAAAAATATCCTTGGAAAGATTTACCTTTGCTGTAAATCTTCGAGTCTGTAATCCACCCGTGACCTGGATTCAAATCTACTCCAGACCGATCATATTTGTAGGATTCTTAAAAAAATGAAACCGGACCATCATAATCAAATTTCAGTTTAATTGACAACCTCATTGAAGTAGCCAACGGAGAAAGGGGAGTTAAAAACCACACAAACAAATGATAGCATATTGAAGGTAGACACAAAATGCTGGAGTAACTCCGGGTCAGGCAGCATCTCGGGAGAGAAGGAATGGGTGACTTTTCGGGTCGAGACCCTTCTTCAGACTGATGTCAGGGGAAACGGCTGGACAAAGATAGGATATAGTCGGTGACAGGATGACTAGTGGGAGAAATGGGAAGGGGAGGGGATAGAGAGGGGAAGCAGGCACTATCTGAAGTTAGAGAAGTCAATGTTCATACCGCTGGGGTGTAAACTGCCCAAGCAAAATATGAGGTGCTGTTCCCCCAATTTGCGCTGGGCCTCACTCTGACAATGGAGGAGGCCCAGGACAGAAAGGTCAGATTGGGAATGGGAGGGGGAGTTGAAGCGCTGAACAACCGGGAGATCAGGTTGGTTGAGTCGGACTCAGCGGAGGTGTTCAGCGAAATGATCACTGAGCCCGTGCCTGGTCTTGCCGATGTAGAGAAGTTCACATCTGGAACAGCAGATACAATAGATGAGGTTGGAGGAGGTGCAGATGAACCTCTGCCTCACTTGGAAAGACTGTTAGGGTCCTTGAGTGGAGGGGAGAGGTAAAGGGACAGGTGTTGCATCTCCTGTGGTTACAGGGGAAAGTACCTGGGGAGGGGGTGGTTTGGATACCATATTGAAGTTGAAGCTAAAGCAACACTTTTTTTCACATCATTTGCTTCTGAAGACATAAAAGCTGATGGATGAAGATGGTGATGACTCTGGGTGTCTTAAATAGGAAGACTTTTATTCATCAGCATCGCATGAATGATTTGATTCAGGATCTGCACGCAATCAACTATTATATGACTCATTCTTCCCACTGTCCGTCAACCAAATTTAATGAAAGTAGGTTGCAAACTATATTTAACAAACATTGTTTATCTTGTTCGTTTACTTTATTGAAGCAAATGGTAATGGATTTATAGTAATAAATTTTGAATGGTGTGAATGCCAATCTCTCTGAGCCATCTGTGACGCTCCCAAATAGGATGATACGAATAACAAAATACAGTTAATCTGGCAGAAGTCCCAATGAGCTTCCAAGGTAGGGGTGAAAGCAACATAAATGTCTTGCCGTTATAGTTGTTAACGTGGTGATTTATCCCATTTATGCAGAACTGTTAACGTGGTGATTTATCCCATTTATGCAGATTGCGCGATTGTTTTCTTGCCACGACACCCAATAGGTCCGTGCCAGCGTCTTCTCGCCACTGTTCCCAATCAAATGTATATTATTTGCATTGCAATAGTTCACCTAGTTACACCCCTTGTATTAGCATTGGAAGGAGTGGACTATTTCGAACTACCTGCCTGCACTGTCAGAGTCCGCAGGCTCATTTTGGGGACCTCCAACAGGTTCCCACACTGGCTTTCTTGTCAGCTGTTCATCAGCACAAACCTGCTGGACCAAAGAGCCTGTTCTCATTCTGTATCTCTCTGACCCTAAATACTCCACAAACTGGTATGAAAGTAAGTCATCCTCACCAGAACATAACCATTTTTTCTGGCATAGGTTGTCTCCCAGCCCAAGAACAGTTTATTACCCATTCTCTTTTATCTTCCTTTTGATCCCAAGTATATTGCTGTGTCGTGTGTGTTGGGCCAAACCTCTAGGAATGATGTATTGTTTTCTATTATTGTCCAGGTGAATCCTGTCATAGAGCTGTTACGCACAGAAATTGATCCTTTGGCTAACCTTGTCCATGCTGGCCTTGTTGGCATACTGGGCTAGTCCCATTTGCCTGCATTGGGCCCATCGCCCTCTAAAACCTTCTTATTCATATCTGTTCAAATGTCGGGTAAAAGTCAAATTGCTTCTGTTTCTATAGTTTCCTCTGGCAGCTCATTTCTGACGGCGGCATTGAAATAATTGCCTCCGAACTCCTTCTTAAATCTTGCCCCTTAAACCTTAAGCACATTATAGCAATTTTTTATTCATTTTGTTGTGATACTCTTTCAAAATCCTGTAGGGCACATAAATTTTGTGATTGTGCCATCTTTGCAAATAACAGCTAAATTCTGAGATTACCTGCTCAATAAGAAATTATGTTGCCATTTAATTGTTTCTTAATTTGATGTACCAATGGTGGAGGGGGAGGGAAGGTTCGGAATGGCTGTTTAACTTCTACATTTAAGGTTTATTTTTTCATTTTTCACGATCTGTGGAATTCCTGTCCTTTCTCCATGGCCACTTTACGGACCAATTTGAAAATTGCTTTTTTATCCTTGCCATCGCGAGCACAATCATTTAAAAGAAAACATTTTGCAGTGCATTTGTGACAGGAATGTTGTGTTTGATTTCTTTACAAAGGAGGCACTAGTAAGCTCAAGTATTTTAGTTCTTTACAGTTCATGTAAAAATGGCACGCCAAGCGAAGCAAGAGTTAAATTGGAATGAGCTTTCTCATTTCAGTCTTGGTGTTTATGTCCTTTTTTTCTAGGAATTTGTATTTATTGGATTTACTCTGGAAGCATTTGACTGCAACTAAATTATAGCTTTAGGAGCCAAAGAAAAACATTGGGAACAAACGTGTTTGTGGGTTTCTGAAGTTGAGGAACCAATGGTGATTTAAAGTACTTCATTACTTGTAAACTTGTCACAGAAAAAGACAATTGACTTCTGCAACATTCCTGTCCTTTCCTTGGAGAAAGGCTTCAACGTTAGAAGCCTCAGTTTTAACAAATATTTTCAACTGCATTATTCTGCAGCTGAATCTCTTTTTTGGCACATTAGTTATACATTTATGGTTGCTTGGATAAGTAGTCCTGTGGAAGGTGTGTCTAAGTCAAATATTCCTTTGGCACATTGCCAGTTGCCTTTTATTTTTACTCCGAGTCTGATTATAATTCTGTTGCAATGTGTAGGCATTCTTCTGCCTGGGCATGTGCCAGCACAGTCCAACATCAACCTTGTGCTGATTAATTCCATGAAGAAATTTAAAATATGCTAATTAAACTGACCAAACATCTTTTGATGCAATGATCTACATTGTGAATAGCCAAGAATGTACTCCAGAAGCCTCCATGTATCAGAAATTGTGCTAGGCAGAGATAAAAAGTGAATGTTGGTTAGATTCACGCAGCCAACTGCTGCTTTTTATAAATACTTCGGCCAATCGGGTATATGCAATGATTGATGCTGAAAGTGTCGACTTGGCTGCAGCATGTTTTGTTTTCAGGTGCAAAAGGTTAAAACTTTTTTTCCTTCTGTAGAGAAGAGATTATTTAATTGAATAAACATTTTTCCTCATTCAGCTTGTTTACGGAATGGGTTTGCCAGGACCAGATTTGAAATCTCAGACTGAAGAAAGTAGTCTTGTGCTGAAAGTGACTGACTTTGACAAGCTTTGAAATAGCTGAAACTTTTTTTTGCTATTCGAAATGCATGGGGAATGCTTGACTGGTTCTGACATTAATTGGAAGTATGCAGTAAAGCCTGTCACATGTTAAACCTTCACAATAACCAGTTGATCAGATAAAGTGCAAGCTTATTTGCTGGCAAAAACGTGCTGAAAATCTGGTAATTTTCCTTTTGTCTTAGTGTGTTTGCCTGTCTGCTTACTTAGAAAAGCTGTCTTTAATTTTTATTTTCACCAGTTTTGGTCTGACGTCTGTAATTGTATGATTTGTTCCATATTGTATAATTGGTATGTATAGAAGTAGAAATAGCCATGTATATATGGCAGTTGCCCCAGTATCATTTGCATCTATGTTTTATGCAGCATTGCAGCTGAATAAGCATATTGAAACACACATAACTTTAAATTTAAAAAGAAAGCTAGAATATCTTCAAATATGGCCATTAGTTTGAAATGCACATCCTTATTTCTTACCTGTAGACTGTAAAACAGCAATGTTAGTAGCTCCTGTGGGCCTGATGTCTCATTATTCTTACCAATTCAAGTTTAATGCAGTCATGTAACTGACTGCATAATAAATTTGAATAATGAAGTATTCACTACAAAAGCAAAGTGGCAGTGCTATTTATTATTTTCTGTTGGGTCAGATCATTTAGTAATCTAGCTTGTTACTGTAGCCACGTTTCACCTTGTGAAACACAGAAACTTTTAATAATTTCATTTTATGCCTTGTTTGAACAAGGTGTTGTTCAGCAGAGTATAATATGCAAAATACTGGGTTTGTGGCTGTATTGGTTTATTATTGTCACATGTACTGAAACTGAAAACTTTGTTTTGAGTGCTATGCATACAACAGGGAGTACAAAAGAGAAAATAATCAGAGTGCTGAATATACTTTTACTGTTGCAGAGCAAGTGCAGATTAAAACAAGTGTAAGGGAAATAGATTGGCGATCGAGGATTATTTCCTTGGCTTGCGGGAGAACCATTCATTAGTCTGATAACAACGGGGAAAAAACTGTTCTTAAATCTAATCACAATCGCAATAAAGCTTTATTAGCCAAGTATGTTTTGCAACATACGAGGAACTTCATTTGCCATACATATCATATCATATCATATCATATATATACAGCCGGAAACAGGCCTTTTCGGCCCACCAAGTCCGTGCCGCCCAGTGATCCCCGCACATTAACACTATCCTACACCCACTAGGGACAATTTTTTTACATTTACCAGTCATGACAATAAAAAGCAACAGGACACACAAAATACATTTTAACATGAACATCCACCACAGTGACTCCTCCACATTCCTCACTGTGATAGAAGGTGAAAAAAAGTTCAATCTCTCCCTTTTTTGTCCTCCAGGGGTCGGGGGGCTCTAACCGTCCATTGATGGGATGATCTTGACTCCCGTAGCCAGTGGCGAGCCTTCCTCGTCGGGGCGATCAAGCTCCTTCATCGGGGGGGGGGAAATCTCAGCTCCCCCGTGCCGGCGATCTATCCCGGGTCGGGACCAGTCGCACCTCGTGCACCTTTTGGAGCTCCCGACCGGTCTCAACCCGAGACTGCGAGCTCCTGACGTTAAAGTCCGCAGGCTGCATTGGAGCGTTGATCCCAGGCAAGGGATCGCAGGCTCAGATGATAAGTCCACGCCCCTGCCCCCGCGGGGGCTCAAGGTCAGTCCCAGGCAAGACCTCCAGCTCCGTGATGTTAGGCCGCAGAGCGACCAGAGGTACGATCTGGAAAACAATCGCATCTCCGGCAAGGTAAGAGATTGAAAAAAAGTTTCCCCCGACCCCTTCTCCCACCCTCCACATAAAACAAACCAGAGAGCATTTACACAAACTTTTAAAACTTACCAAAAATAACAAAAAGAGTTTGAAAAGGACAGACAGACTGTAGGCGAGGCAACCATCGTGCGGCGCCCCCTGGAGGGGGGTAACATGCTTTCAAGCTTTTGTAGCTGCGTGATGGAAGAGGGGAGATGTGAGAATGACTGCTAGAGGTGATTTGCAGTGGATCAAGGCTGTTTGGGAGGCTGGAGTTGATGTGTGCCATAAATAGCTTCTCTTAGCACTTCACAATGGTGAATGTCAGAGCCACCAGACAGTGGTCACTAAAACACACTACCTTGTTTTCCTTTGGCACCTGGATGATGAAATACGAGGTGCTGTTTCTCCAATTTGCGTTTGGCTTTACTCTGGCAGTGGAAGAGGCCCAGGACTGAACACAAGGGTCAGTATGGGCCTATGCAATCTCCCAGTTGCTAAATGCATCTCCACCCATTCCCACACTGATCTTTCTGTCCTGGGTCGCCATCTCAAAGGCCAAACGCAAATTGGTGGAACAGCACCTCGTATTTTGCTTGGGCAACTTACAACCCAGCGGTATGAATATTGATTCAATAACTTCAAGTAACCCTTACTTTCCCTCTCTCTCTCTCTGTCCCTCCCCCACCCTGGTTCTCCAACTAGTTTCACTGTCCTCTTGATTAATTTTACTGATTGTATGCCTTATTGGCTCCTTCCCCACAGCTAACAATGAACCAATCTACATTTCCTTGAGCATTGTCTGCTTTGATCTGTCATTTTCACACATTACCCTTCCATACCTCTAGTCGCCCACTACCCTGACTCTCAGTCTGAGGGAGGCTCTCGACCCGAAACGTCACCCATTCTTTCTGTCCAAAGATGCTGCCTGTCCCACTGAGTTACTCCAACATTTGGTGTCTATCTTCCATCACAAGATGTGTGTGCCTGGAGTGATTTTCCTGAATGAAACTCCTTAGCGAGAACACAAATGTGTAAATGTCGTCTCTGTCACAAACATGCTGCTTTATGTTGAGTATATTAAACTGTGTTCCTGCCAGCATCCTTCCCTGTTACTTAATTTCTGCATTGTCACATTGTTGATAAGGCCTGTTTTGAAAATGTTAATTTAAATTGACTAGAGTGGAAATTGGCCTATTAAAATTGTTGGGGAAAAGAGGTTGCTTTCAAAACTATTGCACATTTGTATTAAAGAGGTAAATATTTTATTTTACTTTCCCACGATATACTCAATTGTAAATTCAACTTTTTTTCCACATTCACTGCGCTAATTACTTTTCTTATGCAACTGGTTTGTGCTGTGTAGGAATTCAAAGTAGGTTGCAGAGGTACTGCTTTACTGGTCTGTAAATGTGTCTTGACCTGCTGCCAAATGGGGAATTTTGTTTACTTGAGATGTTGGCATTTCTAGACAAAGCTTACAAGATGGTTTTATGTGAACTGAATTAATCTCCATTCTTTCCATATGATTACATATTAAATTAAAGTAAATGCAAATGAGATGGGTTGGGATTAGCTATTCCGTACAGTGCAATTTTATTGAGTTTTATTAATATAAGACTGAATATGAGGAGAAACTTAGTCACCTTGTGGTTTCTTTCTGTCCCAAAGCACTTCAAAGTAAATGAGTTACTTGTGGTGTGTAATCACAAAGGGAGATATAATCTGAAAGCAAATATGCTCATGGGAGGATGTCATGAACATTCCTAAATTGTGGAATTACCATTTTAATTTATGAATTTTCATTGATGCCATTGACACTTTGGAGTATGTGTCTTCAATATGCAAAGCTATTTTCTGTTGTAACTATCTATGCACAGGAATACACTGCAGCAAAAAAGCCCAGAATGCATTTTCCCCAGCCTCTTGATTTACTAATTTTGCTTCCTAATGTTTTTCCAGGAACATATCCCTATAAATTGAGAATGGCTGTGAATTTCCAATTAATCATTTCTGATGGCATTGATGAGTGGATAAACATTGCTTGGGATAATGTTCAAAGAAGTAATAAGCAGCTTTTCAGTTTGGATGTTCATGCATACGTGATCTCTTAGAATATATAGAACATAGAGCAATACAGCACAAGCAGGCCCTTTGGTCCAGACCCTGGGACGAACATAAAGCCATCCCTTATCTGCCTGCACATGATCCATGTCCCTCCATTCCATGCATATCCATATACTTATCCAAAGTCTCTTAAATGCCACTATCTACTTCCCTCAGCCGCTACACACAGCACTGCATTCCGGGCATCAGTCACTCTCTGCATTTTATAAATCATAAAAAAAACTCACCCTTTACATCTCCTTTAAACTTTGCCCCTCTCACCGTAAAGCTAGGAATAGGAGTAGAATTAGGCCATTCGACCCATCAAGTCTACACCATTCAGTCATGGCTGATCTATCTCTCTCTTCTAACCCCATTTAGTATTTGATTTTACCTTCCTTGGGGAAAAAGATCCTGACTGTACCCTATCTATGCCTCTCATTATTTTATATAATCAGGTTTCCCCGTAATCTCTGGCGCTCCAGAGAAAATGTTCCATGTCTATCCAACTAATGTCCTCTAATCGAGGCATCATTCTGGTAAACCACCTCTACTCCCATTCCAAAGCCCCCACATCCTTGCTGTAATGGGGCAATCAGATCTGTGCGCAAAGCTCCAAATGCGGCCTAACCAAAGTCCTATAAAGCTGTATCGTGACTTCCTGACTCTTGTACCAATGCCCCGACTTATGAAAGCAGGCATACCATATGCCGTCTTTACCACTCTATCTACTACTTTCAGGGAGTTATGAACTTGGACCCCAAGATCCCTCTGTACATCAGTGCTGTTAAGGTCATGCTATTAATTGTAAATTTTCCCCTTGCATTTGACCTCCCAAACTACAATACCACAGGTGCATGTATAGGAAAGATTTTGAGGAATATGGGCCAAACACAGGCAGGTGGGACTGGTGTAGAGGGGGATCTTGGTTGGCATGGGGAAATGAAAAGAAGGGCCTGTTTCTATACTATATTACAATCTAACTCTGACTTCACACTTGCTTGGATTGCACTCCGTCTGCCATTTCTCCACCCATTTCTGTAGCTGATCTATATCCCGCTGTATCCCTTTGACAACCTTCCTCACAGTCCACAACTCCAGCAATCTTGGTATCATTCACAATTGAATAACCAACCTGTCTGTTTAAATTATTGATGTACATCACAAATCGCAGAGGTCTCAACACAGATCCCTGTGTACTCCAATTGTCACAGACCTCTAGTCTGAATATTATTCTTCCACGCAACTCTCTGTCTTTTATCAGTAATCAGTCTAAATACTTTCAACCAATTCACTGTTAATCCTGTGCATCGTAATCCTCTGGATCAGCCTCCCATGGGGGCCATTATCAAATGCCTTACTAAAATCCAATAACTTGGTGTAGATCCCATCAGGTCCGAGGGACTTAGCCACCTTAATGTTCTTCAAGAGCCTCAACATCTCCTTAATCTCAGACTGCCCTTGCACATTAGTATTCTCATTAGGATGTGACCAGTATTAATGCTGTTTCTCTAAGTGAACTAAGAGTTGGTTATTTCGTGTAGTTAGAAAAATGGCTACATCAGAGTTGGTGAAGAGGGTAGGCACTGATTGTAGTTTTTGGATATCTCCAAATATTCTGCAATTTTCTTGACTACAGAGGTATTTGCTGTTCTTGGAATTGGCTCTGCTTGTTCTGATTTTTTTGTATTGTTGTATCTTGTGATCTCTGAGTAGAAGTAATTACAATATTATGGAAGGAGAGCTGATTATGTTAATTTAATCTCTCCTTATTGTCATGAAAAATTGGTCGATTATTGTTGAATCTTTTGTGTTCTTATGCCATCATCTCAGCATTGCTATAGCATTCAATTAGTGATAAGTAGTGTACATTTATTCACTTCTGGAATACACACTCTTACTACTTTTCACTTGGGGACCATTTTCACTAAGGAGAAGGCAATGCCTTCAAAAATAAATTTATTGGTTAATTTTACCCTGAGATAGAGATGGCAATATCACCTTCTTGAACTCGTAGTGTTTTTAATGATGGAGCTCCTGCAGTGCATGAAACAAAGAATTACAGATTTTGAACAAGTTCTAGGAGGTAGTGGTGTGCGTGCATATATTGCTCTTGTCCTATTTGCGTTTAGATACATTAGGGCTGGAAGGTGATACAAATGCTACGTTGGTGAATTACTGCAGTAAATACTTGAAGTGGAAGATATGCTGCTCTGCTCTGCACGATGAGTGGTAGGATCATTGTGTGGCCATAAACAAGACAGATTGTTTTGCCTGGATGTCTTTGAGCATTATGGCTGTTGCACTCATCCAGGTAACTGATTAGTTATTTCTTCCTGCTCCCTATTTGGGTCGTGAGAATCCGAGGAGGAAATATCTAGCATCTATTCTTCCATGGCTTAAGAGTAGTTTGTCTGGTTTTGCACCTGGAGTCGAGAGGCAGTTAACCCACTGAATCCATACCTGACCCTCATGGGAAGGGATGTTGATGAAGCAAGCAGCTATGATTGTTGCCTGAATCTTACTGACTCAAATAGCCCAGGCTAGCTTTACTAACTGACTTTATTAGGCTGTCATACTTCTAACTTGTTTGATATTGATTTTGAAGGCTTCTACTCTTAAAAAATATATATATTTTGTAGTTTTCAGTGTTTTGGAGAAGCATACTGGATATTACAATTTCAAATATGATCATGGAATTAAACGAATGAATCTGATAATTTGTGCATCAGAAGATGTAACGAAATTTGGTTGACCACCATTTAAAACATTTAAATAACTCATTAATTTAACTCCATAAGGAGGTAGGACCTTGTGTCGTTCAGATTAAAATGTGGAATGTTTCTGCCGTTGAAACTTCATGTGAACCCACTTCTGCACTTTAGTTGACTCTGGATGCTCTCCCCAGTTGATTTGCAGACTAACCAGTTATAAAACAATCATTTGCAATTAAAGTTTTGCCCTTTGTCCTCTGCATCTTCAAAGGAATTGTAAATATAGATATTAGTAGGAGTGGTCCCCAAATCCGTTTTTTGTATTTGCAGTAAGATTATGCGTATTGAGGGAACATTCTCGTTGGGCTTCTACTTGTATTTCTGTACTTTTTGTATTTAAAGTAGTTTTCTCTAAACATTTATTTGACTTTTTAAAAAATCATGCTTTGAAGGAATGCTTGGGTTTCAGTTGCATAATGCTGAAAAGTACCTAATGTTACTTGAGATTATAAAAACAAATTTACATGTAAAGTAGAAATGTACACAGTAATGCAAGGATATAAAACAGGGATCATGTGCAACAAGCATTTCAATACCATACTTGTGTTTTTCTACAATCTTTAATGAAAAATATTTTACTAATGGTGAACATTTTGTCTTTTAATAACATATCATGTTTAGCATTGTGCTTCTGTATTGTGTGGTATTCCTGCTTGTGGAATCCTGTGGGGAGTAAATGTAAATTCTATCCATTCCCTGGCTATCTGTTCAGCCTTCCTCTTCATCTT